>NC_138725.1:6315329-6915329 GCF_965113295.1 Leuciscus leuciscus
ATGTGATGTGTAGGCCTACCTACTAAACCACTTGTAAATAATCCAGCAGGACTCAACAGTTCTTACAATTAATATTTCTAGTCAAGGTGAGAGCATTTGGAGAGCAAAGAATTGACTGAGATTAACTTTGGGTGGTATAAACTAGCCGTACAAGAGCACAGAGTTACAATGAAATAAATAGGATGAATTGCAGCTAGTTTAGATAACCAGCCTGAATGAAATTCTGTGGAAATGTACACCTACTTTATTTCACAGAATCCTAACTCTAAATTCCTGCAGACTAAAATCTATTTTAATGTTATATTTGCCTGTCTGAGTTAGAATAGAATAGAATAGAATAGAATAGAATAGAATAGAATAAATCTTTATTGTCCACCGAAGTGGAAATTTTTCTTTGGCTCACCAGACTAAAAGACAAATACAATAGACATACAAACAACAGCTCGTACAAGAGAGAATATTTCTAAAAAATAAATGATACAATAAAAAAATCATGCTAAAGATAAATATACTTAAATACATCAAGTTAACTCCTTATTATTGTCACTTAATTTGATTAAGGATACTAATGGCATTCGGAATAAAGGATTTTTTAAAAGTACCTTTAGCCAGAGGCACTCTGAATCGCCTCCCGGACTTCAAAAGTTCAAACTCACTAGCGAGGGGGTGGGGACTATCTATTGTGATCTTTCTTGCTTTTTTACTCATTCTGTCAACGTATATTTGAGTCAATTGTTTTTGTGGTTTTCCTACTATCTTACTAGCCATTAACACTATCCTGTTAAGCTTTTTCTTAAGCTTACAGTTTAAATGGCCAAACCAAGCAGAAAGATGAAAAGTTAAAACACTTTCAATGTGTGTGATATACACAAGCTCAATAATCTTAGTACTAACACCCAAACAGGGGTGCGTTTCCCGAAAGCATCGTTGGCCAACTATGGTCGCAAGTTCATCGCAATGTCCATTGAACTCCATTGGCAACGAGGGAACTTGCGACCATAGTTGGCTAACGATGCTTTCGGGAAACGCACCCCAGTTCAATTTTCTGAGCAGACTTAGACGTTGTGTGCATTTCTTGTAAATAAAATCTGTATTTTCTATAAAACTCAGGTGATTATCAAGAACCGTACCTAAATACTTAAAAGTTCCCACTGTTTCAACTACTTGACCATTAAGTAACACTGGCTCTGTTATTATGTCTTGTTTTTTACAGAAAATTAGCTCATTTGTCTTCGCCACATTAAATTCTAGCTGGCTGTCTTTGCACCATAATTCAAGGGCCTTAATATGTGCTAAATAATAGGCTTCATCAAAGGGATTCGTTTTTTGTAGAAGGCCTACTAAGGCCATATCGTCTGCATATTTTATTAATTTAAAAGTGCTATTGTTTATGGAGAAATCATTCGTAAATAATGAAAAAAGCATAGGGGAAAGAACACTGCCTTGAGGACAACCTGTGCTAATAGTACGCACTCCTGACAAAAAGTCATTTACACATACCCTCTGAGTGTGACAGGAGAGAAAGTCTCTGATCCATACAATCAAGCCTCTATCTATATTAATATTAGCTAGTTTTTGCAGGAGAATGTGTAACTTCATAGAATTAAATGCTGCACTAAAATCTATGAATAAAACTCTAGCAAGGCCTTTAGAAAGTGCAAGTTGTTTTGAAATAGAATCTAAGAATCTTATGTTTGCTTACTTGCAGTATTAGCCTACACTATTTTTACTGAGTAACAGTGAGAAACACATTCAACTGACTTTGCCTTTTTCTCACTTGTAGTCAAGAGTAAAACATCCCACCAGTTCCCTAGATTTTAAAGAGAATAATATTCAATTGTGGCCACCACAAGATGAAACCTACTGACTGAATAAGGAGGAGTCACTGACAAACTACCAAGTAAAAATGATGCGTATTAGTATATGCACACAATTTAATATTACATATTTAAATATACATTTAAAAAGTACATAATTTCTGATAGATATCATAACCTCTTTTCCTTTTTGTTTAAAAATGAACTAGATTGATTAATGATCAAATGTGCAACTTTTTTAATTGTTAATTTCTGTCGTCTATCCATTATGAAATCCATATTTGGTGGCCATTTTAATTTTTTTTTAAAACATATCTTATATTTTAAAGTTTAAAGACCTTCTATGTGAAAGTGTGCTCATATTTACATGTATTTATGGTGAAATGTGTTATTGCATTTTATGTTTCTGGCAGCTTTTAATTCATTTTCCCATTACGAAATCCATATCCATTTTTCAAAATGGCCGCCATGGCCCCCAGGGGCCAAATTTTGAGCGCCTACGGTCCTAAATCTGATCAGACCCCCTTTGTGAGCCTTCATACAAAATTTGATGCTTTTATCGCAAAGTGATCGATTCTGATGAAAATCTGCGCTTAGCCGCCCCACTAACAGTCTTACAAACATTTACAAGTATTTATGGTGTCTCGCCGTGAGTACGAGTCTCACCGTGAGACTCACGCAATCGTCACTTTTTACACGCTCTCACGCCACACATCCATTTTCTCACGCAGTTTTTTTTTTAGGCCATATCGCCCAGCCCTATAATCCATCTTTCTTTCTAACTAACTAATCTATCTTTCTTTCTAACTAATCTATCTTTCTTTCTTTCTAACTAACCCATCTTTCTTTCTTTCTTTCTAACTAACCCATCTTTCTTTCTTTCTAACTAACCCATCTTTCTTTCTTTCTAACTAACCCACCATTCTTTCTTACTGCATGCCTGTTGTACGTGGCCCCTCAGCCGGTGTTGGTGGACACTTGTTCTAGGGGCGGCTGGCCCGGAGGAACAAAAGGTCTGATCACGGGCTGAGGGTTTGGCGGCAGGCCAGGGTGATTGTCACTCGGAGCGTGCCGCTCGGCCACGGCCACCTCGGGACTCGGCCATGAAGCCAGTGCTGAAGCGGTCTTCATGTGGAGGAAGCCGTTCTATTGCGGCTGCGTCTGCCATACGCCCCAGGAGCCTCTGAAAGGTTTCAGTGGGACCCTTTCTCACTTCTTAACGGCACCGACCAAAGCATGCTCTTCTCAGGAGATGTGTTGGACCGAATCCATCTCCATACCGGAATAAGAGATCCCCAAACACAAACAGGAGTGCTGTTGACAGTAGTTGAGAGCTCTGAAGGCTTGCGAACACCGCTGCACTCATGCTGTAGAACCACCAGCACCGGGAGAGACTTCCAGAAGAAGCACCGACACACTCACTCGTTGAATGAATCAACACTCTTCAGAGACACCGTCATGAAGACCGATCAGCTCCGAAGAGAAAGACAAGTGGTGCGTGCATCCACTTCCGTATTTATACCCGCGCTGCAGGGCGGAGCGTGGATGCAAAGCTCGCCCGCCAATGTGTGCATTGGCTCATTTTATCAATACTCAAAGATGACAGACTCCCTAAGCTTGATCCCGAACCAAAGTGCGTCCTCTTGTGGCTGAGTGGGAATCACAGGTTCATCCAGACACATCCACTGTAGAGCCGCCAGCCGGCACAGATGCGCTCGAGTCCGAGCCGACAGAAGGTGAGTCTCCAGTTATTACCACCCTGATTCATGGCCTTTTCAGCCTGATGTTTCTGGTGTTAGTCTTCATTTTTCCTTCTCTACTCCTGTTGGCTCCTCAAATATGCAGTAAAAAAAAATTTTTTAAACACCATCAAACAAACAAAAAAACCCCCATATATTTATGTAGTGAAGTCTGATGTTTGAGAAACATCACTAACTTTCTGAATTCAATTCAGTCAGCACGCCCATAGACGCACAAATGGGTCCAAATGCATTTGCTATTTAAACAACGTGGCGCAGGACGTGAAAATGATAACTGCGTCGGGCTGAAACTAGCAAAAAACATTCGCGCCGCGCCGCGCCGCGCCTGGCGCTGTGTTGCGCCGGGTGTATGATAGGGCCCTTGAGCTTAAGCTAATCTTAGACTAAAATTCATGTTTGAGCTGTTTTAACTGAAAGCATATCTTAAAATATTTCAGTGCCATTTTTTTGTCTCAAGAGTCACACCAGTAATGTTTTTATTTTTTATTTTTTAAGCACGTTTAAAAAAAGCTAATATGATGATTTGATGCTCAAGGAACATTTATGATTATTATCAATGTTAAAAAAAAGCTTTGCTGTTTTTTGTTATTTTAATTTGTTAGTAGGCCTAGATTTATGAACTGAAACATAACAGTGAAATAAATTAAACTAAATTATCGTAAAATTGTCAGGACTTGCTAACTGATGTTAGTCGGCAGCATTTGTGTTTCAGCATTAATTAAGAATTATATAGGCTTTTCAGTAGATTGTTATGATTATCATAATTCTCTTTAATAAATAATGAAAACATTTCAACATAAACATAAACACAACTCATGAAACAGTGCTCAGACGATAGCTGTGTGGTCAGTGTTTCAACATGAGCCTCGCTGTGCTTCAAGCGGTCTTAGTTCCAATCTTCATCATTTTGTTTCTAGTTTAATAGGCTATTTGTCAAAAATAAAAACTTCTGAAATGTTCATTTATTGATTCAAAACACTTTTCAGAGCTTTGTTATTCATTGTCTGACATTTTTATTAATAGACGTTTAGACGAAAACATTGAAGCCTACATGCTGTTAACCGATGTTGGCCGACAGCGTTTGTTTTGCCGTTCTTGATGCTTAAATTGGTAACAGTTTATTAAAGGCTGTTTACTTCACCACGTGAGTGCCTTGGAGTATTTTGTCTACATAATTAACTAAGGTTGATAAAAGTATTGTTTATTGTTAACTGCACCACGTTGTTTACATAGCAAATGCATTTGCGCCCATCTGTGCACCCATGGGCTGCTGGTCTGAAAACGATGTGTGTTCAGGCGCATGGTTGGCGAGTTGATATTTTAAGGAACTGAAATAGACTGAGCCATTGACCGACTGAAACCTGGTCTAAAGTCAATGGCGCAGTATTTTTTGTTATTTAAACAGCGCCTATAGACAGGTCCACAACGCACTTCCACTGCTTATTACACACACAGGGACGCGCAACAGCACACAAACATGCCAAATATGAAATATAAAAGGATTACATTGTAAAAGATTAATATTGTGTACATAAAGATATGGTGGAATCTGGCTTGGCCCGTAGATGGTCCAGATATCTTGCTGCCATATAGTGCAATCTGTTCAATTATTGCTTTTAGGATTTTTTAAGAACAGAGGATCTAAACTGCAGCAGATTTATTTTAATTACAAAAAACAAAGAAGACAAGAATCAAATTACAGGATTAAGAGAAGAACTGTTTTGTTCTGTTGTGTATTGCTATATGAGCAGCACAACAACACACAAGTGAATGTAATCAATTAGCCAATGAGTAAACTTAGAAACAAATAAACAATGGAACATGAACTAAACAGGAAAGTAACATAGGAACCAAAGGAAACTCAACATAAGAGTCCACAAACTGAACATAACCATTACAGAGAGAGGCTGTGTGCAATTAAATGTGTTCATATTTTTTAAAACTTAGCTGGTTGCGGAGAGATTTGGTCCAGCGGTATCTATCGGACTCCGCCATTGTAAAAAGCTAACCGGAAGAGCCGTATCCCTACTAAAAGACGTACTTTCGGTCTTAAATTTTTTCGTGACATAGGCCTATTAATAATTTTAGAACGTAAATGTAAATCCACTCTCTGTCAGTAGGTGGCGCTTATGCAACTGCAGAAATAAATCTGTTTCCCTGGCAACCTCTGTAAACAAAGCAGCTTATAAACACTACACGTTACGCGGAGGGAAGATGAAGAGAAAATGCCATCAAAAGTTTCCTCAAGGCAGTCAGTTCCCTTCAGAGAAACATTCATAGAGTTTCCCTCAGCACTCGGTTGTAATGGTTGTAAAACCTCCCATTTGCGTAATTCTTTTAAAAAACAAAACGAAACCTACGCTGCATGCAGTGTGAGACTGTTGCTTACTTTGCTTAATACTGGACAGTATTTGCTGTGAGTTTTTCAAATCCTTGCATTCAAATACAGTTTTAATGATGATTGAAATATTAAACGTCGCAAATTGCATCATGGTTTATCGTCAAACTGGTAACACCCTCAAACAAGAGTGAGCTTGGAAACCCCTTGTAAATCTTTAGCAACCCCAAGTGGGGGTCGTGAACCCCAGGTCGGGAAAAAACACTGTGCCCGCCCGACATGCCCGTGCGTTGATCAGTCCCTGCTTGTTGGACATTTTCAATAAATATGAGACAAGCTTTGTTGTCATCCTTTCAAAACTGCTGAAAATCAGCCCATTTTAAGATGAGTGATGATTATATCTCCCTTATTGCAATACTCAACTGTTCTTTAAGATATTTTGAGATAAAAACACATCTTCTTGTATGCCAGGTCCCTACATGATTGGGGAAACACCGCCTATGCCAGGGCCCTTCTGGGGTGATCGGGAAAAAAGTGAGTCATTATTACCTTTGTTTCATGATATTTCTACTAGGCTATAATTCTGATCCTCTGACATCACGTAAAGAAACTTCTTGTAGCTGATTTGCAGCAGATCAGAAATCAAAAGATTGAAGTCTTTTAAGATGGATAGTTTATTTTAATTTTATATATTTCTCTGCTATATTTTATTCTTTTATTTTAGTTATATTTAGATATTTGTATATCTACAGTAGGCATAATTGGTCTGGGAATCAGACATTGTGTATGTTCATGCACCACGAGTCCGAGTCAATTTACTCTTCATGGACAGAGTGTCTTTAATGAAAGTGTGTTTCATTCTCCTGATTTAAACATGTGTGCATTTAAATGTCATTTACTCATGGAATAGTAATATAGATCTTAGTATTATTTTAAGTGATGTATCATTTTCTTTAAACAACTATTAAAGATCATTCTCTGGTTTCTCCGGCTCTCTGCACTGGCGTCTGCACAAACTCGCTCGATCGGAAATCCAACATGGCGGCCATATGCAGCTAGCCCATTTCTCTAGTGTTTTTGGAACATGAACTAGTGAATCATTGAGCTGTAATCTGTGCTAATAAAACAGATGTTTCTAATCAATATTTGTTGTTTGCAGAAAAAGGGAAGAACATCTTCAAGAGAGGATGGAAGACGTCTCCATTCCCTCCTTCAGGGAACGAGGGTTACATATCTAACCAAGACGTGACAGTAGTCGACTGATCGGGATCACGCTTAGGGAGTCTGTCATCATTGGTGTGCGAGTTTTGCATCTACGCTCGCCCTGCAGCGCGGGTATAAATACGGAAGTGGATGCACGCACCACTTGTCTTTCTCTTCTGTGCCGATCGGTCTTCATGACGGTGTCTCTGAAGAGTGTTGATTCATTCAACGAGTGAGTGTGTCGGTGCTTCTTCTGGAAGTCTCTCCCGGTGCTGGTGGTTCTACAGTTCTTCCAATTTTATCAATACTCAAAGATGACAGACTCCCTAAGCTTGATCCCGAACCAAAGTGCGTCCTCTTGTGGCTGAGCAGGAATCACTGGTTCATCCAGACACATCCACTGTAGAGCCGCCAGCCGGCACAGATGCGCTCGAGTCCGAGCCGACAGAAGGTGAGTCTCCAGTTATTACCACCCTGATTCATGGCCATTTCAGCCTGATGTTTCTGGTGTTAGTCTTCATTTTTCCTTCTCTACTCCTGTTGGCTCCTCAAATATGCAGTAAAAAAAAAATTTTTAAACACCATAAAAACAAACAAACAAACCCCCCCCCCATATATTTATGTAGTGAAGTCTGATGTTTGAGAAACATCACTAACTTTCTGAATTCAATTCAGTCAGCACGCCCATAGACGCACAAATGGGTCCAAATGCATTTGCTATTTAAACAACGTGGCGCAGGACGTGAAAATGATAACTGCGTCGGGCTGAAACTAGCAAAAAACACTCGCGCCGCGCCTGGCGCTGTGTTGCGCCGGGTGTATGATAGGGCCCTTGAGCTTAAGCTAATCTTAGACTAAAATTCATGTTTGAGCTGTTTTAACTGAAAGCATATCTTAAAATATTTCAGTGCCATTTTTTTGTCTCAAGAGTCACACCAGTAATGTTTTTATTTTTTATTTTTTAAGCACGTTTAAAAAAAGCTAATATGATGATTTGATGCTCAAGGAACATTTATGATTATTATCAATGTTGAAAACAAGCTTTGCTGTTTTTTGTTATTTTAATTTGTTAGTAGGCCTAGATTTATGAACTGAAACATAACAGTGAAATAAATTAAACTAAATTATCGTAAAATTGTCAGGACTTGCTAACTGATGTTAGTCGGCAGCATTTGTGTTTCAGCATTAATTAAGAATTATATAGGCTTTTCAGTAGATTGTTATGATTATCATAATTCTCTTTAATAAATAATGAAAACATTTCAACATAAACATAAACACAACTCATGAAACAGTGCTCAGACGATAGCTGTGTGGTCAGTGTTTCAACATGAGCCTCGCTGTGCTTCAAGCGGTCTTAGTTCCAATCTTCATCATTTTGTTTCTAGTTTAATAGGCTATTTGTCAAAAATAAAAACTTCTGAAATGTTCATTTATTGATTCAAAACACTTTTCAGAGCTTTGTTATTCATTGTCTGACATTTTTATTAATAGACGTTTATACAATAACATTGAAGCTGTTACAATATTTGTTGTTTGCAGAAAAAGGGAAGAACATCTTCAAGAGAGGATGGAAGGCTGTCACGTCTTGGTTAGATATGTAACCCTCGTTCCCTGAAGGAGGGAATGGAGACGTAGTCGACTGATCGGGATCACGCTTAGGGAGTCTGTCATCATTGGTGTGCGAGTTTTGCATCCACACTCAGTCAACAGCACTCCTGTTTGTGTTTGGGGATCTCTTATTCCGGTATGGAGATGGATTTGGTCCAACACATCTCCTGAGAAGAGCATGCTTTGGTCGGTGCCGTTAAGAAGTGAGAAAGGGTCCCACTGAAACCTTTCAGAGGCTCCTGGGGCGTATGGCAGACGCAGCCGCAATAGAACGGCTTCCTCCACATGAAGACCGCTTCAGCACTGGCTTCATGGCCGAGTCCCGAGGTGGCCGTGGCCGAGTGGCACGCTCCGAGTGACAATCACCCTGGCCTTACGCCAAACCCTCAGCCCGTGATCAGACCTTTTGTTCCTCCGGGCCAGCCGCCCCTAGAACAAGTGTCCACCAACACCGGCTGAGGGGCCACGTACAACAGGCATGCAGTAACTTTCCTTCTTTCTTTCTTTCTTTCTTTCTCTTTCTTTCTTTCTTTCTTTCTTTCTTTCTTTCTTTCTTTCTTTCTTTCTTTCTTTCTTTTTTCTTTTTTCTTTCTTTCTTTTTTCTTTCTTTCTTCTTTCTTTCTTTCTTTTTTCTTTCTTTCTTTCTTTCTTTTTTTCTTTCTTTCTTTCTTTCTTTCTTTCTTTCTTTTTTCTTTCTTTCTTTCTTTCTTTCTTTCTTTCTTTCTTTCTTTCTTACTTACTAATCTCTTTCTTTCTTTTTTCTTTCTTTCTTTCTTTCTTTCTTTCTTTCTTTCTTTCTTTCTTTCTTTCTTTTTTCTTTCTTTCTTTCTTTCTTTTTTCTTTCTTTCTTTCTTTCTTTCTTACTTACTAATCAGTCTTTCTTTCTTTCTAACTTATCCATCTTTCTTTCTTTCTTTCTAACTTATCCATCTTTCTTTCTTTCTTTCTTTCTTACTAATCAGTCTTTCTTTCTTTCTAACTAACTAATCCACCATTCTTTCTTTCTTTCTGTCTTTCTTTCTTTCTTACTAATCTATCTTTCTTTCTTTCTTTCTTTCTTTCGTTCTTTCTTTCTCTTTCTTTCTTTCGTTCTTTCTTTCTCTTTCTTTCTTTCTTTCTTACTTTCTTTCTCTTTCTTTCTTTCTTACTAATCCATCTTTCTTTCTAACTAACTAATCTATTTTTCTTTCTTTCTAACTAATCCATCTTTCTTTCTAACTAATTAATCCATCTTTCTTTCTTTCTAACTAACCCATCTTTCTTTCTTTCTAACTAACCCATCTTTCTTTCTTTCTAACTAATCCATCTTTCTTTCTTTCTAACTAATCCATTAGGGCTGGGCGATAAATAGATTTTATCGATTAACTCGAATGTGTAGTTTACGTCGATTTGTTTGAATGAAAATCATTTTTCTCTTTAACATTCGCCGACGCTCGCCTCTGGGCTACCGTAGCTCCGAACGGGCTCAGCCCTTCCCCCGCGCGTTTGGCATAGAGATACACAAACAACATGGCAAATTAATAAGACCGCGGCAGCACAAGCACACCCGCCCAAAAACAATCTACATAGTAGGGCGGTTAAGCGCAAAAATCGATCACTTTGCGAATTTTTCATCTCTATTTTTTGTGTTTATTTAAAATTAGACAAATCTGATATTATTTTAATCTCCAATATGTTATTTAACAGTTGAGATAGTTCTTTAATGCTTCACTAACTAGCAGAAGACACTAGCTGGGTTTAAATCCCAGTTGTGCAGGCGGGGTATGTTGTAACACTGCGTTACAATGTGCCCCTATTAGAAATATGCTATTATATTCTATACTTTTATTAATTTTATTGAGAAAACGTGAGAAAAAGGTGAATAAAGACTGTTAGTCAATGTTCAGAAATTACTAATTATTTATTTGTTTTGAACTATGTTGCATAGCTGTGTTTTCATGTGTTCGTAGTCAAAACTCAAAAATGAGTTTATATTTAAAAATGGCCATTATTTTATATGAAAAAGTTTTTTAATTCTGTTTTATTTAGAAAATATTTTAGTTTGTCTTGTATATTTTGTTTATTAGATCAGATAACATTTTAAGCTGTCATATGTCATGTTACAATGTGCCCCACACATGTTACAATGTACTATGGGGCATGTTGTCACATTTCACTTCCATTCTTTTGCGGTATATCCAGAAAAAAGTATATACTCTATTAATAAAACAAAACCACATAATTGTACTAGACATGTGGGAAATTAATGTGGGAAAAAATAAATACTCTGAACCATAAGTAGATTTACACAAACTGAGAAAGTCAAAAGCGTTACTTTGTGCCCCGCTCTCCCCTACTACTAACTTAAAAGATGTGTGCTAATAACTTTAAAAAATATTGGCTACTCTATTTCACTTAACTGACACAAAAAAGATTAAATTGATTGTAATTGTGGTAATCATGCTAATCGTGCTAATTTACGTTTTTCTTGTGAGGAAAACTCGGTCTACAATGTGATGTGTAGGCCTACCTACTAAACCACTTGTAAATAATCCAGCAGGACTCAACAGTTCTTACAATTAATATTTCTAGTCAAGGTGAGAGCATTTGGAGAGCAAAGAATTGACTGAGATTAGCTTTGGGTATAAACTAGCCGTACAAGAGCACAGAGTTACAATGAAATAAATAGGATGAATTGCAGCTAGTTTAGATAACCAGCCTAAATGAAATTCTGTGGAAATATACACCTACTTTATTTCACAGAATCCTAACTCTAAATTCCTGCAGACTAAAATCTATTTTATGTTATATTTGCCTGTCTGAGTTATGTTTGCTTACTTGCAGTATTAGCCTACACTATTTTTACTGAGTAACAGTGAGAAACACATTCAACTGACTTTGCCTTTTTCTCACTTGTAGTCAAGAGTAAAACATCCCACCAGTTCCCTAGATTTTAAAGAGAATAATATTCAATTGTGGCCACCACAAGATGAAACCTACTGACTGAATAAGGAGGAGTCACTGACAAACTACCAAGTAAAAATGATGCGTATTAGTATATGCACACAATTTAATATTACATATTTAAATATACATTTAAAAAGTACATAATTTCTGATAGATATCATAACCTCTTTTCCTTTTTCGTTTAAAAATGAACTAGATTGATTAATGATCAAATGTGCTACTTTTTTAATTGTTAATTTCTGTCGTCTATCCATTATGAAATCCATATTTGGTGGCCATTTAAAACATATCTTATATTTTAAAGTTTAAAGACCTTCTATGTGAAAGTGTGCTCATATTTACATGTATTTATGGTGAAATGTGTTATTGCATTTTATGTTTCTGGCAGCTTTTAATTAATTTTCCCATTACGAAATCCATATTTTTCAAAATGGCCGCCATGGCCCCCAGGGGCCAAATTTTGAGCGCCTACAGTCCTAAATCTGATCAGACCCCCTTTGTGAGCCTTCATACAAAATTTGATGCTTTTATCGCAAAGTGATCGATTCTGATGAAAATCTGCGCTTAGCCGCCCCACTAACAGTCTTACAAACATTTACAAGTATTTATGGTGTCTCGCCGTGAGTACGAGTCTCACCGTGAGACTCACGCAATCGTCACTTTTTACACGCTCTCACGCCACACATCCATTTTCTCACGCAGTTTTTTTTTTAGGCCATATCGCCCAGCCCTATAATCCATCTTTCTTTCTAACTAACTAACTAATCTATCTTTCTTTCTTTCTAACTAATCTATCTTTCTTTCTTTCTAACTAACCCATCTTTCTTTCTTTCTAACTAACCCATCTTTCTTTCTTTCTAACTAACCCATCTTTCTTTCTTTCTAACTAACCCACCATTCTTTCTTTCTGCATGCCTGTTGTACGTGGCCCCTCAGCCGGTGTTGGTGGACACTTGTTCTAGGGGCGGCTGGCCCGGAGGAACAAAAGGTCTGATCACGGGCTGAGGGTTTGGCGGCAGGCCAGGGTGATTGTCACTCGGAGCGTGCCGCTCGGCCACGGCCACCTCGGGACTCGGCCATGAAGCCAGTGCTGAAGCGGTCTTCATGTGGAGGAAGCCGTTCTATTGCGGCTACGTCTGCCATACGCCCCAGGAGCCTCTGAAAGGTTTCAGTGGGACCCTTTCTCACTTCTTAACGGCACCGACCAAAGCATGCTCTTCTCAGGAGATGTGTTGGACCGAATCCATCTCCATACCGGAATAAGAGATCCCCAAACACAAACAGGAGTGCTGTTGACAGTAGTTGAGAGCTCAGAAGGCTTGCAACCACCGCTGCACTCACGCTGTAGAACCACCAGCACCGGGAGAGACTTCCAGAAGAAGCACCGACACACTCACTCGTTGAATGAATCAACACATGACACCGTCATGAAGACCGATCGGCTCCGAAGAGAAAGACAAGTGGTGCGTGCATCCACTTCCGTATTTATACCCGCGCTGCAGGGCGGAGCGTGGATGCAAAGCTCGCACGCCAATGTGTGCATTGGCTCATTTTATCAATACTCAAAGATGACAGACTCCCTAAGCTTGATCCCGAACCAAAGTGCGTCCTCTTGTGGCTGAGCAGGAATCACTGGTTCATCCAGACACATCCACTGTAGAGCCGCCAGCCGGCACAGATGCGCTCGAGTCCGAGCCGACAGATGGTGAGTCTCCAGTTATTACCACCCTGATTCATGGCCATTTCAGCCTGATGTTTCTGGTGTTAGTCTTCATTTTTCCTTCTCTACTCCTGTTGGCTCCTCAAATATGCAGTAAAACATTTTTTTTAAACACCATAAAAACAAACAAACAAAAAAAAGCCCCATATATTTATATAGTGAAGTCTGATGTTTGAGAAACATCACTAACTTTCTGAATTCAATTCAATCAGCACGCCCATAGACGCACAAATGGGTCCAAATGCATTTGCTATTTAAACAACGTGGCGCAGGACGTGAAAATGATAACTGCGTCGGGCTGAAACTAGCAAAAAACATTCGCGCCGCGCCGCGCCGCGCCTGGCGCTGTGTTGCGCCGGGTGTATGATAGGGCCCTTGAGCTTAAGCTAATCTTAGACTAAAATTCATGTTTGAGCTGTTTTAACTGAAAGCATATCTTAAAATATTTCAGTGCCATTTTTTTGTCTCAAGAAACACACCAGTAATGTTTTTTTTTCTTTTTCTAAAGCATGTTTAAAAAAAGCTAATATGATGATTTGATGCTCAAGGAACATATATGATTATTATCAATGTTGAAAACAAGCTTTGCTGTTTTTTGTTATTTTAATTTGTTAATAGGCCTAGATTTATGAACTGAAACATAACAGTGAAATAAATTTAACTAAATTATCGTAAAATTGTCAGGACTTGCTAACTGATGTTAGTCGGCAGCATTTGTGTTTCAGCATTAATTAAGAATTATATAGGCTTTTCAGTAGATTGTTATGATTATCATAATTCTCTTTAATAAATAATGAAAACATTTCAACATACACATTGCAATAGAAAAATGTCACATCAATGAGGCTTTGCATGAGAGTAAGACCTTAAGTTCATGCTCATGAAACAGTGCTCAGACGATAGCTGTGTGGTCAGTGTTTCAACATGAGCCTCGCTGTGCTTCAAGCGGTCTTAGTTCCAATCTTCATCATTTTGTTTCTAGTTTAATAGGCTATTTGTCAAAAATAAAAACTTCTGAAATGTTCATTTATTGATTCAAAACACTTTTCAGAGCTTTGTTATTCATTGTCTGACATTTTTATTAATAGACGTTTAGACGATAACATTGAAGCCTACATGCTGTTAACCGATGTTGGCCGACAGCGTTTGTTTTGCCATTCTTGATGCTTAAATTGGTAACAGTTTATTAAAGGCTGTTTACTTCACCACGTGAGTGCCTTGGAGTATTTTGTCTACATAATTAACTAAGGTTGATCAAAGTATTGTTTATTGTTAACTGCACCACGTTGTTTACATAGCAAATGCATTTGCGCCCATCTGTGCACCCATGGGCTGCTGGTCTGAAAACGATGTGTGTTCAGGCGCATGGTTGGCGAGTTGATATTTTAAGGAACTGAAATAGACTGAGCCATTGACCGACTGAAACCTGGTCTAAAGTCAATGGCGCAGTATTTTTTGTTATTTAAACAGCGCCTATAGACAGGTCCACAACGCACTTCCACTGCTTATTACACACACAGGGACGCGCAACAGCACACAAACATGCCAAATATTAAATATAAAAGGATTACATAGTAAAAGATTAATATTGTGTACATAAAGATATGGTGGAATCTGGCTTGGCCCGTAGATGGTCCAGATATCTTGCTGCCATATAGTGCAATCTGTTCAATTATTGCTTTTAGGATTTTTTAAGAACAGAGGATCTCAACTGCAGCAGATTTATTTTAATTACAAAAACAAAGAAGGCAAGAATCAAATTACAGGATTAAGAGAAGAACTGTTTTGTTCTGTTGTGTATTGCTATATGAGCAGCACAACAACACACAAGTGAATGTAATCAATTAGCCAATGAGTAAACTTAGAAACAAATAAACAATGGAACATGAACTAAACAGGAAAGTAACATAGGAACCAAAGGAAACTCAACATAAGAGTCCACAAACTGAACATAACCATTACAGAGAGAGGCTGTGTGCAATTAAATGTGTTCATATTTTTTAAAACTAGTGATTTTCTTTTGAGTACATGCAGTAAATTAACATGTTTATTGACTGCCCATTTTATGTTTATTATCCAGTTACCACTTGTACAGTGATAATCTTTTTCAAATTGCTCTCTTCTTTTCGTAGATGGGCTGAAAACCTCTCCGGGCTTGCAATAAAAACCCAGTTCATGTGGCTGTCAAGTATTCTCATACGCATCATTCATATGCAATGGCAACATTTTCCACTAGGCCTGTTGAGATGACTACATACTCATGTTTATTTGAGACAACTGTGCATTTTACCGGGGTCGGCGGATTAATGCGAGAGTAAAACACGGGTTTGATCTTTAACACATGAAAGGCGGGATGCATTCTCCTGTATGCCGGAGGAAGTTTGAGTCGGACTGTCACCGGACTAATAATCTTGGTGACAGGGAACGGGCCAATAAATTTGGGAGCTAACTTGTTGGAAACGTAACGGAGCGGAATGTTCTTGGTAGAAAGCCACACTTTTTGACCCACGACGTATACGGGAGGCCTTGACCGGTGGCGATCGGCCTTAGCCTTAGTGCACGCCCCCACCTGGAGCAGAGTCTCACGGGCTCTGGTCCATGTGTGGTGGCACCTCTGGACGAAGGCATGGGCGGAGGGGACCGCGATCTCGGATTCCAGACTCGGAAAAATTGGTGGCTGGTACCCTAAACTACACTCAAACGGAGAGAGGCCCGTGGATGACACTGGTAACGAGTTATGAGCGTACTCAACCATAGAAAGTTGTTGGCTCCAGGATGAAGGATTCTTGGATACCAAACATCGCAACATTCTCTCCAGATCTTGGTTGGCTCGCTCGGACTGACCATTACTCTGGGGATGATAACCCGAAGACAAGCTGACCGTAGCTCCCAATAACCTACAAAACTCTTGCCAGAATTTGGACACAAATTGGGAACCCCTGTCAGAAACCACGTCCATCGGGAGGCCATGTAACCGAAAGACGTGATCAATTATAGTAACCGCTGTCTCCTTGGCTGAGGGTAATTTGGGCAAGGGAATGAAATGTGCCGCCTTCGAGAACCGGTCCAGTATGGTTAAAACAACCGTCATGCCTTTAGAGGGCGGTAGGGCGGTGACAAAATCTAGCGCAATGTGGGACCACGGTCTCGAAGGGACTGACAGCGGTCGGAGTAACCCATCAGGAGGTCGGTTAGACGTCTTACCACTGGCACAAACTGAGCAAGCCAAAACAAAATCGTGAATATCGCAAGCCATTAATGGCCACCAGAATCGTTGCTTTACTAAACAGCTAGTACGATTTACTCCTGGATGACAAGCCACGTTGGAGCAATGACCCCATCGAATAACGTCGGACCGTAACCCCTCCGGAACAAACAATCGATTCGGTGGGCAACCGGGCGGAGGCGTTACCCTTTCTAAGGCCGTCTTGACCTTTGATTCGACCTCCCATATGAGTGTGGAGATAACTACTTTCTCGGGGTAAAATGCACTCTGGAGTAACCGGGCGTTCGGATGGATCAAAAATACGAGATAAGGAATTGGGTTTGATGTTCTTGGAACCCGGGCGGTACGAGAGAGAAAAATCTAAACTTCCGAAAAAAAAGTGCCCACCGAGCCTGCCTGGAGTTGAGTCTTTTAGCAGATCTAATATATTCAAGGTTCTTATGATCTGTCCAAACGATAAAAGGTACCCCTGACCCCTCTAACCAATGACGCCACTCCTCCAACGCTAACTTGACGGCCAACAACTCTGTTACCAATGTCATAATTACGTTCGGCAGGTGATAAACGATGGGAGAAAAACGCGCAAGGATGCATCTTGTCGTCTGAGGATGTGCGTTGGGAAAGAACTGCACCTACCCCCACCTCTGACGTGTCGACCTCCACCATGAACTGACGTGTGGGATCAAGGGCGACTGAGATGGGAGCCGAAACGAAGCAGCTCTTTCGGTTGGTGAATACAGCCTCGGCTGTATCGGACCACCTGAACGTCGTTCTGGGGGAGGTCAAGGCGGTCAAAGGTGCGGCTAGTTGGCTGAAGTTGCGAATGAAACGCCGATAGAAATTGGCGAACCCCAGAAACCGCTGTAGGGCCTTACGGGAATCCGGACTTGGCCAATCTATCACAGCCTTAACCTTGTCAGGATCCATACGCACTCCCTCAGAAGAGACGATGTAACCTAGGAAAGAAACAGACTGTGCATGAAAAGCGCATTTCACTGCCTTGACTCGTCTGACGTGTTGAACGTGTTCCTGGAGAGACGAAGAAAAAATCAGTATGTCATCCAGGTAAACATATATGAACTGATCTACCATGTCTCTCAACACGTCATTGACGAGTGCCTGGAAAACCGCTGGGGAGTTGTAAAGACCGAACGGCATGACCAAATATTCAAAATGCCCCCTGGGGGTGTTGAACGCGGTCTTCCATTCATCCCCCTTCCTTATGCGAACCAAATGATAGGTGTTACGTAAATCCAATTTTGTGAAAATGGATGCTCCCTGCAACCTCTCGAAGGCTGAAGACATCAACGGCGAAGGATAAGTATTCTTCACCGTGATGTTGTCCAGCTCTCGGTAATCAATACAAGGTCGCAGAGAACCATCCTTCTTACCAACAAAAAAGAACCCCGCCCCCGCAGGAGAAGAAGGAGGTCGGATGAACCCCGTTGCTAGAGAATCAGAAATATATTTCTCCATGGCCTCCCTCTCAGGAACAGAAAGAGAGTAAAGCTTGCCCTTAGACGGAGACTTACCTGGCAATAAATCTATAGCACAGTCATAGGGACGATGCGGAGGGAGAGAAGCAGCGCAAGACTTACTGAACACTTCCTTCAGGTCCAAATACTCCGCGGGCACGTTTGACAGATCCGCTGCCTTCTCCTGAAACACAGAACCAGACACAGACGGACAAGCAGAAACAAGACAGGACTCGTGGCAGGACTCGCTCCACATGGAAATGGAGTTAGAGCCCCAATCCACACGAGGATTGTGCTTGACAAGCCATGGGTGGCCCAACACAATGGGTGCGACAGGGGAGTCCATAAGGAGAAAAGGGATAATCTCGGTGTGGTTGCCGGAGGTGACGAGGGTTATGGGTCCAGTAGTGAGTGAGATGTTAGGGAGTTCTTGACCATTAAGAGCACAGACGGAGATCTGGTGAGAGAGAGATGTGATGGGGAGGTGTAATTCGTGTGCAAGATGTAGGTCCATGAAATTACCCTCCGCTCCAGAGTCCAGAAGTGCTTGACAGTGCTTTGGGAGCTAACTTGTTGGAAACGTAACAGAGCGGAATGTTCTTGGTAGAAAGCCACACTTTTTGACCCATGACGTATACGGGAGGCCTTGACCGGTGGCGATCGGCCTTAGCCTTAGTGCGCGCCCCCACCTGGAGCAGAGTCTCACGGGCTCTGGTCCATGTGTGGTGGCACCTCTGGACGAAGGCATGGGCGGAGGGGACCGCGATCTCGGATTCCAGACTCGGAAAAATTGGTGGCTGGGACCCTAAACTACACTCAAATGGAGAGAGGCCCGTGGATGACACTGGTAACAAGTTATGAGCGTACTCAACCATAGAAAGTTGTTGGCTCCAGGATGAAGGATTCTTGGAAACCAAACATCGCAACATTCTCTCCAGATCTTGGTTGGCTCGCTCGGACTGACCATTACTCTGGGGATGATAACCCGAAGACAAGCTGACCGTAGCTCCCAATGACCTACAAAACTCTTGCCAGAATTTGGACACAAATTGGGAACCCCTGTCAGAAACCACGTCCATCGGGAGGCCATGTAACCGAAAGACGTGATGGAGTTAGAGCCCCAATCCACACGAGGATTGTGCTTGACAAGCCATGGGTGGCCCAACACAATGGGTGTGACAGGGGAGTCCATAAGGAGGAAAGGGATAATCTCGGTGTGGTTGCCAGAGGTGACGAGGGTTATGGGTCCAGTAGTGAGTGAGATGTTAGGGAGTTCTTGACCATTAAGAGCACAGACAAAGATCTGGTGAGAGAGAGATGTGATGGGGAGGTGTAATTCGTGTGCAAGATGTAGGTCCATGAAATTACCCTCCGCTCCACAGTCCAGAAGTGCTTGACAGGTGTACGTGCTGTTGGCCCATCTCAGTGTTACCAGAAGGACAGTGGATGATGAGGACTTCCCGGCGTAGATCCCACCTGATAGTAGCCTCAACTTTACTATCGGGCTTGCTCTTTTACTGGGCAATAGCGTAGAAAATGTCCAGAGCCACGGCAGTAGAGGCAGAGTCCATGGGACCTCCTCCTTTCTCTCTCCTCCCGGGAAAGCCGAGCTCTCCCCACCTGCATGGGGTCGTGATCGACGACGGGACCGACCGAGTTCTCCTCCCTGATGTCTCGAACCCCAACGCCTCCGGGAGATCGAGTGGGACGAGAGTGCTGATTCAGACGACCGATGCGGGGCATCTATCCGTAGCGCCAGGTCGATGAGTCCGTTGAGTTTGGGAGGCAGGTCTAGCATGTAGATCTCTTTTTGAACCCGGTCGGCCAGCCCATGCAGGAACATATCCCACTGCGCCTCCTCGTTCCACTTGCACTCAGCCGCCAGCGTGCGGAACTCAATGGAGTAGTCAGCTACAGAACCGTCCCCCTGTTTGAGTCTTCTGGCAGCCTCCTTGCCGGCTACAGCTCGGTCGAAGACCTTCCTCATCTTGGCGGATAGTGCGTGGAACGAGGCGCAGCATTGGTCCTGGTTCTCCCACACCGCCGTTCCCCATAAGGCTGCTCGTCCCGTCAGCAACGTAAGCACTCCATAAATATCATTCCTCAATTGAAAGCTGCCTTTTTTAAGTCGGACGGGAAGAACATGACAGTTTCAGCTACATTGGAATAGAAGTACATTCTAAGGAGGATGAAATACAAGTACAACAAGAAACATATATAAAAAATCTGCAACCCATCCCAGTGGACCCAACCAGAGCAACACAACGTGAAGCTTCATTGACAGACGTTGAGATGGATATGCTAAAATCAAAGATTGGACAAATATTGTGGGTTGCCAGGCAAAGCCGACCTGACATAATATATGACATATCCATGTTGGCATCTAACACAAAGCATGCTATTGTTCAGACCCTGCATTGTGCAAATAAACTTATCAGAAAACTGAAATCAGAAGAGGTCATCTTGAGGTTCCAGTACTTAGGGGAAAACAGTGCTGTTAAATTGGTGGTGTACAGTGATTCCTCAATGGGAAATCTTCAGGACGGTGGCACGCAGGGTGGACATTTCATCATGCATCTTGGCAGTCAAAACGGATCAGGAGAGTTGTACGGAGTACCTTAGTAGGAAAGACTTTGGCACTTGCAGATGGAGTTGATAGTGCAGTTTTTCTCGCTACACTATATTCTGAGATTACCACTGGTGGCTGCTCATGCATCAATGTGCCTATTGTGTGTGTAATAGACAATCATTCCCTTCTCGATGCTCTCAAATCTACAAAATCTGTAACCGAAAAGAGACTGCGCCTGGAAATCAGCAGTATGAAGGAACTTATACACTCTGGAACTATTCAGCAGATCTTGTGGTCAGACACTAAAGAGCAGCTAGCTAACTGCTTGACAAAAAAGGGTGCATCTGCACTTGGCCTTCTGAAAGCTCTCAGCACAGGTGTTTGCTATCTTAAGCACTGAATGGATTTGATAATTATTTGCTTATGTTTTGTCAATGTCTAGTCATTTAAACTGAAGCACTTAAGTTATCCTGTTATAATAATAACAAACATTATTTAATTTTTTTAAGAAAAAAGGGAGATTAAGTTGTTTTCTTTTACTGCGCATGTGCAAAGAGCACCCTTTATGCGTGATTTGTTTTTTGAAGTTCAGTCTGGCGTCCTATGAGAGGAAGAGCGGCTATGTTGTATGCGATGGAACAATAAAGAGTTTATTGTCAGTTTACAGTGGAAGTTATTGAGTCAACATCGGTACCCAACCCTATCATTCATTAAGATATGGATAAATGGATTATCAAAGAGTGCGTTGTTGTGTTTGGAGCTCCGTCGAATTAATTCATAAACCGTGATTTTCTTCTTTACACTCTTTTACAAACGAACACTTTCATTTTTACAGCGTGTGAACATATCTGGAATACTATTCTATTTAAAAAACAATCGGATTGCTTTGATATCGCTACTTATATCCAACTTTCCGAACTTCCGCTACTAGCCTTAGCCCGCTAGCATTACACGCGTGGCCGCGCCTATCGATCGTCTTTTTTACACCTGTATCACTTAAAGCTATAATTCGCCATTATAGCACATCTGCTATAATCTGCTATAATGGCGAATATATCGGATGTGTGTCTAACGTTACCTTTGAGTGCAGGTGAGGACACGTTCGAGCTGCATTCTGTGCAGTTAGAGTTGGACTCGGTGGAAAAGCAGATCCGCGACCTACTAGAGAGACAAGCCGAGCTGCGAGATCGGCGATCAGCGCTTGAAACATCACGCGCCGATGCTCACAAGTCAGTGGTTAGTAACCTTTTGACTCCGACCTCGTCTACTCCGTGTGTTTCTCTGCACAGGACG
Source organism: Leuciscus leuciscus (assembly GCF_965113295.1). Classification (NCBI taxonomy): domain Eukaryota; kingdom Metazoa; phylum Chordata; class Actinopteri; order Cypriniformes; family Leuciscidae; genus Leuciscus; species Leuciscus leuciscus. Next base: position 6,337,288 of record NC_138725.1, read on the forward strand.
CGAGCAACCAGGACGCGATCATCCCTGGTTTCATTCACTCCGGCACAGACACAACACCACGGACCCTGGGTGATTCCACAGCGGAAGACGCGAGACAGGACCAGAGCAAGGACCTCTCCGCCCCTCCCGGCCTTCGAGATCTCCACCCGGAACCGCTTCTCCCCTCTTCGCGAGACGGGACGCGACGCTGTGATCATCGGCACTTCCATCGTCCAGCATGTACACGCTACCTCAGGTAAAGGTAAGGTGCGCACTCACTGTTTTCCTGGTGCTCGTGTTCTCGATGTGGCTGCGCAGGTCCCTGAGATCCTGAATGGTGACGAGCGCGTCGGAGCTGTCGTGCTGCACGCGGGAACGAACGACATCAGGCTGCGGCAGACAGAGGTTCTGAAGAAGGACTACAGGAGCCTGATCGAGACGGTACGCACCACATCGCCTGAAACAACGATCATCGTGTCTGGACCGCTTCCCACGTACCGACTAGGACATGAAAGGTTCAGTAGATTATTTGCTCTAAATGAATGGTTAATGTCATGGTGTAATGAACAGAGACCGCTCTTTGTAAATAATTGGAATCTGTTCTGGGAGCGACCTAGGCTCTTCCGTGCTGATGGACTTCACCCCAGCAGAATCGGAGCGGCTCTTCTGTCGGACAACATCTCCAAGACGTTGCACTCCATATGACTAGTAAGTCAAAGTCCAAATCACACTCTTTGCTGTCCAAACTTAACTGATATAAGTACCAATGTAGAACATTATATTGAAACTGTGTCTGTTCCTCGTTTAGTGAGGTCAAACATCAAATCTACTGTAGGATCTAGGAAAAATCTAATTGTGATTAAACCAGAAAATCTCAATATTAGTGAACAAAAACAATTTATAAAGCTAGGTCTTCTAAACATTAGATCGCTCACACCTAAGGCAGTTATTGTAAATGAAATGGTCACAGATAATAGTTTCGATGTACTTTGCCTTACTGAAACCTGGCTTAAACCAAATGATTATTTCGGTATTAATGAGTCTACTCCTCCTGGATACTGTTATAAGCATGAGCCCCGATTGGTCGTTGCAACAATCTATAGAGATATTCTTAATGTTACTCAAAAAACAGGTCACAGGTTTAATTCGTTTGAAGTACTTGTACTAAATGTTACACTCTTAGATGTAAGAAATAAATCCCTATTATCTCTAGCCTTGGCTACCGTATATAGACCGCCTGGGCCTTACGCTGATTTCCTAAAAGAGTTTGCAGATTTTCTCTCAGACCTATTAGTCAATGTCGATAAAGCATTAATTGTTGGAGATTTTAACATACACGTAGATAACACAAATGATGCGTTAGGGGCTGCGTTTACAGATTTATTAAACTCCTTTGGGGTCAAGCAAAACGTCACTGGTCCCACTCATCGTCTTAATCATACGCTAGATTTAATTATATCACATGGAACCAATCCAACAGATATAGATATTATACCGCAAAGTGATGATGTCACTGACCATTACATGGTATCTTGCATACTACGTACTGCTGAAATTTGTCATGTTGCGCCACATTATCGACCAGGCAGAACAATCATTCCAACCACTATAGATAGATTCTCAAATAGCTTACCTGATCTATCTCAGCTGCTCAGTGAACCCAAACAAACGGATGAACTAGAGGAAATGACTAGCACTATGAGCACCATTTTCTCTAGTACATTAGACATCGTTGCACCAATTAGATTAAAAAAGGTTAGAGAGAAAACTAAAGCGCCATGGTATAACAGTGCTACGCATGTTATCAAGAGAGAAACTCGAAATTTAGAGCGTAAATGGAAGCAAACTAATTTAGAGGTCTTTAGAATCGCGTGGAAAGACAGTATGTCACATTATAAAAAGGCCCTAAAAGCAGCCAGGGCTGAGCACCTCCGCAAACTAATAGAAAATAACCAAAATAATCCAAGGTTTTTATTTAACACCGTGGCTAGACTAACAAATAAACAGACATCACCTGAGCAAAATATACCGTTACAGTTCAGTAGTAATGATTTCATGAACTTCTTCACTGAGAAAATAGAAAGCATCAGAAACACAATTGTAAATGTACAATCTTTAATGGTGTCTTATGATTCAGCTTCAATTATCACCCCTCAAGAACAACTACACCGCTTTACAACTATAGGACAGGAAGAGCTAAATAAACTTATCATTGCATCTAAACCAACAACATGTTTATTAGACCCAATACCCACTAAACTACTGAAAGAAGTGTTACCTGTAGTGGAAGAGCCTCTCCTTAATATTATTAACTCGTCTTTATCTTTAGGTCATGTTCCAAGAATATTCAAGTTGGCAGTTATAAAACCTCTTATTAAGAAACCGCAATTAGATCATAATAACCTAGCAAATTATAGACCCATTTCAAATCTACCATTTATGTCTAAAATACTAGAAAAAGTTGTGTCCGCTCAATTGTGCTCTTTCTTGCAAGAAAATGATATCTATGAAAAATTTCAGTCAGGATTCAGACCGCATCATAGCACAGAAACTGCGCTCGTGTCAAAATTACAAATGATTTACTTCTAGCTTCTGACCAAGGCTATATCTCAGTATTAGTTTTACTCGATCTTAGCGCTGCGTTCGACACTATAGATCACAAATACTCTTAGATCGACTACAAAACTACACTGGTGTTCATGAACAGGCATTAAGCTGGTTTAGATCGTACTTATCAGACCGCTACCATTTTGTCTGTTTAAAGGGGGAAAAATCGAAGATAACGTCAGTAAACTATGGAGTGCCGCAGGGATCTGTGTTAGGCCCTCTGCTATTCTCAATATATATGCTGCCACTTGGTAATATTATAAGAAAACATGGAATTAATTTCCACTGTTATGCTGATGACACTCAATTATATATTTCATCACGACCAGATGAAAACAATAAATTATCTAAATTGACAGAGTGTGTTAAAGATATAAAATACTGGATGACGTGTAATTTTCTGCTATTAAATTCAGATAAAACGGAGGTATTACTTATGGGTCCAAAAAACTGCCCACAAAACCTCTTACAATGCAACTTCAATTTAGAAGGATGTCCTGTTACTTTATCCACTACAGTAAAAGACCTGGGGGTTATACTAGATCGCAACTTGTCTTTCGAAAATCATATTTCATATGTTACAAGAACAGCCTTTTTCCACCTTAGAAACATTGCTAAGCTACGTAATATGCTATCTGTCTCTGATGCTGAAAAGTTAGTTCATGCATTCATGACCTCGAGACTGGATTACTGTAATGCTTTATTAGCTGGTTGTCCTGCATCCTCAATAAACAAGCTACAGTTAGTCCAAAATGCAGCTGCTAGAGTTCTTACCAGGTCAAGAAAATATGATCATATAACACCAATTCTATCATCTCTACACTGGTTACCTATTAAGTTCCGTATCAATTACAACGTATTACTAATGACTTATAAAGCCCTAAATGGTTTAGCTCCTGGGTATTTAACGGAACTTCTATCGCCCTACAATCCATCACGCTCTTTAAGATCACTAAATTCGAGGCTTCTGGTCATTCCTAGGATATCTAAGACCACTAAAGGAGGGAGGGCATTTTCACATTTAGCTCCTAAACTCTGGAATGGCCTTCCTGATATTATTCGTTGCTCAGATTCGCTGTACCAGTTTAAAACTAGATTAAAAGACGCATCTCTTTAGCCAAGCATTCACATAATACTTACCTTTTATACTACAGTTGAATCAGATTGAATGCATTAATATTATGAACAGCAGCTACGCTAATTATTTCCCATCTGCTTTTCTGTCGTTATCTCGGGACGCTAGTCCCGAGGTAAATAGAGTTCGTCAGCTCCAGTTTGTATCCAGCCTCTCATGGAAACTTCAGATGCCCCAACACCCGTGCAGAGACGACTCGAAGCCCGTGAGGAGACGACTCCACGCCCGTGAGGAGACGACTCGACGCCGGCGATATGTTATGCCCTAAATTAATGCATGATTAACTAACTGTATTTTTCTATGTACATTTCTGAAATGCACTTTCTGTAAAGCTGCTTTGAGACAATATGTATTGTGAAAAGCGCTATACAAATAAATTTGAATTGAAATTTGAATTGAATTATCGTAGGCATTACACTGCCATGTAAGTAATTCAAGTCGATTAATTTCAAGACAGCTAACAAGTTTTTTGCTGCTGCTACCTGTGTTAGCAAGCTAATGAAACTATTCGCTAATCCTAAACTTGATTTCACCGTTTCACCAATAATAGTCGTACCACAGCTCAACACACATCCAGATGTTCCCAATAAATTGTAGTTGATCACCAGGTATGTTTTATTAATGTAGGTTAAATAATCCATGTAGGAAAAACAAAAGGAAATCTTTCTTACCTGAGTGACAGCTTAGTGAAAGTTGACAGTTGAAAGTTGACAGGTGAGAGTTGACAGTTGCATTTCTGAATCTCTGAAGGTTTTAAAAACGCTATACCCACTGTTTAGATCTGTTGTGGTATTTATGCAAATCAGCACACATGTAATTAGATTATGCGCCGTTTGTCCATGTTAACAAACAATTTCAAAAAACTTGTAATACATTTTTTGTTTGTCTTGATGTAAGTAATCAACCATTTTCATGGTGATATCTAAAGGTTAAAAATGTTACCCTATCCACGTGAGAAAAAAAAATGAATAGGCGTATGAATAGGCTATATTAGGGTCTTTTTCAAAACTTTCCCCTAATGGGATTCTTCGGGACTTTTTTTTTCCTTACTCAGGACATGTTGAGGATACAAAATCAGTTGAGTTTGCTTCTGTTGCCATTTGTTCAACCTTTTTTCATAAAATGACTGGACTACAGTTGGATAGACCTACAACCAATCAGAGCAACGGACATTCATCTATCCGATCGACAAATGCCTTGATCACGGTTCTCTGTTCCTCTTTTAAAATTAATGCGCTGTCGATATCTTCTGTAACAGACGCGATGCCGGAATCTACACATCTCAGTTCTCCAGCGGCAGCCATCTTTGTTGTAAACGAATTCAACCCAAGCACTCTTTGGTGACGTGGATGATTACGTTACTGTTGATCATCTGTCCATCATCATATAAAGCCCGCCCTGAGAATTTGATTGGTCCGAACAGCTCTGGTTCGAGCATAGTTGCCCCACAACGGATCAAGTCCAGACCGAACTTCCCGACCTCAAATGTTGTTGGCGGGGCTAAGTTCCGCTGGCATCCAGGCTAATTTTCTGGTGTAGTATTTCATAATATGAGCTTATCGATTTTTACTTGACAATAGTTGTACGGTTTTCTAGAACAATAGAGCACAGTTTGCAGAAAGTATGTGCTAAACTAGGGGCGTACCGATACTGATACACTGCTCGTCGAAGGAACACGTGAGCTGGCTTTTTGAACATTGTTCACTGTTGATGTTTTTGATGTGAAGTGAAGGAGGAGACTGAAGAACTGAGTGAAGTGAAGGAGGAGAGTGTAGAACTGAGTGAAGGAGGAGAGAGAAGAACTGAGTGAAGGAGGAGACTGAAGAACTGAGTGAAGTGAAGGAGGAGACTGAAGAACTGAGTGAAGTGAAGGAGGAGAGTGTAGAACTGAGTGAAGGAGGAGAGAGAAGAACTGAGTGAAGGAGGAGACTGAAGAACTGAGTGAAGTGAAGGAGGAGAGTGTAGAACTGAGTGAAGTGAAGGAGGAGAGTGTAGAACTGAGTGAAGTGAAGGAGGAGAGAGAAGAACTGAGTGAAGTGAAGGAGGAGAGTGAAGAACTGAGTGAAGTGAAGGAGGAGAGTGTAGAACTGAGTGAAGTGAAGGAGGAGAGTGAAGAACTGAGTGAAGTGGAGGAGGAGAGTGAAGAACTGAGTGAAGTGAAGGAGGAGAGAGAAGAACTGAGTGAAGTGAAGGAGGAGAGTGAAGTGAAGGAGGAGAGAGAAGAACTGAGTGAAGTGAAGGAGGAGAGTGAAGTGAAGGAGGAGAGAGAAGAACTGAGTGAAGTGAAGGAGGAGAGTGAAGAACTGAGTGAAGTGAAGGAGGAGAGTGAAGAACTGAGTGAAGTGAAGGAGGAGAGTGAAGAACTGAGTGAAGTGAAGGAGGAGAGTGAAGTGAAGGAGGAGAGAGAAGAACTGAGTGAAGTGAAGGAGGAGAGTGAAGTGAAGGAGGAGAGTGAAGAACTGAGTGAAGTGGAGGAGGAGAGTGAAGTGAAGGAGGAGAGTGAAGAACTGAGTGAAGTGGAGGAGGAGAGTGAAGAACTGAGTGAAGTGAAGGAGGAGAGTGAAGAACTGAGTGAAGTGAAGGAGGAGAGTGAAGTGAAGGAGGAGAGTGAAGAACTGAGTGAAGTGAAGGAGGAGAGTGAAGTGAAGGAGGAGAGTGAAGAACTGAGTGAAGTGGAGGAGGAGAGTGAAGAACTGAGTGAAGTGAAGGAGGAGAGTGAAGAACTGAGTGAAGTGAAGGAGGAGAGTGAAGAACTGAGTGAAGTGAAGGAGGAGAGTGAAGAACTGAGTGAAGTGGAGGAGGAGAGTGAAGAACTGAGTGAAGTGAAGGAGGAGAGTGAAGAACTGAGTGAAGTGAAGGAGGAGAGTGAAGAACTGAGTGAAGTGAAGGAGGAGAGTGAAGAACTGAGTGAAGTGAAGGAGGAGAGTGAAGAACTGAGTGAAGTGAAGGAGGAGAGTGAAGAACTGAGTGAAGTAAAGGAGGAGAGAGAAGAACTGAGTGAAGTGGAGGAGGAGAGTGAAGAACTGAGTGAAGTGGAGGAGGAACATCATGTTAAACCTGGAGAAAAATCTTTGAGTCGCTCAAAGGCTAAAAATACATTTTTAAAGAAAAGAAGAGCCAAGAAATCTTTCACCTGCACTCAGTGTGGAAAGAGTCTCACAAGCAAACAACATCTTGAGCGTCACATGAGGATCCACACCGGAGAGAAGCCGTTCACATGTGATCAATGTGGAAAGAGTTTCAGTCAATTATCATCCCTTAATGTTCCCTTAATGTTTTTCACAGCTGCCTAATTTATATAGACATGAGAAAATTCACACTGGTGTGAGAGAGTACATGTGCTTTGAGTGTGAGAAGACTTTTACTACAGCAAACTGTTTAAAACTGCACCAGAGAATTCACACTGGAGAAAAACCTTACAAGTGTTCACACTGTGACAAGAGATTCAGTCGGTTAACATCTCTGAAAACACAAGAGAGGATCCACACAGGAGAGAAGCTGCACACGTGTGATCAGTGCAGGAAGAGTTTCTCTATTAAAGCTAACCTGAAGCGACACATGAAGATCCATGCAGTGGAGAAACCACATCAACACATGCATCGTTAAAATAGTCCAACAGACTACAGTGGCTCAACCTTAAGTTTATCAAGCGACGAGAATACTAGCTATTTGTGTTTATCAAGTGATGAGAGTACCCTGACGTAATATTTGCATATGATTTGACAGTTTACTTGAATAAATACCTAAAAAATCTGAAAATTCAACTGAAAATAAATACTGTTTTAGAAAATATGAAGCATGATTTCCAAAATCTTGTGCAATGCCACATGCTCTAATATAGATGGTATTACATTTTTGTATTTTGCATGGATTAGACAACACAGTTCTGTTCCAATAAATAAAAAATAAAAATCACACAGACATTATTTAGTAATTTACCATTATTTTATTTACTTTTTACATTATTTTCAACACAAAATTAAAATTAAATGTGTGTGTGTGTGTGTAAACATTTTCAGCATGAAATGTGTCTGTTCCTGTGGGTTAACTGCACCATCACATGTGTTATGCTCAGGTCTGCCTCAAAACAGCTGTATTCTTATATTGGGTCCCTTAGAAGCTGGATTGGGTCCCTTAGCCCTACAATCTAAGAAAGAAGTAAAGAGCCTAGGTGTCATTTTGGACTGTGACCTGAATTTTAAGTCTCATATTAATCAAGTGACAAAAACATGTTTTTATCATCTGAGAAATATAGCCAAGATCCTCTAATGCCTTTTTTAATCTTTGGATGATGCTAAGAAACTCATCCATGCTTTTATCTTTTCTCATCTTGATTATTGTAATGCTATGTACACTGGCCTACCTAAGGGCTCTATAGCAAAGTTACAATTGATACAAAATGCAGCAGCCAGAGTACTAATGAAATTAAAAAGGAGAGAACATATTACACCGGTTATAATGGAAATACATTGGTTACCAGTTCATCAAAGGATAGATTTTAAGGTCCTTTTATTTGTTTATAAAACTCAGCACAATCTGGCACCTTTATACATTTCAGACTGTCTGTCAAGATATGTTCCAGATCGTAGATTAAGATCCTCTAATGCTAATCTTCCGGCACATTATACAGTTATTCATAAAAGATCAGGTGGGGTTTTTTTTTTAGCCACAATGCTCCAAAAAATGTGGAATTCTTACCAAGTGAAGTGAGTTTACTAGCATTCATATTTTTAAAAGGCAGGTTAAGAGAGACAAGTAAGAGTGTTTAGAGAGGTACTGGCATGGCTTTGAGTGTTTGCACAACTGAGCCGGTTCTACAGCTCAATGTAAGTTGTATATATTTTTATGTTTATTATATTAGTAATTTAGTAAGTCATTTTAATTTATAAAGCACATTTACACACAGCGCAAAACTGACCAAAGTGCTGTACAATGAATAACTAAAAAGACAAGTAAAAAATAAAATGCATAGAATCAATAATCATAATTATATAAAACATAAATAAAAAGAAAACCTTCAATACCAGGGCACATAACACAGAAATACAAAAAACAAACCGGAGTGCCAGGTTGGGGAACAAGAAAGGCCAAAGAATAAAAATGAGTTTTAACCTAGATTTGAATGCAGCAATGGTGGGGGCAGATCTAATATCCTGGGGGAGCTGGTTCCACAATCGTGGGGCAGCAACTGCAAAAGCTCTATCACCCCTCTGTTTAAGCCGTGAGCGCGGCACAAGCAGGAGCCCTTTGAGGATCTCAGTGACCTTGAAACTGAGTCTGGCTGTACAAGGTCGGTGATATAAGGTGGGGCGAGCCCATTAAGTGCCTTAAAAACAAACAATAAGACTTTAAACTGAATCCTAAAAGGAACTGGGAGCCAATGCAAGGAGGCCAGAATTGGGGTGATGTGCTCGCGCCTCCTAGTGCCAGTTAAAAGACGCACTGCTGCGTTTTGTACTAACTGCAAACGTCTAAGTGATGATTGTGGCAGGCCAAGGTAGAGGGAATTACAATAATCCAGCTGTGATGTAATAAAGGCATAGATAACTTTCTCAAGATCATTAAAAAATAGGAATGGCTTCAGGTGGGAAATCATTCTGAGCTGGTAGAAACTATTTTTGACAACAGAACTAATCTGTTTGTCAAGGCAGAGTTCTGAGTCAAGAATGACACCCACATTTCTGGCATAAGGTTTGATAAATGGGGTGAAGTGACCTAAATGTTGTACCACAGTGCATCTTGCCTTGGGAGAACCAAAAATAATTACTTCTGTCTTGTCACTGTTTAACTGGATAAAGTTGTTAACCATCCAAGTTTTGATGTCTTCGAGACAGGCTAAAAGAGATCCCTGTATGTAATCCCTAGATTTTAGAGGCAAGTACAACTGTGAGTCATCCGCATAGAGATGAAAAGAGATGTTATGCTTCCTTATGATGTCACCCAGTGGGAGCATATACAGGCTAAAAAGCATAGGACCCAAGATGGACCCCTGAAGGGACCCCATAAGAAACGTAAGCAGAAGATGAGGAGAACTTGCCAATAAATACTGAGGAAGTCATTTTATTGAGATAGGAACGGAACCAAAGTAATGCAGTCTCCCCAATGCCCACCTGCTGATCAAGGCGAGTAAGGAGGATGTTATGATAAACAGTGTCGAAGGCGGCACTAAGATCCAATAATATCAGGATCAGTGGCGTATCCAGGACATTTTTACTGGGGTGGCCAAGATGGGACACAAAACTAGAGTGGGGTGGCCATATATACTATAAAGTAATGTTATGTAAACCTTTAAACTCTTATGAACAATAAAGGATTTTAATAATAGTAACAAAGTGCAAACTTTATTTTTAAATAATGGTACTATTTCATAAAATGTAAGATACAGTCACAGGCCTATTTAGGAAATGTGTTTACTATAGTCTGTTATTAATTGCCATAGTGGGGGATATGATTTACTCAATTAACTTGGTCATTAACTTGTCCGAAAATGCATTTGTGTTTATCTGCAAAAAGGTTTACATACACTAGATTGCAGCCTAGGCTACTGTTAATGTAAATATAATGTTAGTGGTTTGTTTTTAAAGTCTACATTAGAGACATGCGCGGGACGGATTTCTCACTTAATAATTCCTAATGACATCTCAGTTCATCGCCATCTCACAAATCTCTGTTATTATCAATGAAACTGGCTGCATAATTAATCTTTCATATTATCTACACTTTGTTTGATATAATAGATGATTTGCCAGTATGCAGAATTCAGCACTGAACAAAAAGTCCATTTTGAGTGGGGAGGGGATTCTATCTTAAATGCATCTGATTGGCCATTGCGTTCAAGAAATCAACACATATGTCTGTGATTGGTTACATTGTTCAACGCTGCAAACATGTTATAAATAGAGACTCTGGCCTGTAAATCGTTTCTATTTTGTTTTAGTTGTTCTTGTTGCTTTTGTGCAACAGATGAATGACAATTTATTCGTTTTTATTTGTTCAATTTATAGATAATTCTATTTTGCGGGAGTCCCGACTCCCGCGAATCGACACACGAGTGCATTACCGCCCGCGCCCGCACTCGGCCATCAGATCTATATTCCCGTGTCGCACTCTGTTGCGTTGGGTCCCGACCATACCTCTCAATCGACTGATTCCAGCGTTTTTATCGTTGTTGTATTGTTGCAACTGTGTGACCGTCCTCTTGTTTCACGGACCAGCAGCAGCAGGTGCACCGTGCAGCGCGCGTGCTCTTATCTCATGGGTCATCTGACCTGCATGGCCAAACGTCCGCTGAGCAGAAATCAGCTCTCACAGTCTCAGTACGACCGTTACTGTGTTAGTTAAAAATGTGAAAATGGCCCTAAATCAGTTGATCAGCTGTCATCACTGATTGACAACATTTCTCGTTTCTGGTGTTGACGAACTTGACCTACCTATCAGATCTGGGGTGGCCAATGAGCTTTCAGGGGTGGCCCCGGCCACCCCAGGCCACCCCCTAGAATCGCCATTGATCAGGATGGCATTATCACCTGAATCTAGTGTAAGAAGAAGATCATTGGTTACTTTGAGCAGAGCTGTTTCAGTACTATGAAGTGATCTAAAACCTGACTGAAAAGGTTCTAGTATATTGTGGGTGGTCAAAAAAGGGAGCAGCTGTGACAGAACAGCTTTTTCCAGAACTTTAGAAATAAAAGGAAGCTTAGAAATGGGACGGTAGTTATTTAGGCATTTAACATCGAGATCATGTTTTTTGAGCAGGGGTTGGACAACCGCATGCTTAAAACATGTAGGGACAGTGCCGGATGCAAGACATGAATTTAAGATGACCTGAATGGAGGGGCCGACTACATCAAAAGCATCCTTTATAATAGAAGAGGGGATAGAATCATAAGATGAAGTAGTAGGTTTCATATGTGATACTAAATTCCTCAATTCAGTGAGAGAGATGGGCTGAAATTGGTTAAAAGTAGCCAGTGCCCCTGAGCAACCAGGCGGAGTAACATATGAAGTGGGGGTAAACATTGATCTAAAGTTCTCAATTTTATTAGTACAAAACTTAAGAAATTTCTCACAGGTATCAGTGGATACATCAACAACTGGGGAATTTGAGGGAGAATTTGAATTTGTTTGAGTGTTTACTGATCAAATCAGAGAGGTGCTTTGCTCTGGCTATTTTTGCTGCTGCCTGAAAAGAAGCTAATGCAGATTTAAATATTTGAAAGGAAACATTGAGATGATCCTTTTTCCATTTCCTTTCAGCTTTACGACAGGCCTGCCTAAGAGAGCGCGTATCCTCATCTAACCAGTAATGAGATTTTAATTTGGAACGAGTGTATGTGAAAGTTGCTACAGAGTCAAGTATGGAAGAGCAAGATGAGTGAAAAGGGGTAAATAATTCATCCGGACAAGAGGAGAACGATGCCGCTGTTGCAATAGTAGATGCAACCTTTCAACTAAAAAAACTATCAGAAAACTGAGCTTCAGTAAGAGAATGTATCTGGGGAGAGTAATGATCCTGAACTCTGACAGTTTGCAGGGGATTGAAAAGGGTGATGTCAAATATAATGGGCTTATGATCAGAGAAAGTGGCCTCCTCAATCACAATATTATCAACATTAAAACCATAAGATAAAATTAAATCAAGTGTATGTCCCAGTTTATGTCTAGCTTTATCTATATGTTGCGTAAGGCCAAAGGCATCTATTACACCACAGAATTCGCTAACCATAGGTCTATCCGGACAGCAACACAAAATGAGAAAGAAAATCAGAGAATTCAGTTATAAAGTCTTTGTCTGGCTTAGGGGGCCTATAGATCAGTACACAAACCAATGGTGACATAACAGATTCTACAATTACACATTGCAGTTCGAAGGTGGAAAAACTCCCTGCAAACAATGTCCGTAATTTAAAATTGTTCCTAAAAACAAGAGCCACACCGCCTCCTCTTCCAACGCACCTCGGCGTGTTAATAAATGAACAATTAGTTGGGCAAAGTTCACTACAAACAGACGACTGGCCAACTCCAGCGCTAATCCATGTCTCGGTTAAAAACAGAAAATCCAGATTGTGACGAGAGAAAAAGTCATTCAGAACGAAATTCTTGTTAGACACTGACCTGCTATTGACCAGGGCCACTTTTGCATTTGAGTAGACCGCAGCCTGTGGGCAACGAGAGTATTCCAAAGGGCGGATGTTCAGTGAGGTTACACCACCGCTACGGATACGCAATCTCGGTTGAGCAGGGCTAACGGGCATTTGAGGTCGATGCAGGGTAATGTATACGTGACAAGAGTACCACAGATCCCACGAACATCGAGCCAGGTAGAGATCTTTCTGACCTAGAATGTCTGCAGAGAGCTGGCAGGGACCTAATTGTGCGGGAGAAGCACTCACTCCTCTCCTGATCTTCACCCGGATGCCTCCACGTTTGCCTCGGCGCCTCCGATGCTTCCTTCGGTTAGAGATACAGCAAGGTAGCCGAATGACGCACTCGGCGATGGAGTAAATAAACAGAGGGTGACATCCGTCGTAAAGAACAGGGGTCACCAGTGCGTTTCTGAGACCCAACAAAGTATTCCGATCATAGGACCTTGTAGCAGCAACAGTAGCAGCAACAGAACAGTACCGACATAGCATAAGTGACAACACAAACAAACATAGTAGAAGTTCACGGAGCTGACGGCAAGCCGACAAACACACTGGCGCCATCTTGCTAAAAAAAAAGAAGATATATGTGTTGATTGTGATTTGTGTTTGTCTATTTGTTTAGAGGGTTCTCTTTTGGCTTCATTCAATGTTGACACTTGATCGGGACTATGCTTTCACACCTTTGTTGATTACCTGGACTGGTGCTTGGATAGGGTTTGAAACACTTTATGTTGGACTTCTATTTCTGCATTTCTATTGAAATTTTGGAGTATTGGAAACACTCGCCTCTTACCTGAACTACTTGTGGTGTGGTGAGAAATAGACTTTACTTCTGCCTGGACTCAAACATGTGTTGAACTGAAGTGTTCTAACATAATGAAATTATGATCCTTTTCTTTAATGATCTGTTGACAATATTGCTGTTGTGTATATACATGTGACATTTGGGTTATCTCACAAAACTTAAATATATTTAACTCTACTCTTGGTTGAATGGACCCCCTTAAATTAGTATGTGACCAAAACGAGTATTACAACACAAATATGTTCCTTTTTGATCGCTGATCGATTGCTCCTGTCTGCCTCGCTGCCTGCTGTGAGTTTGTTTGCTTCGGTGCTGTAAGCTCCATCTTAGCCTCGTATTTCTTTCTGTTTTGAACCATCATTTACTATCATTTCTTGTTGTTTACACTACTAAATACAGCTTACCCAACATCTCAGATTAACCTGACATCGCTAGCTTCCATTACTACAAGCACAACACGCTAGTAATTCGCTAGCCTGTTAACGCGCCACTCGTGCGCTCAGCTATTTTTATTTTTTTTCTCTCCCGCGCCCATGCCTTTGAGTTCATAAAAAGCTCAGATGAGTAAGAATCAGTCAACAAACACGGTGAGTAATGTCTTGTCCTGTTATTGTCACCTGCACTTCATGTCACATGTTTAGCATAGCCTTGTCTGTCAGCAATATAGGATTTATCTGTGATAAATGCAAGGAGACAGTTAGGCTGACAGAGAAGATTTCAGAACTAGAGACACGCATCCAAACTTTAATTGAGTATAGTAAGAGTGCTAGAGCTTTAGATACTGCTTTGGATTCGCCTAACATAGTGAACTCTTTACTTAACTGTAACCGCACTGGGTAGTACATTAACATTAGCTCAAATGTTATATAGGGAATTTTAATAATTAATCAGGAATATGATTAATATATACATTATATCGCATATTACAGTTACATTACATTATTGAAACTGAAAATTAGATCAATTGTATACATCAGTAACCCATCATAATGAATTATGATTTAATAACTAATATATCAACAGTCCATTCCTCAGATCGATTATCAGAATAATTTTTAAGGGAAATTAATGGAGCTATCAAACTGTTTGTCCAGCAAACGGCCGTAAGATTAACCCAACAATTTCTCAACAAAAATTATCTCTTTCTTATAATTCAAAGAAAGCTGTTTTCTGGCCATGAAAACAACTCCCCTGTTCTTATAAACAAATTTGTTCTTATAACAAATCGTAAAGCTTTTTAGCTAGGATCAACATTTCATTGACTTTGTAATATGAGCATTTTAGACAGAAGCAATCAAGGATATATTGGTTTTAATAATTGAACTAATAATACATCGAACCAATTCACACAGAATATATGTATGTATATACAGAAAACGTAAACAAATACAAGACTAAACGAATAACGAAAATGAGAGAGAGAGAGATCGGAAAATGAGAGAGATGAGAGAGAGAGAAAGTCAAGTCAAGTTTATTTGTATAGCGCTTTTCACAATACAGATTGTATCAAAGCAGCTTCACAGTATTAAATTAAAATAATACAACAAAGTTTGTTTCAAGAGGAATTTATTGATTGATCAAATTAAATTAAATATCCCCAAAATATCCCCACAGAAAGTGAAAGCAAAATGTGCGATCAGAGATCGCAGTAGGCTATGGCAAAAATCACAGACAATGTAACCTTTGAGAGAGACACCACATATCAAACACGTCACATGAAGATTATAGGAATACCAAGTTACATAAGATATGCATATTACAAACATTTTAAAGTTCGTTACATGGCTAGAAATAAGGTTTACCCAAAATGTGATGTACACTAGGCTACAAATGGAGATGAAGCTTAAAGGACTAAACACGGTACACACCTGATTTGTCTAACCTTATTACCAAAGTTTACCAGAATACACAAACTACACCACGTAAAAGGAAAATGATGAGATGGGAAATTATATCCATGTTTACACATTTCTCAAGTGGTTATATATATATATAAAATGTAGGATTAACACTTTATTCCTACTCCTCTCTTAGAATCTCAGCTTGCTTGACATTCCGTTAGGGCCATAAAACCTTTTCCACCTAACAAAAGAGGGGGTGGGGGGAGGTCTGGTTGCAAGAGACTGTTGGTGAACGTTCTTAAACTAAAACACTTTTGATTCAAGACTACATATTAGAAAACCACACCTCTATTATAAAGCAGAAACTAATCACACATGCATATAGGAATGTACATACATTAAAGGAACACTCCACCGAACACTCCACTCCATGTGTTGCGTGATATCTCTGCGCCCAAGTAGCAGTGCTTCGCCTAAGTTGCTGTGCTTCGCCTGTGCTTCCCCCTAATATAGTCCCAAGTCAAGTCAAGTCAAGTTTATTTGTATAGCGCTTTTCACAATACAGATTGCATCAAAGCAGCTTCACAGTATTAAATTAAAATAATACAACAAAGTTTGTTTCAAGAGGAATTTATTGATTGATAAAATTAAATTAAATATCCCCAAAATATCCCCAACTGAGCAAGCCAAAGGCAACAGTGGCAAGGAACCGAAAAACTCCATCAAGTGACCTAATGGTGTCCTAAAACTCCATCAGGTGCCTTAATGGAGAAAAAAAACCTTGGGAGAACCCAGGCTCAGTCGGGGGCCAGTTCTCCTCTGGCATTGGATAGAGGCCGGATTGTAGTTTGAACTGTAGGATTATATGAATGCCTGGCTGAAGAGATGCGACTTTAATCTAGTTTTAAACTGGGAGAGCGAGTCTGAGCAACGAACAGTATCAGGAAGACTATTCCAGAGTTTTGGAGCCAAATGTGAAAATGCTCTCCCTCCTTTGGTGGTTCTGGATATCCTAGGTATGACCAAAAGCCTTGAATTTAGTGATCTCAAAGAGCGCGATGGATTATAGGGCGATAGAAGATCCGTTAAATAGACTGGAGCTAAGCCGTTTAGGGCTTTATAAGTCAGTAGCAATACCTTGTAATTAATACGGAACTTTATAGGTAACCAATGCAGTGATGATAAAATCGGTGTTATATGATCATATTTTCTTGATCTCGTAAGAACTCTAGCGGCGGCATTTTGGACTAACTGTAGCTTGTTTATTGAGGATGCAGGACAACCAGCTAATAAAGCATTACAGTAATCCAGTCTCGAGGTCATGAATGCATGAACTAACTTTTCTGCATCAGAAACTGATAGCATATTACGTAGCTTAGCAATGTTTCTAAGGTGGAAAAAGGCTGTTTTTGTAACATAAGAAATATGATTTTCAAAAGACAGGTTGCAATCGAGTATAACACCCAGGTCTTTTACTGTAGAGGATAAAGTAACAGGACATCCTATGATGTTAAAGTTGTATTGTGCGAGGTTTTGTGGGCGGTTTTTTGAACCGATAAGTATTACCTCTGTCTTGTCTGGATTTAATAAAAGAAAATTACGCGTCATCCAATCTTTTATATCTTTAACACACTCTGTCAATTTGGAAAATGTAGCGTTTTCATCCGGCCGTGATGAAATATATATTTGAGTGTCATCAGCATAACAATGGAAACTAATTCCATGTTTCCTTATAATATTTCCAAGTGGCATCATATATATTGAAAATAACAGAGGGCCTAATACAGATCCCTGCGGCACTCCATAGTTTACTGGAGTTATGATCGATTTTTCTCCATTTAAATAGACAAAATGGTAGCGGTCAGATAGGTATGATTTGAACCAGCTTAGTGCTTGTCCTTGAACACCAGTATAATTTTGTAGTCGATCTAAGAGTATTGTGTGATCTATAGTATCGAACGCAGCACTAAGATCAAGTAAAACTAGTATTGAGATACAGCCTTGGTCAGAAGCTAAAAGTAAATCATTTGTGATTTTAACGAGCGCAGTTTCAGTGCTATGATGCGGTCTGAATCCAGACTGAAACTTTTCATAGATATCATTTTGTTGCAAGAAAGAGCCCAGTTGAGCGGACACCACTTTTTCTAATATTTTAGACATAAATGGAAGATTTGAAATGGGTCTATAATTTGCTAGATTATTATGATCTAATTGTGGTTTCTTAATGAGAGGTTTTATAACTGCCAGTTTAAATGTTCTTGGAACATGACCTAAAGATAAAGACGAGTTAATAATATTGAGGAGAGGCTCTTCCACTACAGATAACACTTCTTTCAGTAGTTTAGTTGGTATAGGATCTAATAAACATGTTGTTGTTTTAGATGAAGTGATAAGTTTATTTAACTCTTTTTGTTCTATAGTTGTAAAGCACTGTAATTGTTCTTGCGGGGTGATAATTGAAGCTGAATTGTAAGGCGCGATTGAAGATTGAACGTTTATAATTGTGGTTCTGATGCTTTCTATTTTCTCAGTGAAGAAGTTCATGAAATCATTACTACTGAACTGTAACGGGATATTTTGTTCGGGTGACGTCTGTTTATTTGTTAGTCTAGCCACGGTGTTAAATAGAAACCTTGGATTGTTTTGGTTGTTTTCTATTAGTTTGCGGAGGTGCTCAGCCCTGGCAGCTTTTAGGGCCTTTTTATAACGTGACATACTGTCTTTCCACGCGATTCTAAAGACCTCTAAATTAGTTTGTTTCCATTTACGCTCTAAAATACGGGTTTCTCTCTTTAAAACATGCGTAGTATTGTTATACCATGGTGCTTTATTTTTCTCTCTGACCTTTTTTAATTTAATAGGTGCAACCACATCCAATGTTCTAGAGAGAATGGTGCTCATAGTGCTAGTTAGTTCTTCTAGTTCATCTGTTTGTTTGGGTTCAGGCAGCAGCTGAGACAGATTAGATAAGCAATTTGAGAAATTATCTATGGTGGATGGGAGGATTGTTCTGCCTGGTTGATAACGCGACGCCGCATGACATATTACAGCAGTACGTAATATGCAAGTTACCATGTAGTGATCAGTGACTTCATCACTTTGTGGAATGATATCTATATCGGTTGGATCGGTTCCGTGTGATATAATTAAATCGAGTGTATGATTAAGACGATGAGTTGGTCCGGTGACGTTTTGCTTGACCCCAAATGAATTTAATAAATCTGTAAACGCAGCTCCTAACGCATCATTTGGATTATCTACGTGTATGTTAAAATCTCCAACAATTAATGCTTTATCGACATTGACTAATAGGTCTGAGAGAAAATCTGCAAACTCTTTTAGGAAATCAGCGTAAGGCCCTGGCGGTCTATATACGGTAGCCAAGGCTAGAGATAATAGGGATGTTTTTCTAACATCTAAGAGCGTAACATTTAGTACAAGTACTTCAAATGAAATAAACGTATAACCCGTTTTCTGAGTAACATTTAGAATATCTTTATAAATGGTTGCAACACCTCCGCCACGGCCAATCAGACGGGGCTCATGCTCATGCTCATGCTTATCAAGTCAATATCTGCCTAGGAAATCACCTAGTGTTAATCTGCATCACTATTTGTACTCGTTGTGAATACGCAGGCCACAAGAAGTAATTACGTGGGTTTTTTTTATTTATTTTTTTAATCACTTTTACTCAGGACATGCTAGCTGGCAACAAAGGATTCCATTCATTGTGCTAAGCTAAGCTAGCGCCGACCCTGTCATCTAAAACAATGCATGCACTGAGACAAAAATGCATTTGCCCACCTATCTAAATGTATGAAAGAATGTGAATAAGCCCTATTTCAAATAACGGTGGAGTGTTCCTTTAATCAGTTCCAACGAACTCTTTGATTATTCATTTATTCTAAGGAAAATGTATCTTCATGGTCGCTGAAAAATAATTATTCCTTATCATGTACATCATGTGCATGGAAGATTGTTTCTGTCTTCCCATTGTCTCTCTCCTGCACATGTGGCCACATTCTTTTGGATCGTAAAACTCTCTGTGTTTCCTGTAACAAGACACCATCCTGCCAGTGTGTTAGCTTCATTTGGGATGTTAAGTTTTGCTGAAAGTTTCACAGTGAGTTTGCTGGATTATTCATTAAATAAATGAATTGTGTGTGTCCGATTGGTCCAGACGCTACAGTACTCTTCAACTGTGAGAGACGGAATCTAAAAAAAAATCCAGAAAATCACATTGTATGATTTTTAAATAATTAATTTGCATTTTATTGCATGACATAAGTATTTGATCACCTACCAACCAGTAAGAATTCCGGCTCTCACAGACCTGTTAGTTTTTCTTTAAGAAGCCCTCCTGTTCTCCACTCATTACCTGTATTAACTGCACCGGTTTGAACTCATTACCTGTATAAAAGACACCTGTCCTAAAAGACACCTGGCCGAGGGTTTGACGCATGCTGGTCAGGCTGGTTGTTTCCATGTTCTAATGCTGCGGCAGCTTCCCGCAAAAGCTCACTAACAGATTTCGCCATATCTCCTCGTCTTATAATTTCGTTTCACACATTCAACTCATGCACACGGGACGTCAACGACTTCGCTTTACAGAAGGCGTGTCTCTAGCGCCGTTACTTGAATAAGCCACACCCACTCATTAACATAGCATGCAGGTTGTCTTTGAAAATGAAAACGAAAATGAAAAGTGTGAAATAAAAGAGGAATTAAAATGAAAACTAAAATTTACATTTGAATTTGAATTGTGTCACTATTATTGCGTGTGCGTTAATAAAGAGCTTTGTAAAAACTATTTGTAGTTTCTTTTTCACGTTTGGCTTTTCATTTTAATATTGGCAGTCTTGCCTCGAGACTGTAGTGAAAATGAAATGTGAAATCACCAATTGCATTTTATTTTTCAATTTGACAGAGATGATGCATTGTCACTGTGAAAATGAAATCATTTCATTCTCAATTTTGTCATATTTTGCGTACAGTTTTCTGTAATGAAATCGTTAATCTGGTTTTAATTTTCATTTTAATCATTTAATTTATTTATTTAAATTTGGCAGAAAATGCCTTCCATAGTAGAGTACCTATGATAAAAATTACAGACTTCTACATGCTTTGTAAGTAGGAAAACCTGCAAAATCGGCAGTGTATCAAATACTTGTTCTCCCCACTGTAATGTTGTATGAATCATGTATGTTGAGATTATGGTCAGAAAAATCCAGAGAAAGGGTTGGAAATTTCAGTCTGTGTGGAAAAGTGTAAGATTGAAAATAAAGATATTTGAAAATGAACAAAAACATTTGCTTTTACTGTTTCAACCCCCCTCTTTCTTACCCCAATAATCATTTGCAATTCCTATAGGAGGATCTTTGTTGACATCTTTGTACGCATGCGCGAGTGGTTGTGTGGCAACAAAACAAACAGTATTGCGGGCAGTAAAGACGCGACGAGCATTTTCAAGAGAGTTAGCGGGCGAAATCCACAATATATAAGCACTTTAACATCTGAAGACCGGAGGAGGTTTGGAGAGAAGCTCAAAATTTGTATTGGTGACAAAATCGAAGTTATTCAAAGCCCATATGAGATCTGGGATGACAAAAAACGTTGGTCCGACTCGCCCGTGTCTTGGCCACCAATCTGCTGGGGAGACATTTATTCTTATTTAATAGAAACCCCTGGACCCTTCACTCATGAAAGATTAAAGGCTTTCAAAAGATTATTTTGTTTTTTCGAAAAGTTGGGCCGATCTTTTCTGCCAAACAGAAAGCAGTGATCGTGCTAAAAGCAGAGGTTAGAACAGCCTTTTCTTTTGCTTTTAAGTTTTGCGATCCAGAATAGCCCATTTTGATGTGAGGAACATAGTCTGGGTGCTGTGGATCGCGGTTTGGGACACCTGAATCAGAACCCGAAAACATATGACTCGGTTGATTTGACTCAGTTTTATTTTATTTTTTATTCAATCTTCTATAAATACATAGTCACTAAGACTTAGGCCTACCATGAACAAAATGAGCCTCACAAACTCGATCAGTAACGTTAGCTGCAGGAATCCAGGCTTTCTTCGGAGCGTCCAGGTTCAATCGCCTAATTGCACGCAACCATTTCTTTCGTTTTTCGCGATCCTTTTCGGGGGGAATTCGAAAAAACTTTTTATCAGGCCCCCAACGAGCCGTACTCGACCACACAGCAAGAGTGAACCATCCTCTTCTCTAAATCCTCCTCCAAACGTGCAAAACAATCAAATTACAGGTATCTAGAGGTATCTAGCGGTGTTTCCTGCCACACGATTCCCATGATGCAACGCGACAAACATAAACAATGACGTCACAAAAGATCCGCCTATAGGCCGAGGTATAAGTGAAGTAATCACAGTGCTCAAGGCCTGTAGGCCGAAATGTGTGTACATCGGGGGTCTACGAATTGTCACACCTTTAGTACAATGAGGAAAATTGTAATTATCTGATTGGTCAGTTTGAATGTCTCACATTTGGGGTTACAGTCACATGGTCAAGGAAGGAATAAAAGTTGCTCTGGCCCTTATTATTCTCTGGCTCTCTTTCTTGGGGAACTCTATCTTTGGCTCCTCTTTTCTTTGTTTCTTACTTTACACTCTCCTTCTCTTTCTATCTCTCAGGTAACATTTTACATATATGCTGGGTACAATTAATGGTAGAAGTTTAAGTCATTAAACCCTTTCAATTACAAATAATGTGCAAACTAGTTTTGATTGCACGTTCCCACATATTTAGCTACTCTAACTTATTTCAGTCTTTGGTAGAAGTGGGTGGTAATAGACAAGAAATATACAGTTTTCTACCATCTTACTGATAATCAAGCGTAGCATCAGTGGTCCTGGCAGAAATGTTTCTTTAGTCATTCAGCAGTCCTACAGCCTGAACCGTAATCCACCCTTACAACAGTATGGCATTTTGAATGAAAAATGCGTAGGAAGTTGGAACCCTGTTTCTCCTTGCTGTTACTGTCTTTTCATTCAATGACTGTTGTGGAGATTCTTTGTATTAAAGAACATGAAAGAACAAACGTTGATTAAATAATCAGTTCACAAACTAAATATTTTTTATTGAACGATCTTTTAATATTAGTCCAATATTACAATAAAAGAATCAATTCAAGTGTAATTATGACTTTCCTTTTTTATACTATTACAAAACATTTCCAGTGAATTAAATTTATAAAACAGCAACATATCACAAAAAATACAGAGCAAAGATGTATCATTAAACTGCTGTACTCTTAACTAGCTCATTTAATCATTCTCAGAGGTTTTTTAGGTGCTTTAATTTTTTTTTCTTTTAGACAGGAGACGTTGAACTTGAATGTGTTTCCCATTAAACCAGGCCCAAGGCCATGGGTCGCCTGGTCAAATGTCTGCCAGTTCTTCCTTAAATACCCGAAGTGTAGGTCTTCCTGCAAATTAAATACATAAAGATTTGTTTCAATGCACACTGACAGTCATAAAAAAATGTAAACTGTATTTCAACTGCAGGCTTCAGTTTTGGATATTGAAAAATTAACATCCTCATTTTCAAATACATTTTCTGCGCAGCTCAAACGAGTAGCGTGGGTTCACTCAGCCAGAGAGCGAATTTGTTTGTTTTTTGCATTGGTCTGTCCTGACAAATTAGACATTCCTGTTGGTTGAACACGAGTTAATGGATATCAATCAATCAACAAAGTGTCCTGTGCTCACCACACACCGGCTATAGGTGGAGAGGAGAGATTTGGCTATAGGGCATTGAAAAAAAAAAAGTTTGGGTCCGGTTGGTTGTCAGTTGAGGTCATGGGTCAATTTATTCACGTTCAATGTTGTTATCAATAGAGATACGCGGAAGGGGTATTAGTTCATCCGCAACCGCATCACAAAACTCATCATCCGCACCAACGTTTTTTGACCAAATTTCAAAGCCGCACCCGCCCGCCATCCGCAGATTGTTTTGCGGTCTATGGACGATGCAATGCTCTGCTGATGCGAGCCGCAAGAAAGTCCTTGTCTGTTCTAGAAAGGATGCAGCAAAGATATTTAATGCTAATGTATGAGGCATAGGCCTACGCTGAGTTTCATTCATTTACGATGAGATGCACTCTAGTTCACAATGCAATGCAAGTGAACACGGCGTGCCGGCGCCTCCATGTCACGGTTATTATATTGTCTGCTATATCTGCTTTTTATTTATTAAATACATGCAATTGGTTGATGAAACATTTATTAAAATTAAGATACAATTTGTACAAAACGGAATTCGCTTTAAAGAAAGGCTTTTAACAATGCAATGCAAGTGAACGCGTCGCACCGCCGCCTCCATGTCATGGTTATTATATTGTCTGCTATATTTGCTTTTTATTTATTAATTTATTAAATATTAAATCATTTATTAAAATTAAGATACAATTTTTACAAAACTAAATTCGTTTTAAAGAAAGTTTTTCTACAAAACAAAACTTAATTAAGTGTTAAAACCATGTCTCCTGATATATTGCGCATCTTATGATCCTATCTTTTATTACAATTGTTTTTGAGCTAAAATGTAATACATATCATATAGGCTATATACACACTGTATATGTTTCTTTTATCAAACATGTTTGGGGCCAGTCAAGGGGTAATTAAACTGCACAATCAGTTATTGGTAATGATATGTTGTTTATTATTGCAAATGTTTATTGCAAATGTTTATTGCTAATGTTTATTAATGCAAATGTTTATTGCTAATGTTTATTATTGCAAATGTTTATTGCTAATGTTTATTATTGCAAATGTTTTTCATTTGTTTAATAAATCTCATAATAATGGCACATCAAATAATTATATATTGAATATATATTTAATATATTTGAATGTTAGAATTTGACATAAAAGGTGATGCATACCTCTAAATACGTTTAGAAACAATGTCCATATATAGGTGAAAATGCCCCTGGAAATAGAGTTCTCAACGGGCCTGAAAATTACAACCCGACCCGACCCGGCCCGTGGCTTTTAAAGCCCGGACCCGATGTAACCCGACACATCAACATGAATCATCTGCCTGAACCCGGCCCGCGGCCCGACGCTGCGTCGGAATTTTTTTTCTCATACACGTAATTATCATGACCAGCAGACGCGAATTCAAATCAACCTTTAATGTTCACACCTTTTAACAATACAAACAACTGAAACAATAAACTTTAAATATATAAATAGGCTGTAGTAGCGATGGTGAATTCCATCCATTATATAATTCCATCCATTATATAATTCTATCCCAGCGCTAAACCAGCTGGGATACCAGTACAAAAACACAATCAGTAAAATATCATCTAATTATTATCTATATTTTTAATTTAACTGTTGTATAAAATAAATAGCACATTTGCAATTGTGCACAGGCAAACGGCACTCTTGCTCATGTGATATTCTAATATAACAACATAATATGATATAAATATAAGACAAAAACTCATTTGGGGACATCTATAACTGCACTGACACATCACGCAGTGAAAGCAAGTATGAGAGACAAACGCGATGCCAGCTCGCACTCGCAGTGCCTCGTACATAGTTAAAACAATGATTACAATATCATCATAGTTCATAGACAATATCGCACACTCCTAAGCACATAAAGAATGAACTTACAATCGAACTGACATTTACTCGTTTTCTTCTCTCCTCTCCCGTGCAGGAGACAGACGTGGGCTAATATACTGCCATAAGTGACGGGAATTGTCACGTGAACAAGCAAATCCACCAAGATAGATTTAAAAAAATAATACGTAGGCCTACGCTAATTAGATAGTTTTAATTTCGAAAGCATTTAGATAAGTATAAGTCAAAGTGTCATCTAAAATTTAAGACCTTTCATAAGTAAAAATAAGACATAAAAAAAATAAAAAAAAGATTTTTAAGACTTTTTATGGCCTTAAATTTGAAAAATCTAATTTAAGACCTTTTAAGACTTTTTAAGGATCCGCGGAGACCCTGTGTTTGCAGTGCGTATATCCATGTTAACAGGTTCGAGCTTTCACGCCCGTTTCACACATACTCCGTGTGCAGTGCGTATGCGGTGCGTGTTGCAGTGTGAAAGCTCTAACCTGTTAACATGGGTACGGAAAAAAATACGCACCGCATACGCACTGCAAATGGAGTATGTGTGAAACGGGCGTCACACTCCACGCAGATGCGGAAAGTGTCGCCTCTGTAAGTGACGACAACGATGTGTGAAAGACCGTGTAGCTGCCTCATTTGTTAGCATTGCTAGAGGACAACAGGCATCTTGCATCGCAAGAGTGCTATACAAAAACGGTGCTGTACTGTACAAAAACGTTAATTATAGTTCGCGTCAAAGATTTTAATTTGTGTGTTTATTTAATTTGTATTATTTCTTCCCCAAGCTCATAAAATAAATTTGGGTCGAACATAAATTGACTGGGTCAGTCGGAAACCGGAACCCAACAAAAGAAATGTTTATGCCTAGGGTGACGTGTGGCTAACTTACAAAGAAGAGACTTTGTTTCTCAGCACATGACAATAAACTACTTACCGTGATCTCAGACTGTGTTGATGTGGTTTCTCCACTGCATGGATCTTCATGTGTCGCTTCAGGTGAATTTTAAAAGAGAAACTCTTTCTACACTGATCACACGTGTGTAGTTTCTCTCCAGTGTGGATCCTCTCATGTGATCTCAGATATGTTGACTGACTGAATCTCTTGTTACAGTGTGAACACTTGTAAGGTTTTTCTCCAGTGTGAATTCTCTGGTGCAGTTTTAAACCGTCCGCTGTAGTAAAAGTCTTCTCACACTCAAAGCACATGTACTCTCTCACACCAGTGTGAGTTTTCTCATGTTTATGTAAATATTGCAGCAGTGAAAAACTCTTTCTACACACAGAACATGAATGTGGCTTCTCCTTTGTATGAACTCTCAGGTGTTTCTTCAGGTCACTTTTAAAAGCAAAACTCTTTCCACACTGATCACACGTGTGCGGCTTCTCTCCAGTGTGGATCATCTCATGTCTTTTCAGATGTTCTGATCGACTGAATCTCTTGTCACAGTGTGAACACTTGTAAGGTTTTTCACCATTGTGGATCATCTCATGTGTTTTCAGATTTGTTGACTGACTGAATCTCTTGTTACAGTGTGAACATTTGTAAGGTTTTTCTCCAGTGTGAATTCTCTGGTGCTGTTTTAAATTGTCCGCTGTAGTAAAAGTCTTCTCACACTCAAAGCACATGTACTCTCTCACACCAGTGTGTATTTTCTCATGTGTGTGTAAATATTGCTGCAGTGAAAAACTCTTTCCACACACAGAACATGAATGCGGCTTCTCCTTCGTATGAACTCTCAGGTGTCTCTTCAGGTCTGATGCACTAAGAAATGTTTTGTAGCATTGATCACATGAGAACGGCTTCTCTCCGGTGTGGATCATCATGTGAACATTAAGGGATGATGATTGACTGAAACTGTTCCCACATTGATCACATGTGAACGGCTTCTCTCCGGTGTGGATCCTCATGTGAATCTCTAGACTTTGTTTGGTTGTGAAACTCTTCCCACACTGAGTGCAGGTGAAAGATTTCTTGGCTCTTCTTTTCTTTAAAAATGTCTTTTTAGTCTTTGAGCGACTCAGAGGTTTTCCTCCAGGTTTGACATGATGTTCCTCCTTCACTTCACTCAGTTCTTCACTCTCCTTCTTCACTTCACTCAGTTCTTCACTCTCCTCCTTCACTTCACTCAGTTCTTCACTCTCCTCCTTCACTTCACTCAGTTCTTCACTCTCCTCCTTCACTTCACTCAGTTCTTCACTCTCCTCCTTCACTTCACTCAGTTCTTCACTCTCCTCCTTCACTTCACTCAGTTCTTCACTCTCCTCCTTCACTTCACTCAGTTCTTCTCTCTCCTCCTTCACTTCACTCAGTTCTTCACTCTCCTCCTTCACTTCACTCAGTTCTTCACTCTCCTCCTTCACTTCACTCAGTTCTTCACTCTCCTCCTTCACTTCACTCAGTTCTTCACTCTCCTCCTTCACTTCACTCAGTTCTTCACTCTCCTCCTTCACTTCACTCAGTTCTTCACTCTCCTTCTTCACTTCACTCAGTTCTTCACTCTCCTCCTTCACTTCACTCAGTTCTTCACTCTCCTCCTTCACTTCACTCAGTTCTTCACTCTCCTTCTTCACTTCACTCAGTTCTTCACTCTCCTCCTTCACTTCACTCAGTTCTTCACTCTCCTCCTCCACTTCACTCAGTTCTTCACTCTCCTCCTTCACTTCCATCGGGTCTGACAGGAAAGAAACAAATATTACATTTAATTTTCAGTGCATCAAAATAATTCAAAGAGAGAAATATAAAGTGAAGGACATGAAAGTGAGCCCTGATGTAATAGTAGAAAGTAGACAACTGTTATAAAATATTATGATAATTTGATGCCTCTTTATAAATTGATTATATTCAAATTGATTATATATTATATTATATAAATTTATCTTCCAATTATTATCTTTATAACATTATAGGCACGAATCCCATGTTTCTTTAGCAAGAACTATTAAATTGATCAATGACACAATTATCTAACATATTAACATTAAAATATACAATACTGCCATGTTTTGACACCAACTTTGAGATTGATATTTATTTGACTAAAAACATTTGAATTATTAATGGCCGTTCACACTAGACTTTTCTTTGGACTGAGTTCCAGAGTTTTGCACGGGTTCGGGTACCCGATGGATGACCCGCAAATTTTGCTCAAACGGGTGAAAAATATCCAACTGTGTCGGATACGGGTGCGAGTCGGGTCGGACACGGGGGAAACGCGGGTTTAAAACAATCACATGCAAACGTATAAATATATGCATATTTTTAGGAACCCATCTACAAAAATATGCCTGTATTTGTGACAATCAATTTGTGTACATCTCCGAGAATTGTTAGAGGACTCTCCCGGCCGTAATTAAAGCATATTCGAAGGCATTGTCTGAAGTCTGTCTGTTAGGGCCAGGCGTCGACTGGAATCTCCCTCTGTCGGATGGACGGGGACGAGGAACGACGTTGTCTTCATTCTGCCAACATTCTGCCAACATGTATGCTAGACCCAATGCTGCATTTGATACTATTGACCACAGCATCCTTTTAAATAGAAATTGAAAATTATGTTGGCATTAGTGGAATTGCACTAGCATGGTTTAAATCATACTTATCTGACCATTATCAGTTTGTAGCAGTAAATGAAGAGATGTCTTATCGATCACTAGTTCAGTATGGTGTACCACAATGCTCTGTACTAGGACCGTTGCTGTTCACTCTGTACATGCTACCCTTAGGAGATATCATTGGGAAGCATGGCATTAGCTTACCAATTCACAAAATTAAAGCATAGCAGATATAAAAAACTGGATATCTAATTATTGGACAAAAAAAGTCCTCACGTAATAACCTCCATCGAGTGAAATACCGGAGTGAACATGGCTGTGAACGACTTTTGCAGATTATGTGAAGTAAATCTATGCATCCACGGTACAATCAGTGTCTACGTCGTCACGGCTCTCAGCCCGCCCTCTGTTCGTTGATTGGCCGGCTGTTTTCAGGCCGGAGGAAAACGGAAAGCTATTACGAAATAAGCGAAATGAAATTGAACGGAAGTACGAATTCTGACGTAGTCAGGCTAGCACAACTCATAGCGATTGGTCTCTCAACTGAGGTTGTTGAGACCATCCTAAGCTCCAGAGCTCCAACTACGAAGAAATGATATGCACTAAAGTGGAGAGTTTTTACTTCCTGGTGCCACCAGCATCAGCGGGATCCAGTTAACTGTTCTGTAAACACAGTACTTGAGTTTCTGCAAGATCGCTTTGCATCAGGTTTATGTCCTTCCACCTTAAAGGTCTACGTGGCAGCCATTGAGGCTTTCCATGCCCCGGTGGGTGGTACATCTTTGGGTTAAGACCCCCTGGTCATACGTTTCCTTCGTGGCACCTTAAGGCTGAGGCCAGCAACTCGCACTAGGGTGCCGGCTTGGGACCTGGCAATAGTTTTGGAAGGCCTATCAGGGACTCCATTCAAGCCCCTAGATTCAGTCTCAGAAAAATTTCTGACTTTCAAGACCATCTTTCTTCTAGCTATTTCGTCCCTCAAAAGAGTCGGAGACCTTCAGGCCCTTTCGGTTTCTCCCACCTGCCTCGAGTATGCACCCAGGATGGTCAAGACATTCTTATACCCTAAGCAGGGATACGTCCCTAAGGTGCCGACCAATATTCCGAGGCCTATTGTGCTGCAGGCTTTCTGTCCTCCTCCGTTTGCTTCTTCGGACCAGGAAAAACTGAATCTCTTGTGTCCAGTGTGAGCACTGCATACTTATGTCCACAGGGCTGGCCCGTGGAGAAAATCAGATCAGTTGTTTGTCTGCTTTGGATGACCTAAGAAGGGTCTTCCAGCCTCTAAGCAGACAATCAGCAAGTGGATAGTTGAGGCTATCTCTCTTGCCTATGAGTCCTCTGGCCAGCCGTGCCTTTTGGTGGTCAGAGCTCATTCTACTAGGTGTATGGTGGCTTCTAAAGCCTTGTTATCAGGGGTTTCCCTTCAAGAGGTTTGTGATGCGGCGGGTCGGTCCTCGCCGCTCACATTTGTGAGATTTTATAGCCTGGACCTGGATGCTGCCCCAGGGTCTCAGGTGCTTCTTACGTAGATTGCTGACAGTTTTACATACAGGCAATTGTAAGTATGGCGTATTGGGTATTCTTGTTCCCAAAGCGCCATTGACGCACCGCGAGTTCCCTCGAAATGGAACGTCTCAGGTTATGACTGTAACCCTATTTCCGTGAGAAGGCAATGAGACGCTGCGTCGCCCTGCCATACTTCCTGCATCCCTGTGATCGACTTTGCTTCAGCTCTCAAAGCTAGCACCGGTTGCACAGGATGTGCTTTTATCCTTTCCTGTTCATGATGTCACCCGCCCTTGACGTTCGTTCTTTCCAATGGACTAGTTGACATACGTGCTTCAGACGTAATTACGCAGGGGTGTTCCCAAAGCATCAACGCAGCTTCTCCTTCCATTCTCAGGGAACTGGGGTTACACTCGTAACCTGAGACGTTTTCTTTGTAACAAAATACTGTTGAAAAACAAACAGAAAACAAACTCTACATTGTGGAGATTATTCGAGCATTAGGGGTGGGAATCTCTAGGCACCTCACGATTCGATTACGATACAGAGGGCTGCGACGCGATGATAAAATGGTTATCGATTCATCTTTTTTTTCAATAAAGATTTTCTTTTTTTTCCACTGTGTGATTACTTGGTACTTTTAAAGCAAAGTATAATGATCCATAATGAATTTACTTCCAATATATTTGATTAATTAAACAAATGGAAGTGATTTGGCAATAAATGTAGCGATAGAGTTTGTAATTCGCTTTTCTTTTTCCGAGTTGGGTGGAAGCTTTTAAGGTTGTCCTGGTTTCCACGTCAGCACTGTTTGATCTGACGTGTGGTTTATAACAGAATTCTGCGCCGAATTTGAATGCTTCCAATTAGATCTCGCTGTGATGTTACGCTTTCTCACTGGATCTCCCAGCGCTGTGTAATAACAGTGTCGTGTGATTGAGATCGGCCCACGAATAAACCTGTTCTGAGCTCAACTCAAACGAATAGTGCAAAAGAAAAAATGATTAGTGCGGTTTCGTTTCACTTTCGTTTCGTTTGATGTTTCTCGTATGTAACAGAAGATTGTAATGCAGAGGGTGCCAGTCCGATTTCTCTCTTAACCATCATGCGTCTCTGCCTTTTGCAGATTTTTGACATTTGTTAGGGCTGCACGATAGTTAAATGATGTTAAATGATGTTAAAAGTTAAATGATGGTTAAAATGATAATCAAGATTATTTTGCTCAAAATTATAATCGTGATAATTAATCACGATTATTCTCATTTGAGAAACTACAGAGAAAGAGAAGAGACAGTTAACGGTTTTGCACGAGTATTGGCGCAAAATCCGCACAGATTTGATTTACACGAATTTCCCCAGCAAAGTTAGTAAACATAATAACATGCCAAATTGGCCAGTGATTTGACAGCGATACCCGCCAAAGTTCATTTTTAGCCGCATTGGTGTTAATTTCAAACCATCAGACTTCATTTAACCAACTACAACTTCCTCAGACAGCAAGTCAATACAAATGGCGTGATTTAACGTTAAATGAGCTCTTTGTGATGCGTCTTCACATTAGATCTTCTAAGCGACACATTTCGGATGAAAATGAGACAAAGTACAGACCCAGATCGCTCAGCAAATCCGTACTGCAAAGAAAAATAGTCTACTTGTTGATACACACTGAAAACGGGCCGTGGCTGTCGTTTTCAACTGATTCACATCATGAAAACTGGTAAAAACTTAAACTTAAAAAAATAGAACAGTGAAACTCATTTAGAAACAGATTTAGTCACACAAACAGCACAAGTGGCTTGTGAAGAAACAGACTGGCTGTATAACAATTTCATGCAAACAGAACATCGCTGTAGAGATCAGTGCTTTTTCCGCAGTGTTAGAGCGCGCGCGCAGGGTTGCCAGATTGCACCGATTAAGTAAAACACGGGGCATAAAATGTAAGAGAAAAGCTCTGTTTGGGTAATTTGGGAGATTTAAACCAGTGGTTCTCAACTCCAGTCCTCGGCAGGGCTGGACTGGCCATCGGGCATACCGGGCATTTGCCCGGTGGGTCGACGTGCTTTTTGGGCCGATACATCTCATACTCGTACACAATTTGTATTATTTTTTTATTTAAAAAAAAAAAATTTACGGCCCATAAAATTTGTACATCGGCGGCCCATTCGTTTTGTTTTGTTTTGCTTCATTGGCGGCGCTGGGTTTGTGCTGGTGTAATGCAGTGGTCAAAAAAAGTCAGTGTTATTTTTTATTTTTTCTGACAGACCAGCCCATGAAACACGTAGATCAGCGGCCCATTGGTTCTTTTCTTGATTGACACTGGGCTGGCCCAATCACAACTTTAAACGAGTGAGCGAGCGTGCAGCAGTGTCAGTTGTATCTGTCAAAATAGTCTGCGAGATGGAGAAGAAACGCAAGGATTGTGCAGAGAAATAGCGTGAAAAAATAGAACCAGGCCCTTAAAGCAGACACTGTAAAATGTGTCAAAATATATATTTTCTGCCCTTCATCAGCTCCAGTGATGATGATGATAGTGAGGAGGATCAGGAGAGAGATGAGAAAGTGTCGAGCCTGCGGTAAGCAGAACTACTTTCAAAACACTTAAAGATGAACTGAACTGGAATTTTGAGTAAAGGTGATATAACAGATGTATTTTATTTATTCTCATTGGTACAATTAATAAAGTGGCAGAATTAGTTAAAAGGGATAAAATGGTACGTTGAAAATGTTGTTGTTGTTACACGGGCGCCGCCATGTTGGATTTCAACATTCCACTACGTCACTGGCATGGTAAGCTACTCTGTTGCTAACCAACACAAGCAGAGCAGCCATAGAATGTAAATAGTCTGAGGCTAGCTGACATGGCTGAGGAAACAGAAACCAAAAGGTCTAGAGGGGGTTCATACTGTATTGCCCCTGGCTGTAGTAATGAATTGTATAGGGCTAAGGCAGCTGGGGTTACGATACATTTTCACAGGCTACCTTTGACAAGGAAACCAGCCCTCAAGTCATGGCTAGCTGCCTTAAAACTGGCTAACCCTCCGACAGCCCCTGGATTTCGAGTCTGTAGTGAGCATTTTTTAGCGACAGACTATCTAGAGAGTTGTACTTTCAATACAACAGGTTCACTGGTGAGGGTTAAGACCAACAGACTGAAACCTGAGGCCATTCCGTCAATGTTCAACTTTTCAGGCTATAGTACAGGGCAGACCGATAGACCAACGGCAAGTACTAACACCACCGATGCTATCTACCGCAGAGACAGGGCGCTGAAACGCTCGCGTCAGGCAGAGGACAGAGAAGTATGTTAACTGTTATCATACTAGCAAGTCTACTAAGCAAAGGGCTGGATGTAGCGTTGTCACATACACAAAACATGTACATATTCACTTACGCGCACATATGACGTGTAACGTTAGGCTTTATAGCGTTCAACAAAACCGAGACTGACACACTCGGCATTCAATGAAATTGAGTCACAAAACCAAGCTAGATACCAAACGATCCAACCTAGGGCTAGCAGTTAAACACGTTGGAAGCACTTTTGTCAAACTCCACAAGCTAGCCACCACTCCGACCATATAAACTGTATAAATAAATCATGACTCCGACGATATCACAGATCGATAATAATGCGTTTACTAGTTGCTAACTAAACCGCAGCAGGACTGTCAACAGAATCCAATGTCCCTCTCTACTCACCCTGAAGCTAGCTGATGTTCATCGTGTCAGGAAACATTGTTGATGCAGGGAGTTCAACTCGCAGAAATAGCTGCTAGGTCCATAGTAAGAGGTATCTGTGCAGTAACCAGCCGTGCAGTATTTTGATTTTAACATTTTGCGTGCAGCTAACTTAACAAGCGATCTCATTGGATGAATTCGTCCAATCACATTTTCCATTTATCTGCCTCGATTTTCTAAAACGCACAGTACCTTAACCATGTTTTGGTATTTTCTCTAAATGCACACGACATATACAAGCAGTCTCTATTTACTAAAATGCATAATGTGCTTGTATACAATAAATGAGAGTGCATGACAGGCTACAGCCCTCCAACCTCCCACCACATTTCCCTCTTATAACACCATGAACCACTATTGCTCCATTAATAATTGGCTATGTACATTGCAAATACAATCTAATGCATATTTTAGACACAATTTTGTATTGTATGCAATATTTTGAGACAAAATTAATTGGTGCATTAGGAAACATAAACCACAAGAAAACAATTACTAGTAGTTCATAAACACAATGTGTATTAGTTTGTAAATGTGTAGTGCATAAATGGTTTCTCAGAGCTCCTTACAACCCCCCCTCCCCCCCACCACCCTCCCCTCCTACCACCCTCCCCTCCTCTCTCAGATCAAACAGGCCTGTATGTCTACAGTGGGCAGTGAAACAGTGAATGACAGGGATGAGGAAGATCAGGACATACTCTGTGAAGCTAGTGTCAGTTTATCTGTTGTTGGTACCCAGACAGACATAGTTGAGGAGAACATTCAAGAGGGCAGGAAAAAGCAGTTTAGGAGCATAGCTACACTAACTGATGACCTGGTCAACATTACAACACTCATCAATGACCATCTCTATTGCCATGCTATGGAACACGTTGGCCACCCTGACAACAAATCAGTCCCCAGAACCTCAACACCACAGCACACTCAGGAAGTGTCATTTGAGCAAAGCTGCAGTGAAGTAGTAGAGGATGAGGTGTCCTTTGAGGACCATGATGAGGACTTTTTTTTCTCAAGTGATGACAGTGCCAGTTGCAGTGATGCAGAGGAGGAAGACACAAACTGTATTGAGGACAGAAAAAGCATTGTCTCTAACAAGCAGTTGTTAATGTTATTTTCTATGTGTCACTGGGAGGGTTGTGGCAAATGCCTAGAAGAACCACCAGCTTTGTCCAACAGTGGTTTTGGGGTGACTGTAAAAACACACTGTGTGGATGGCCATAATTACATTTGGCATTCACAAAATCAAATCAGGGGAGTCATGGAGTGCAACATCACTGTTCCGGCTGCTGTGTTTGTGACAGGGAATGAGTGCAGTCCTTTCCTAGAGGTATGCGAAACAATTGGTTTGGAGGCCATGTCAGAGAGGCAGTGGTATAAGATCCAGAAAGCCTACGTCATACCGGAGGTCAACTATGCCTGGGCTATCCACAATGAGGGGGTCATGAGTGCTGTGAGTGAGAAGCCGATCACTGTCTCAGGGGATGCACGGTATGACAGCCCTGGCTATAATGCAACCTTCGGCACCTACTCTCTGTTTGACACAGAATCAAAGATGATCGTGGCTCAGGAAACTGTGCGGGTGACTGACGTGAAAAATAGCTACTGGCTCGAGGTAGAGGGTATGGAGAGATGCCTGGCCAAGCTTGCAGACCACGGAGTCTCCGTCTCTGTGTTGGCCACTGATTGCCACCCATCTGTGCAGAAGGTACTAAGAGAGAAACATCAGGAAATCAAACATGAGTATGATCTGTGGCACATTGTCAAGAATGTAAAAAAGAAAATTTTAAGATGCAAGAATCCTGATCTGAGTGAGTGGATCCGGATGATAACTAATCACTTGTGGTATTCTGTTTCCTCTTGTGGGGGAGATAGAGTAAGACTCAGGGAAAGGTGGATATCTCTGCTACACCACATAACAAATGTTCATGAGTGGGAGACCGGGTAAACAACAACAAAATGTGACCACCCTCTCTACACCCCAGATGAGGAGAGCAGGCGCCCGTGGCTCCGTCCTGACTCTGCAGCCTTTAATAGCCTCCAAAAGGTTGTCCTGAACAGGCAGCTCCTCCAAAATCTTAACAGGGTGACAGAGGGCATCCACACAGGTGAACTAGAGAGTGTTCATGCTCTTTATAATAAATATGCAACAAAGAGAAAGGCCTTCAGCTATGAAAGCTTTGAAGCGCGTCTTCGCCTGGCTGCACTGGACAACAACATCAACATAGAGAGAGGGCAACAACCAAGACAGGTGGACACAGATTTAGGCAACAATTTTCAAAGGCTGCCGGTCAGTACGTGGTGGCACAAATAAAAGAGCAGAAAGCCTACAGTTTCCGAAAGGATATCGTCAATGGAGCCATCTTAAGACGGAAGGAGTCCAGCACCATACAGGCTACCTTACAGGAACAGAAACAGGAAGCTCACCCCACCTTAGGTCAACACAGAGGGCTTACCAAACCGGACAAAGAGCATTCTGTGGCACAACACCTTAGTCGGTTCACTAAGTAGGAAAAATTAAATCGTCAAATTGAAATCACATTTAAAGGTACAATATGCAAAAAATTTTTGCCGCTAGAGGGCGCTACATTCCAAACAACAACAACGGCGTAGCTTGATGACGATGTGAAGGAGCGTGGAATGATGGGAACTGTCGTTTTAAACTCCACCGTGGATGTAAATCAGTCAGACGGGAATCGAAAAATCATGTTCATGGATGAGGCTAAGTTCTATTTTTATAAATGTTGCGTTTAATGACATGCTTTTTGTGGCGAGGGGGGCGTGGTTCAGCGCGGTCTGTAACGGGAGAGAGAAGAGACGAGCAAGTAGGTCAAGTGCAAAGTATTATTGGCGTGGAGAGCTTATAAGCCGCGCTGGAACGAGAGAGAGACTGGAGAGAAAATTGGACGCAGAGAAAGAAAACCGGTGGATCCGAGCTCTCATTTTTGAACTGTTTTGTGCCGTCGCGGTTGCCACGGTGAATGCGCGTTGTGCGCGGCTTTTGTTTGTTTTGCTTTATTTTAATAAAGTAGCCTACGAGTCCCAGTCACGCCGACCCCTGTCTTCTTCCTTCCTGACTCTTAAACCTCATCACACTTTTATTTCATTAAAATTAATTAACCGCAAGAAAAGTAAGGTTTAATACTAAATTGGTTATCATAGATGTTACTGTATTTGTTGAATTCATTGTTGTGATAACGCTGCGCAGTTTTACGTGTTCTAAACAATTGTTGTAAAAGTACATTCGAACATGCCCACATCATTTGCCAAAATACTGATTAATCTTTATGTATAACACATGCTATGTTTATTTACATGGCCATAAACACCAGACGTGATAAACAATGTCAATAAACTAAACACAAATCTAAAGCAATAATACTTTCCTTACATAAACATAACTATTACCGAATGCTACATTTGGAAAATATAAAATTAAGCATGCTTTGTCGACAGAACCAGCAGCAATCGGTAAAGAATAATTGTGTACCATAACGACTGCAAGAAACAAGCTAAAGTTTGTTGCTTGATAGACGCTACAACTACAACATTTGTCCAGGACTCCACGCAGTATGAGCGGAAACCGAGGGTAACGCGGATATGACGCAATTGACTGGCGACTCCCAGCTCACCCCTGTTCTAACGCCCCGTTTCCTTGGATAAAATCGCAATTTTCTCACGATTTAAAAATAGTTGGAAACATTTGGGATATTGTAAGTAATCAACTTAACAAAATATATAACACTGGCCTTGAGATTTTGGGATATTTTAATGCAAAATTCTTACATATTGTACCTTTAACATATACTGTATAATCCCTACAACATACATTTTATATATATATTTGTATATTTTTATATATTATATTTATATCTATATCTATATATGAAGAGTTCAGATGCAAAAGCCTCTAAGTGCCATCTGAAATTTTCTTCTAGAATGATCATTTTTTATCAAGCTCGTATATTTAAGTTCCGTAATTTCACTGAAATGACAATTAATAGGTAATTTTCTTTGTCATTTAAGTGAAATTACTGAATTTAAATATACAAGTCTGATAAAAATTATCATTCTAGAAGAAAATTTCAGATGGCACTCAGAGGCATTTGCATCTGAACTCTTCATATATATATATGAGATATAGATTTAAAAAATATGTATATATTTATTTATACACACACCTACATACATACATATATACATTTAACATATACTGTATAATCCCTACAACATACATTTTATATATATATATATATTTTTTTTTTTTATATGTAGCCTATATAAATAGTTTATAAATATTTAATATATATATATATACACATACACACACACACATAATATATATATATGTATAATTTATTATCTATACTAACTCTTATTCCTACATATAATATTTATGTTCATCTATAATAGTCCTACTGCATAACCATATTCCTTTAGGCAATATCAGTTCAAATGTTTTTTTTTTTTATATATATATGCTTAGTAAAGTTACTTTTCAGTTATTTGATATTATCCAATAAAATGATGACTTTACATGTACGCGTCTGACTTCAAATGTTTTATTATTAAAATTGACTAGAAGTCTTTCACACTTTCAAAAGTGTTATTTTAACTCCAAAATGGAGGGAGTCATATATACATTTCAGGAGTGTTAAATTTGACTCAAATTGAGTTTGTATTTATGAGATGTGCTTTTTGACAAAAGGAATCTTTTCAGAAATAAAAGCAAAGCATTTAACCTATTGATAACATTGAATGCACATCAAAACAATCCAGAAAGTTAGAATTCGGTTCATTGTAAAGTTAAAAATAAAGGCAAAATGCAAACAGTTGTTTTAACAAACTAGTTTTTATTAACAAACAAGTCCCTTTACATCATATGTTAACTTTTAAAATAAATGAAGGCAAAATATAGGCATTTCTGGCATCAGAATTATGTGAAAGCTGCTCATCAAATGGTCTGTATCTCTGTAATACTTCAAGTCCTGTACATGTCAGTGAATGTAAGTCCTGTGTCAGTGAAGCTGAGTCAATACCTTCAACTTTGCAACAGTACAGCAACAACATTCAGCAGATGAAAAACAGTTGCAGGATATGAGTGGATCAGTTGTGTCCAGTTGCTAACAGTAAAGTTCAGTGCATAGCCTAGTTGTTTCACAGAGCAGGAAAGGCTGTGCAGATCCAACTTTCTCAAAATCCTGGAGTGCTGGTTCCCTAGAGTAGACAACACAAAACCAGACCATTTACAATTAATACTATTTGTGTTTTATAAATACAAAAAAAGGTGACTCAAACAATAAACTATTTTGGTTAGATTAAGACTTGAATTTACTGATTTCCAAGTATATTAAAGACTTAATTCATCCAAAAATGTAAATTCTGTCATTATTCACCCTTATGTTGTTCCAAACCAGTAAGAGTTTTGCTCATCTTCGGAACACTTAAAGGGATAGTTCGGCCAAAAATTATATTTAACCCATGATTTACGCGCCCTCAAGCCGTTCGAGATGCATATGTCGATCTTTTTTCAGACGAACACATTTTCAGTTATTTTAGAAAATGTCTTAGATCTTTCAGTGGTTATAATGTGAAGTTATGGGGTCCGGCTGCTTCAAGTCCAAAAATGTGCATGCATCCTTCACAAAAGTAATCCATCCGACTCCAGGGGGATAAACGAAGGCCGGTTTTGTCGTAAAAATATACATATTTAAAACTTTATAAACGAAAATAACTGGCTTCCGGCAACGGTCGACGCACGTTCACGGAGATGGATGCTGGCGTATGACGTAGGATGTAGCGTAGGAAGCGTTGTGACGTAGAACGAACGTGACAGCGCAGCCAGTAAATATGTATATTTTTATGACAAAACCGCACGGATTACCCTCAGAAGGCCTTCGTTTATCCCCCTGGAGCCGGATGGATTACTTTTGTGAAGGATGCATGCACATTTTTGGACTTGAAGGAGGTGGACCCCATAGCTTCACATTATAACCACTGAAAGATCTAAGACATTTTCTAAAATAACTGTGAAATAATTTGAAATAATTTTCGAAAATGTGTTCGTCTGATAAAAGATTGACATATGCATCTTGAACGGCTTGAGTAAATCATGGGTTAAATATCATTTTTGACCTAACTATCCCTTTAAGATATTTTTTATAAAATCTAAGAGATTTCTGTCCCTTCATCGACAGCCTATTCAACTATCACTTCCAAAGCCACAGAAAGGTATAAAGGAAATCATAAGTAATCCATGTGACTCAGGTGGTTTAACTTCAAACATTTTTATGAAGCAAGAGTGCTTTGTTTGCACGAAAAAACAACAACAAAAAAACTCAACTTTATTTACAAATTATTAATCTTCGATGCACGCTCACTTAACAACGCATGTTGGAAATTAATATTTTATAAATTAAGTGGTAAATGTTTTGTTGCTGCAAACACAGCACTTGCGTAGTTTAATAAAATGTATGTTAAACCACTGGAGTCGCATGGAGTACTTTAATGATGTACCTTTACACCTTTCTGGGGCTTGAACGTGGTATTTGCGTGGACTGTCAATGGAGGGACGGGAAACTCTCAGATTTCATTAAAAATATCCTCATTTGTGTTGTGAAGATGAAATAAAGTCTTGCATGTTTGGAACGAGATAAGGGTAAGTAATGACATAATTTCCATTTGTAGGTGAACTAACCCTTTAGGAATAATTTTAGACACGCACCTTAAGAAATCTCTCTAAATAGTCAGCTGACGGAAGAATCTTTGTTCCCTTCTTGTGGCTTTGTGATGTTGGAGGCAGGTGATGGGCAGAGATTTCCCAATCAGTTGAGTCTAAAATTAAAAACCAAGAAAACATCTACCAGTCAAATCATGAAAACAATTGGTTTGAAAACTAATTTTATTTAAGGAAAAGTAACTTTTGTAAAGTAATTTGACTGGACAAATTCAAAATGACTGTTATGAAACACAAAAAATCTAGTTATACCAAATAGCAACAAAGCTATAATTCTTTTTTAATGTTTATGCACATGATTATCTCATATGTTATCTGTAAAATCTGTCCCTCACCAGGTTCTAGTCTGTACAGTCTTTAAAGACCAAGCCTGGTTAGCCTTAGCCACTTGGTGCAGCATGGAAATGCTCCTAGCAAACACAAATAACAAAATCAATACATTTAAACATAAAAGCATATTCAAATATCAACCAAAATTTAATCTGATAAATACATTTTCATAAACATATTCTTAAAGGCACAATATGTATTTTTTTTTATTTAAAAATATAAAAAATCACTATATCTATGTTATATATTTTTTAAAGTTGTGTATTTACATTATCCCGACAGTTCCAATTAACTTCTAAATCCAGAGATATTAGTATTTTAATTCGAAGACACGGACCGTGTCTTTATTTCCGTTTTGTCGCCGTCAATGGCGTCATATCCGTGTTGTCTCTGGTTTCCGCTCGTGCTGCCATGGCAACCAGAGCTATGAACCAGAGCCCTCTGATAGTAACCAAACTGACGCGGACAACTGTGTAGTTCGCAATGTCTATTTGCACGCTGTTGTTGTTTCGTTCAAACATTATGGACCATGGCAAGCAGACTTTGGATAAAAAAGGAGAACTAAACCGAGAATCAATATCAGCGCGGTGTTTTCGAGATGCCTAGAGCTCCCATGGACACTATATAAACGAGAGCTCCACGTCCGAGACTTCGACCGCTTCTACATGTTCTTTATTAAACAGGTGAGCACATTTACATAAAACTAATCAAGGTTATATAGTTCAACAATGATAAAATGTTAGAATATGATCTGTATGTTATTCTAATGTTGATCTAGCTAGCTTACTGCTAGTCTCATACAGACAAACTAATGTTAACACATACATTTCAACACATTCAAATGCAGTTTAGAGTGATAGTGTAATGTTAGACCAAGTGAAACAGCGCTGCGTTACCTCTCAAGTTTAATTTGTCTAATAAACTGACCTGTGAGTAGTAATTCTGCGTGTAGTTCGGTAGAATGAAATGTCCATATTCCTTTTATATCCG
Source organism: Leuciscus leuciscus (assembly GCF_965113295.1). Lineage (NCBI taxonomy): Eukaryota > Metazoa > Chordata > Actinopteri > Cypriniformes > Leuciscidae > Leuciscus > Leuciscus leuciscus. Next base: position 6,379,266 of record NC_138725.1, read on the forward strand.
CGGGACTCGCATCGCGTTTGGAGCTGATAGCTGTCTCTTAGCAATCCCGAACTGCTTCATATCACAGTCATGATAAAAGCATCGATGTATTCAGTAATCCATATACATTATTAGATCGGTCGGCTTGACGTTGACGACAAAATCCATAATTCATAGCAAATGTTGCGTCATCAATCTACGCCTTTGTTATTGTAAATAGGTTAGCGACCCCTAGTGGAGAAAAAATCCCATATTGTGCCTTTAAAGAATTACTTACACATTCTAAGAAAGTTTGTTTTTCAGATAAAATGAAAGTAAAAGATAGTTTGAGGATAAATACATTATGATATTTGCACATCACAAATATTGTCATAAAACAAAATAACATTATAAAATACGTATTGTAAATGAGTTAAAACACTTTGTGTTCTCACCGTTAAAAGCAAACTCCGCGTCTGCACTGCGTCACGAGTAAAAGAAGATGCAGGGCGATAACGTTAGTCTGTGAGAAAGGTTTAGGCGCACATCACATAAATATCGTTATAAAACATTATAATGCCATGAAATACATGTTGTAAATTAGGTTAAAAACACTTACTTTGGGTGTTTTCCCTGTTGACGTTACAAGCGTTACCCTCCTCGTATGCCTTGCATCGCGAGTCAAAGAAAATGGCGTCTGTGAAAAAAGTTTCAGGTCGTTTCGTCGCGCCCAGCGCGTAAATGTCCCGGATGTAACTAATAACACTCTGTCAGTGTAAATTTAGTAACTCTACATATTTACACCAGCCAGAGGGTGCGGTTTACACTAGCAGTGTTAATCCCGTGAAATTCAACACCAGAAATTTAACTCTTTACTCTAAGAGTCCTTAACACCAGGATTTCAACACTGGAGATTTTGCTGTGCATTTAATTAAGGGCATGCAAAGATGGGTGGTGTTTATGATCATATAGTGGGCCAGTCTGGGCCAAAATGCCCGGGCCGATTTTTTGTCCCAGTCCAGCCCTGGTCCTCGGGACCCACTGCTCTGCACATTTTGTATGTCTCCCTTATTTAACACACCTGAGCCAGATCATTAGCTCATTAGGAGAGACTCCATGAACTGAACTGAGTGTGTCAGATTAGAGAGACATACAAAATGTGCAGAGCAGTGGGTCCCGAGGACTGGAGTTGAGAACCACTGATTTAAACTATTCAGATCTGGCAACCACAAACATCAATGCTAGTGGGGACTTGTTTACAATGCAAGATAATGCAAATGTCTAATAAAAAAGCATTTTCAGGATAAAAAACGAGCGGGCAAATATTGTGACGATTTTTAAAAATTAATCGAGAGAGGCAGATATCGTTATCGCGATTAAAATACGATTAATCGTGCAGCCCTATGCAATATTATGTTTATTTGGTATCTGATTAATCTCATATAGGATGCGTTTCTTTGAGTTAAATAACGAGCTAGCAAAGTGCTCCAGTTTACCTTTCAACGCGTAGCTCAAACAGCAATGCACGGTTAATAATAACTATGATTAGGACTGTCATATTACATTACATGAGAACACTATTGTATTAAATCGTTGTGAATTCATTGGGTTTAGTTGACATTTTCAGTGCTTGTTCAAAGCTGTACAATTAAATAATTGTTATTATAACAAAAACTGCATTATATTTAATTTCATTTGTTATTTTTAACCTTTAATAATACCAGCAGATTGGGCCCTCTATGTTTACAGCATTAGGTGAGATTATTTTTTTAAATACAATTTAAAATAAACATGTATCCAAAGTAGTCAATACTGAATCAAAATCGGAATCAAATCACAAGAATGGAATTGAAATCTTGAATTTTTTGTCAAGCAATAATAAAAACTGTATCCTACCAGTCATTGTGCAATGTAAACATTGTAACATGTTGTCACTAAACTTCATAAAATTCTATTTAGTTACCAAATGTTTTGACAATCACAAATGTCTCACGTGGCTCATTATAGGCTGTAAAGTATGCAAGAGTAAAGTAAAATAAAGTAAAGCATTTAGCAGTATCTGTTCCAGTATGACACTTGAGATCGATATCCATTCATTCCCTTCACAGATCTCAAACTTTGACTTTTGACTTGACGAGACAATCACACAAACGAACACAACATCGCTCAGGTCTGAATGAACTCAACATATTCTCCTCATGCTCGCTGCTGCTGCACTAAATGTTTATTTCAGAAGGAAGACGCCAGAAAAGACGCACAAGTATCGCTGTGATCGATGAAAACAATACAGAAATGAGCCTGTCGCTTAATCAAACTGTATAAAGTGTGTGTGATGTTTGTGTAAATATGAGAAATATCGTGAACTGCTCTCCTCACCTCAGAAGACTCGACACTGAAAAACAATGACGGAAGAGACGGCGCGAGCGAGCGGTGACGTCATCGGCCTCCAACGCACGCGCGTACGGGACACCCCCGCAGCCAATCAGGGCCACGCAGATTCAGCTTTACTAGTATCCTTCCATTATTATTATTTCAGAACTGAAGTGACTCCAGTTACTAAAGGTGAAAGGAACTTGAAGCACAAAATAGTCATAATAGGTAGAGGAGCATTATAGGGTTAGAATTGTTGCATTATTCCAGATAAATCGATTATAAATTCACAAATAAATGTAAAGAGATTAAACAAAAAGTATAAAATTCACAAATAAATAGACTAAGATCTGCAAATACATGTAAGGAGATTCACAATTTTTTTTTTTATCAAATTCACAAATAAATAAAATGAGATTTGCAAATAAAAAAATATTTACAAATGTTTTATTATTTTACAAACACAACTCTGCCTGGCATTAATTTGTGAACCGCTTTCTGTGCATTTGTAAATAGCTGCACGCATTTGTGAATCGCTTCTTGTGCATTTGTGGCTTTTGAAAGGCTATATATAGGCTGTCGGTTGTTAATTTATCTTAGTTAGCTCTCATAATTCCTTATAATGTTGTTTGTATAACTAATAATTTCTCCTCTTACGTACACTTTCCATCTAATACTTGCCGTAGTTTCATTCGTATTTAGTTCAAAATATTTATCAATACAATTCTCCACAAATTTAATAAACGCTGGGTCTTGTAACAAAGTTTGCAACCTCCATCTGGAACAATGCTGAAATCTACCCAAATGTATCTCCATAGATACTGCTGCATGATCACTGATTATTATACCAGCATTTCTTCACATATGTGTGTTTGGCATTGAATGTATTATTTGTTTTGACTTTGTATTACGTGGCACAATCGTAATTAATTTGTGCATTGTGTTTTGTTTTATGCAGTACTGATTTACTCTCTATGCATTGGATCCCTTATTTCCACGTTTTGTTTCCTCATTGTGAAGACCGCCCAGCCAAAACCATCTCACTAGCCTAGTCAAAGTTCAGAGGTAATATTAAATAGTCATTAAAATACTAAAAATAATCAGTGTTGGGTGTAATGCAACACTAACTTAATTAATTACTTTTTGTTCTAAAAGTAAAATAAGGAATTACTCTTAAAAAAATTGATACAGTAATCTTATTACACTGTTGAAGATGTAATTAGTAGCTTAGCTTTTAGTATTTAGTATAAAAGTTACGACAGTCTTCTGTAGAAGTATTTTTATTTCCGTGTTTTTTGTTTTGTTTTTGTTTTAAGGAAATGTGCTAGTCGAACTGCCTCATGGATCTAAACATAACGCTTTCTACTTTTATCTGGAGTTTCAACAAAAGTTAATTCTGCACCAACATGCCTTTACTATTAGTCTTAGGACGCTACAGAATAAACTGAGTCGGACTTTACAGGCCAAAACACTTTTCAGACTGGATGGAGGTGATCCTCCTCTGCTTATTCTGACTATTTTGTGCTTCACTTGAAAAAGTTCCTTTTCACCTTTAGTAACTGGAGTCAATTCAGTTCTAAAATAATAATAATGGGAGGCTACTAGTAAAGCTGAATCTGCGTGGCTCTGATTGGCTGCGGGGGTGTCCCCTACGCGCGTGCGTTTTAGGCCGATGACGTCACCGCTCGCTCGCCCCGTCTCTTCCGTCATTGAGTTTCAGTGTCGAGTCTTCTGAGGTGAGGAGAGCAGTTCACGGTATTTCTCATATTTACACAACCATCACACACACATACAGTTTGATTAAGCGACAGGCTCATTGCTGTATTGTTTTCATCGATCACAGCGATACTTGTGCGTCTTTTCTGGCGTCTTCCTTCTGAAATAAACATTTAGTGCAGCAGCAGCGAGCATGAGGAGAATATGTTGAGTTCATTCAGACCTGAGCGAGTTTGTGTTCGTTTGTGTGATTGTTTCAATGTTTGGAGTGAGAACTGTTACTGAATGTCAAGTTAAAGTTTGAGATCTGTGAGGGGAATCGATCTCAAGAGTTGCTGTTGCCATTTTCATGTTTACCTTTATTTATTTGTCGACATTTATCTTTGGCAGATTACATTTACTTATTAAAATTGATGTAGACACTTTATATTGCCCCCGTATGAGTAATGAATGTGGGAAATATCAAATCTATACAGCATGGGAATATAGATATTAAGTTTAACACAGGAAACGTTACATTTTCTTTATTTTTTTAGAGTTTTTTGACCATTGTCAGTCTCTGTACACGAATATGTAACAGGTTAATGGAATTACTTTATTGCAATTATAGTTATTATAAAGTCGAATTATATTTAGATTCACATATTATGTGTTGTAGTTATTTGCCTGAAGAGGTTCATAAAGAGAGGTTATTTAATTATTTTGTTTTATTATTGATGATTTATGTTATATTTTGAGATATATTTCAATATAGCAGTTTTACAGACTTTTATCATGTATCCTGACTCAAATAATGTGTTTCTAACAGCAAACACTCAGAATAAAGTGAGATGATCTGCTGATGATCCTGAATGGCTTGTTGAATGAGTGTTGATAGTCTGAGGCTCATCAATATTAACACATCTGCTGAAAACACTCTTTATTTCATGACAATAGTTCCTGTTTTCACCTCATTTATTATGCTGATGTCTTCAGATCTCCTTTAAATTGACACTTAAAGGTGATCTAAGTATCTTTTTTACCTTAACTGAACAGCTCCGGAGTCATTGGAATGGTTATATTACTTATTTCGGGTTGAATGGTGGTCGTTTCGCACCCCCCTGGTGCCCGTGAGCGGAAAATACGCACTTGCAACTTTGAGCCGGCGAGCCGCCGGCCGCCGCGTCAGGAAGTATCGCGTGATATCAGGTCTCGCGATGTAAACAATTGCTTTACGGCCAAAAGAAATCTGCTAAAATGCTGTCATTATTGCGCTCCCTCACGCTGTTCGAACCCGAATGAAGAAGACGTTTTAAAGAATGTCCCATCTGCTTTGATGTCGTTGATCTACTAGCATCTGGTGTCTCGAGAATCGCCAACGAGTTTTTACAACAGTGTTGTCAAATATCTATTCCGAAGCTGTGGGGGGAGCTCTAGAGAGAAACCTGCGAGCAAAAAGCGAGAATACAGCGAAGAAATCCCGAAACTACTGAGTGATGCTTTAAAGCTCATTTCATTGGTGTCAGCAGACTGAGGGTATTTGTTGGTTACTGTGTACGTTTAATTCTGTCTTTATGCTTTTAACTGTTTTCCTTACCATTATTTATATTTGGAAGAATTTAATTTATTTATATTCTTTTCTATATTTCTGTCTGTATTTTAATGAAGAAGCAGAATAATGTTAGGATTAGCCTAGTAATAAAAATAATGAAAAATAATGAACTGGCATCAGTTAGGCCTACTTTACGATAAATAGATAGACAGTAGGGGTGTAACGGTTCACAAAATTCACGGTTCGGTTCGATACAATACACTTGTGTCACGGTTCGGTTCGGTACGGTTCAGTACGTTTTCAATACAGCAAAAAGAAATAAATGGCAGAGAAATTTCTTTTAGTTAATAAAAAACTAAAAAAACTAAAACTAACATCATAAAGTATGATTTTTTTTATTTTTTACTTTGAGCAATTCTGGAGCTATAATTGACTCTTCTTAGGGACATATAAAACAAAACAGCTCCTTGGAAAAAATGAAATGTAATATTTAGGGATGGGCATCGTTAACCCTCTGAGGTCTGAGCTGTTTTCTGGGCCATGGAGGTGGTCTGACATGCTCTGACATTTGTGTTTTTTTCTGTTACTAGTGACATTTTCATGGCTAAAGTCTAATTACACTGTATTCAGCACAAACTCTGCTACAATAATATATCAGCAGCATGTATGTAAAAGTTTGTAGTTTTGAGATAATGACATTTATGCGTGGTTTGTGAAAAAAAAAAAAAAAAATTCTCTCTGAAATAAGGCCATGAAACCCATACTGATTATTTCTTCACAAGACTTTTGAAAATTGTATGACATAGCCTAGAATATTTGCTCCAAAACTATGTGAAAATCACCCTGACTGCTCATTCAGATAAGACAATATATTGATTTAAAATTTCTAAGACGTGTTTTGTGTGACAAAGCCATATGCGAAGAGGCGTGATCATCTCATGAATATGTAAGCCTTTAACACCTGAGAAAGACAAAGACACTCCCCTAACTGCCCTATTAGGAGCGATCAGGCCCTGTCATTCAGAGCAACCTTGCACAAAGAATGAGGAGATTTAAAAAAGAATGGCTTTTAGATTGTTTGGATTTATTTACAGCACAACACAATCCAAAAATACAAATGACAAAAGAGCACATTGAAAACAATGATCCAAAGACAGAGACCATTCCTAAAAACATGTACATACCTTTAATTTCCAAGGTGTTTGATTTTCACTTTACCATGTTCATGTACAGAGACTCATGTGAATGTTGAAGTCAGCAGGACTCAGTTGCATCTGGTCCCTGAAAGAAAAAGAAAAAAAGAAAAAAACTGTGAACATAATGATATCAAGAGAAACTATAGGGCTGCACGATTTTGGGAATAGATTTTAGATTTTTCTGGTTAAAATTTCTTTTTAAAATTCACAGAATACACACACACGTTTCCAACAATAATGAACACCAGGTTTGTTGTGCCTTGTAGGCATAGGCTACGCAGTGCTGCATAAAATAATAATAACAATAAATTAAATCTTCCAAAAGATTTCAAGAACAACTACGCTAGAGAAAAATATATTGATTATCATATGTTACTTCAAATGTTTCCATTCGTTATGATGATATGAAATGAGATAATAGTAAAAACATAAAGCCTAATGTTTGGTGCATTTTTCCTTTCAAACGCAATCTCGCTCCAAAATATGATACATTCAAACGCCATCGCGCTCCAAAATATTAAACATTATGGTTATACATATCTATGTTTGAGCAGATATCCACAAACTAGGGCTGTACTGTCCCAGTCGATTAGTCGATTAATTGGTCGATACATTCTGGTTCGACCAAAATTCTGATTGGTCGATTTTTTGCCGCGTTCATTTCATCAGTTTTGCTGCGTTTATTTCATCAGTTTTGCCGCGCTGAGGCGCTCATTTCATCAGGTGGAAAGCACTAACTGCTAATGGGGGTGTTTTCAGAGTACCCTTGTTTCACTGTAACAGTCTGTCTTCAGAACACCCCCCTTGTTTTCACCTTTTTTGGATTAGCCCAACCCAAGAGAGAGCGATAACTATAGAAGGTTTGATGCTGAATATTATTTATTTAATTGTGAGAGCGTTTAATAGTCAGTCCTCTTCTAACATGTCAACAACAAAGAAATCGACAGTGTGGCAGCATTTAGTTAAAATTGATAACAGGAAAAAGGTCGATTGCAAAGTTTGCAAGCAACAGTTTTCCACAGCTCGACGACAAACATGACATATCATCTAAAAGTGGTAAACTCACTTGTCTGCGTTAGCTTGCCCTGTCTGTTTTGAGTAGGCTATATGAACATATCAGTATTTGCATATTTCAATGTTTTAGTGTTATAACCTAACTTTTTTATTTTTTATTTGGAGCCTAATGCGCAATTGCGCTGTGCTGTTGGTTGTGTTAGTTTTGAGCCTAGGATGCTTCATTTTTCAGTTATGCACTTTATTTCGTTTCTACTCTTGGTTTGTTTAATAAATATTCTTTTTTTATTAAAGTGGACGTGCCTTTTGTGTTTATTAAGAGTAAAAGCTTTAAGTTAATAGTCTATTCGTGTCTCAGCTGCGAAGCTGAGCTCATGTTCAGCCTCGCTCGGTGCGAGGACATGCACGGTGAAATGATAGTGTCTGACAGTTATAACTTATTATTATAACATATGACAAAAATAATTGTCTAAATTATGTTGCATATTCCTCAACAGTTCTTGTGATGATATCACTAGTTGACAACATAGTACTGTTTTCGGAAAGCATAAGCTATGATATTGCGCAGGTGCACGTGATGCAACGCTGTCAGAGCCGACAGACTTGAGTGTCAGACTCATTTCAGTGCAAAATAATTAGGTCAAAAACGATTTAATATACTGCAAATAGCCTATATAGCCTTTTTATGTTTATTTATAATTCATTTAGGCGGACAACAAGGCTACCAAGTACTGCGCACAGTGCGCATCTAATTAACTTAACGTTTTTTTTTTTTCTACCGTCATTTTTAGTCGATTTTAGTCGATTTTTAGTCGAAAATTTCAGGACTTCAGTCGACCAAGATTTTCTTTGGTTGAGTACAGCCCTACCACAAACAGTATTTATCAGGAAACACGGGTCTAAATAGTATAATATTCACCATATACAGTAGGGGTGGGCAAAAAAATCGATTCACATATGAATCGCGATTCAAACGTTACCGATTCAAAATCGATTCATAGAATTCCAAAAATCGATTCTTGTTTTTTTTTTTTTTTTTTTTATATACATTTTTTGGTATTGTCCTGAAATGAGTTTAGCTTGCCATTCCCATAGATGGCGCTGCATCGAATTCACACTTACGCCTGCACACTCTTGTCATAGCCAAAAGAAGAAGTGCAGCAGAAGCGAAGCGGAGCAGAAGGAAGGCTGGCTGGCTGGCTGGCTTTGTGGCGTGTCTGTTTTTATTTCGGCTCCCATGTTAACAGGTTAGAGCTTGCACACAGCCTGCGTGACACGCGCGTCTCAGGTATGGCCCGAGTCGTGCGGAAAACGTGTGCATGCTAGAAATAGAACCGACGCCTATTTTTCTCGCGACACGCAAGCGTGTTGGAAGCGTTTCCAGGCAAGTCCAATTCGTGCGTTTGACACGAATATTCATATTAATAAACGACATTTTGATGTTTGAAAGTCTAGGTTTTGACATAAATGCAGATATAATGTAGGCTTATTGTATTTTTTTTTTCGATTTTCAAAAATTGCACCTGTCAATACAGAACGAAATATTCTGTAGCCTATTTTGCCGTCAATAGCCTACTCCTTAAACTACATTTAGCAGTATTGTTTGTTTAATCTGACTACAGCACTTTAAAGCTAAATGTAAAAAAAAAAAAAAAAAAGTATTTAAGTTTTAATTTAAACTTGAATTAAATGTATTCGAAAGCTGGCCAAAGCTTGGCACTTTGCACTGTTTAGTTGCAAAAGTTTTTATGAAGACAAAGTAATATCAAACTTCATTTAATTTGTTATTTATTTTCTTTTAAATTGTATGTCTACTGCAATCACACAGGAAAAAGTCAACTACATTTACATACTGTGAATCGTTTTTTGAATCGAGAATCGTTTTTGAATCGAAAATCGATTTTGAATCGAATCTTGAGACTAAAAATCGGTATCGAATCGAATCGTGAAATTTTCTGAATCGTGCACCCCTAATATACAGTATCTAGCAACAGTTCAACTGCAATGTGAAGTTTATGCAACAATACCATAAACTAATAAGTAAGAATTTCTTACCTTACATCTTTCTTGTCTTCAAATCGCGTTCTTCTTCTTCTGAGTTAAATCCAATGTAAGCTCAGACGTGTCTTCCAAACTCGACGAAAAGCAGAGACTTGTGAAGTGTTTTGGTGTTTTGTGTTTGAGGTAACGAGGGCGTTCGCGTCCCATGTGGAGATTTGCATGTGAATCTCTTTTGCGCGAGAGGGCGTGTCGAATTAAAAAGTAATTAGCAAGCGTTTGAGATACTGGACATCCTGTTGGTTTTATACAAATTACTTAAACAGAGAATATTTGTTTTCAGTTTGAATCCGATCATTTAAAAGTACACACTTAAATGTTTATAAAGGTAAATGGCTCATAAATGTGTGACAAGTATTCGTTGAGTTTTGTTTCAGTTTATAGACGTGCTCAAGAAAAAAAAGTTCACCGCGACGGAGAGGCAGAACGCACACCCTGTTTATTTTCTTTATTTTACAAAAGCACAATGTTTTGATTTGATTGTAAGTGGACACATACAAAAGTAGAAATATCACAGATTTTTTTTTATATTTCTTTTTTCTGTATAACCATAAATGACGGAGTAATTTAAGTTTATGTTGCTGCTATGTGAAAAAAATCCAGCAAAACGCGGGGGCGCGTTTCTCGACCTCAGAGGGTTAATAAATGATCGATATCGATGCCATTGTCGAGTCTGCTTATCGATGCGATTCCTTATTGATTCCCATATCGATTCCTGTACCATTTGCTGCACACTTACAGGGTGGCTTTGAGAGTTGTTGGCTTTGAATGTCTAATTTAAAGTGGTTTTAGAGAATGAAAACCAAGTGTGCAATATCAATACAGAAGTTGAATGCTTTGACATTTCTAAAAAAAGTAAACATTTCTAAAACAAAGCTTTGTATTGTAATCACACTTAGTCGTGTGTGCTAAACTATAAAAGAGTAAACAACGCATCATGGTTTACATTTTAACTTTAACTTTTATTGTTTTCACAAAAACTTCATCAATTAATCATTTAACATTTAAACATTTCTAGCAGTTCTTGTGCAGAAAAAAAAGCATGTCTGCTTTTTCTGGGAGGATCCTTGATCTCTCCAGGCTGATCATTGGTTACTTACATCTAGCATTGATGTTTTGATATAATTATAAGCCAAACCTACCATTGTTTGTGGAGCGCAGGCTGTCTGCAATATAGTGCACTCCTGGTATTTAATGCCATGGATGTTATTTAAATGTTTGAGCATATTTGTTGTGCTCCCCCCTGAGATGCTGACACGCATTTAAATGATGACAGTTATATGAAATATGCGTCCGAGGTTTTGCGTTCCCAAACGTACATTATCGGAAACCTAAACAAACAGCACATGAGGAGACTGAGTAGCCTATGTGTGGAGCAGCGTTTACTATGAACAGAGCTGAGGAACTTTTAACAATCTGCACGCATATAAATAATTAAAGCGTCATGCTTCTCTGTATAAAAACAAAACAAAAACAAAAAAACAGCGCATATATTTTTTGCGCATATCACAGGCTTTACGATTTCATGATAGCACTCTGCTATTTTATGATTGTAAATTGTTTGAAATAGATCGCGTAGCCTTAGAAAACGGTGTAATAATGCGGTTCATGGATTCGATCTAAACCGGCTATGAAAATGTGAACTTGGAATATAAATCTGACGGCACGCACTTATCACACTGTTGGATTCAATCAATCAATCAATCAATTTTTATTTATAAAGCGCTTTACAACAACCAGAGTTGATCAAGGCGCTGGACAGAGACAAAAGGAATGAAATACAAAACAGTACAATAAAATAAAATACAACTCATCTATAAAATCATTATGCTAATCAGTTGTCCATCAGGTGTCAAAGGCCGAGCTAAAGAGATGGTGCTTCAGCCTGGTCTTGAACAGGGGCAGGTCCATGATGGAGCGTAATTCCAGAGGCAGAGCGTTCCAGAGTTTTGGCCCCGCTACCGCAAAGGCACGATCACCCCACTTTTTGCACCTGGACAGTGGGACCACCAGCAGATGTTGTTTAGAGGAGCGCAGGGCTCTGCTGGGCTGGTAAGGGGTCAGCATGTTACACAGATAGAGAGGTGCAAGGCCATGGATGGAGCAGAAAACAAACAGCAGGATCTTAAACTGGATTCTGAACTCGACCGGGAGCCAGTGGAGAGAGTACAGGACAGGAGTGATGTGGTCATGTTTACGGGTGTTGGTAAGAAGCCGGGCTGCTGCATTCTGCACAAGCTGTAGACGGTGCAGAGAGGCCTGATTTAACCCGATGTAGAGGGCATTGCAGTAGTCCAAGCGTGAACTAATAAAAGCGTGGATTGTTTTCTCGAGGTCACTACAGCTGAGGAATGGTTTGACTTTGGCCAACCGACGAAGCTGGAAGAAACTTGCCCTGATCACAGAGTCTACCTGTTTATCGAGCCTCAGACTGCTGTCCAAAATCACTCCAAGATTCCTGACTACAGGACTGAGGTGGGTGGTCAGAGGTGCAAGATCGGGAGCTGCCTTTGTTGAACTAGAGGCATCAAATAGGATAAATTCAGTCTTAGATTCATTTAGACAGAGGAAATTTTGTGACAGCCAATGTTTAATGTCATGCAGACATGTCTGGATGGACTGTGTGTCTGGGGAGTTCTGGGCAACTGGCAGATAGATTTGTACATCGTCTGCATACAGATGGAAAGAGACATTATGCCGGGATATCACAGAACCTAAGGGGAGCATGTACAAGGAAAAAAGAGCAGGGCCGAGGATGGAACCCTGTGGCACACCAGAGGAAAATGGGGCTGGAGAGGAAGAGAGATCATTGATCATCACAGAAAAAGTTCTATCTGCTAGATATGACTTGAACCACTGCAGCACGGGTCCTTGAAGGCCCACCTGCTGGGCCAGACGGGTCAGGAGGATAGAATGGTCCACCGTATCAAATGCTGCAGTAAGGTCCAGCATTACCAACAGCACAGGTTTTTTAGCGTCCAAGGATAGCAAGATGTCGTTCTTCACTTTTAACAGTGCAGTGGCATATAGTAGGGCTGAACGATTAATCGCCTCAAAACCGCACGCGATTTGCGATTATCTTATGCGCAGCTTGTCAGTGGAGTGTGGCTGATCAGTAGTAAGTACTGCTCCATCTGAACGCCAGAGGGCGCTCTCACGCAAACACGCTAAATGTGCCCCGCCGCAGAAGTACAATAACGGCGCATCATTCCAGGAAATCCCTATCACCGTATCTGAATAAAGAGAAGATTGAAACGCTTTGATTAAACATGACTTATAAATACATGACTGCCTTATTCTGTGTAAGAAGGCACATCATCTCACAGAAGGAGGAGCTCAACTGTCGTTATGAAGTGAGTTTGGAGTAAATGCATGTTATTAAATGTTGTCTTTTGTTGGACAAGAGGTTCATAAATGATTCTCGTGTTTGGAAAGATGTTTGACGCGTGTTGCTTTTTCAAATGCACGTTATATTTGACTCAAACACACAGTGCTTTCAGATGGAGCAGTGTTTACAGAGCCGTACATCAATGACAAACTGCGCATAAAAAATAATCGCAGCCTTTGCGATTTTAAAATCGCGATAAGCCATCTCGATTTAAGTGCGATTACATGGAAAGTTCGATTGCTAAAATGTGATAAGGCTACTCAGTTTTGTGGTAACGTTAGCCATGTTCTTCATATACCGGCCTTTTGACAGCTTCGGCTGAAGTTGTCCTTGTTTTAATTGTCGTGTAATAACTTCTGTATGACCTGGCGACTAACATTTTTGTAAGTGTGTCTAATGTGATTGGCTAAACTGATTTTATTTCGGGTGCGGGTTGGGTGTCGGTTCTGTTTTAAGTGGGTCGGGTCGGGTACGGATTTTAATTAGTCCTGTTGACGGATAACGGGTCGGATGCGGTTTTAAGCACTGCGGGTACGGGCGGGTGCGGATTTACAAAATCGGACCCATGCAGGACTCTGAGCGATGTTATTACTTCTGTGGCGAATTAAAATGCTTTCTTTACTGGATCTCTTAGCGCTGTGTAGTAACAGTGTCGCTTGATCACGATCGGCTCGCGCTGCTTTGGTCCAAACTGATAAACGGTCCTTCAACCACACATTAACGAGTAGCTCAGTTTCGTTCCGTTACATTACATTTGCCATTTGATGTTGGACAATGGTGTGGTCGCGCCGGCGTCTCTTACATTGAGCGCGGTTGCCACACGCAACGCGCCTACGTTTGAAATAACGAAATTTTGGTCGGCAGAAAAAATTGTCCAACAAACCTTGAAAATGCGTAATGAAAATCGAACCGAAAGCCTCGTACCGAACGGTTCAATACGAATACATGTATCGTTACACCCCTAATAAACAGGCATTTAAATGCTTAGAAGTGTCATTTATTATAAAAACAAACTCAGTAATTGATATTTTTGATTTTGGCAGATCAGCTCCTCCCACTGTAATTCATCAGGTGTATTGGACATCGGCTGCGGCTGTATGTATCCGATCGGTGAGAGTAGCTGCATGCAGGCGGGGAGGAGCTGCAAACGGACAAAATTTCTAGCCGCCGAGCTGCATGAAGTCGAACAAGCCTATTATTAGTGAAGCTCCTCCCACTACATTCTCTTTAATAAACTCAGTCTTTGCAGATTGCAGCTCTTCCTGATGCTCGGATGCTCGTCTTCACTTGTAGCTGATGGGAATTTACAGCATTTATTGGAGAATTACTGTGGGCGGAGCTTCACTGATGATGAGGACAGAGAGAACATGAGTGATCCAGAACCCTGCAGAATGAAACACACTGAAGATCCTGAAGAACAAAGAGGTTGGTGTTTATTCTTCATTCATTCATGATGCTGAAGAACATTCATGTTAGAAACATTCAAGCACTTCATCACATTTAGATAAACAGTTCAACTATGAAATGGTACAGAATGTTCTGGGTTTTCTTCAACAAATGGTCAGTAAAGGGAGGTTTGAGACATGTTTATATTGATTGTCAACATCAGATCAAGCTAAATACTGTTTTAACTGTTTTATTTTACATTTATTTTATATATGGTTACCAATTTGCAACAACGTTTCCAGAAGTTTAGTCATTTTCATCAGTTTACAAAATTATTATTTTTTAAGAATAGTCAGTAAACACCAAGTTATTCATAGTTATAGAGATTCTTCTTACAGTAACTTTGATAACAGGGTTGATGAATACAGTCAATGCTACAGTTTGTGTAAAAACTGAGACAATGGATTGAGATTATTTTCTTGTCTTCCCATCATGCAGTAGAAAGAGCCCAGATTATGTCACTTCCTGTGTGTCACAGTTTTAAGAAATGCTCTGTTTTTAAAAGGAGGAAAATCATGTCAGGAGTAACAGGGTTGAGTGAAACATGTAGGACACAGATAAAGATAAAAATGTTAAGTTAAAGGACAAGTTCGGTATTTTACACTTAAAGTATCTCTATTGATAACAACATTGAACACTACACTAGGGCTGTAACGATTCCTCGATTAAAGTCGAGTACTCGATTTAAAAAAATCCTCGATTGCAATTTACCCGTGTCGAGTAACCGGCAAAATACCGGAAGTGGCGCATTCCACAGACGAGAGTACATGAACCGCATTATTACACAGTTTTCTAAGGCTACGCGATATTTAACTGTTTACATCATGATATCGTGAAATCACAAAGGATAAGATTAAGTTAAATAAATATATGCACTGTTTTTTTTCTCCCACAGAGAAGCATGACGGTTTAATTATTTACATGCGTGCAGATTGTGTTAAAAGTACCTCAGCTCTGTTCGCAGTAAACGCTGCTCCACACATACTCAGTCTCTGCATGTTCTGTTTGTTTAAGTTTCCAATAATGTGCATTTGGGAACGCAAAACCCCGGACGCGTGTTTCATAGTAACTGTCATCATCATTTATATGCGTGGAGCGTCTCGGGTTTCTCAAACTCCATCTTTGCGTGCTGTGAGTTTGTGTGGCTTAACGTTCATCTGCACGCAGTCTGCGCCGTTTCACAAGATTAGTAACGCAGCTCATTTATAAATCTTCGCCAACACAGGAGAATACATAAGTATGTTTCTGAATATATTCAGAAATATATTCGCAATCGCATATATTCTCATGTGCGAATTGTTGTTCATCGCGATTACAAAATAAAAGTTTAACCCTTGCACTGCTTGCATGTTTTGACGTGCACATGTTCTTTTCAAGAAATGACGGCAGCTGTTGCATTTCTATCGTACAGAAGTGACCAAATATGAAAGATTAAGTTGACATTTGAATTAAATGTTATGTTTATTAGTTATCATATATTTTACATGGTGTATTTTAACAGCGTTGTTCAATAAAACCCATATGATTACTTTTTTCATACTTTATTTTGAACCAATAATTATTGCTTATTATTTGGGTAACACTACAGTAAGGCTCATTAGTTAACATTAATGTATTAATCAACATGAACTAACAATGAACAATAGCTAACATTTGTTCATACAAATACAGCTGTTCATTGTTTGTTCATGTTAGTTCACTACATTAATGTTAACAAATACAACCTTTAATTTTAATAATGTATTAGTAAATGTTGAAATTAACATGAACTAAGATTAATAAATGCTGTAGAAATAAATATTGTTCATTCTTAGTAACTAATGAACCATATTGTAAAGTGTTACCTATTTGTCTTTAAGTAATTTTAAAGGCTGTTGTTCACTTGGATCTATTTTTATTACCACAATTCTTTATCCGATTACTCGATTAATCGATGGAATAATCCGTAGAATACTCGATTACTAAAATAATCGATAGCTACAGCCCTACACTACACAAATATTAATTTTATTCAAACTAAGTTGTCCTATAACAGACGAACGTCGCAAACCCCCCCCCCCCCCCCCCCCGACGACGGTTATGTTACGAACCGCCACATTTTACTCACATTTTACTCACCTAACCGTCATCACCAATTCTGAAACCGGCACACCCCTAGTCATTGATCAAATATATTAAGTAGTTCTTGCTAAAGAAAGAAGGGATTCATGCCTAGTCAAGTCAAGTCATTTACATAGCGCTTTTAACAATGTAGATTGTTTCAAAGCAGCTTTACAGAGATAAACTTATAATTTAACCCTCTGAGGTCGGCAAACGCGCCGGCACGTTTTGCTGGATTTTTTTCACGTAGTAGCACAATAAACTTAAATTACTCCGTCATTTATGGTCATACAGAAAAAAGAAATATGAAAAAAGAATCTGTGATATTTCTACTTTTGTATGTGTCCACTTACAATAAAATCAAAACATTGTGCTTTTGTAAAATAAAGAAAATAAACAGGGTGTGCGTTCTGCCTCCCCGTCGCGGTGAACTTTTTTTTTTTGAGCACGTCTATAAACTGAAACAAAACTTGTCACACATTTATGAGCCATATACCTTTATACACATTTAAGTGTGTACTTTTAAATGATCGGATTCAAACTGAAAACAAATATTCTCTGTTTAAGTAATTTGTATAAAACCAACAAGATGTCCAGCTTCTTACGCGCTTGCTCATTATTTTTAATTTGACCACGCCCACTCGCGCAAAAGAGATTGACATGCAAATTGACCACATGGAACGTAAACGCGCTCATTACCTCAAAAACAAAGCACCAAACTTCACAAGTCTCTGCTTTTCGTCGAGTTTGGAAGAGACATCTGAGCTTACATTGGATTTACCTCAGAAGAAGAACGCGATTTGAAGACAAGAAAGATGTAAGGTAAGAAATTCTTAATTATTAGTTAATGTTATTGTTGCATAAACTTCACATTGCAGTTGAACTGTTGCTAGATATATGGTGAATATTATAATATTTAGACCCGTGTTTACTGTTACATATTGTGTTTGTGGATATCTGCTCAAACGTACATATGTATAATAGGGTAACCATAATGTATCATATTTTGGAGCGCACTCTGCGTTTGAATGTTTAATATTTTGGAGCGCGCTGTGCATTTGAAAAGCAAAACGCACCAAACAATAGGCTTCATGTTTTTCTCTAATCTCATTTCATATCATCATAATGAATGGAAACATTTGAAGTAACATGATAATCAATATATTTTTATCTAACATAGTTGTTACTCTGAAATGTTGCTTTTTAACGATTGATAGGCTATAGGTTATTGTTATTATTTTATGCAGCACTGCACATAGCCTATGCCTACAAGGCACAACAAACCTGTTCATTATATATTGTTGGAAATATTTGTGTGTGTGTTCTGTGAATTTTAAAAAGCAATTTTAACCAGAAAAATCTATTCCCAAAATCGTGCAGCCCTATAGTTTCTCTTGATATCAGCATGTTCACAGGTGTTTTTTGTTTTTTTGTTTTTTTTACAGGGACCAGATGCCCCACTGATGAGTCCTGCTGACTTCAACATTCACATGAGTCTCTGTACATGAACATGGTAAAGTGAAAATCAAACACCTTGGAAATGAAAGGTATGTACAATGTTTTTAGGAATGGCACAAAGGTCTCTGTCTTTGGATCATTGTTTTCAATAGTGTGCTTTTTTTGTCATTTGTTGTGTATCTTTAGATTATGTTGTGTTGTAAATAAATCCAAACAATCAAAAAGCCATTTTTTTTTAAATCTCCTCATTCTTTGTGCAAGGTTGCTCAGAATGATAGGGCCTGATCGCTCCTAATAGGGCCATTAGGGGAGGGTCTTTGTCTTTCTCAGGTGTGAAAAGCCATCAATATTCAGGATGTGTTTACGCCTCTCGCATAAAGCTTTCTTACACAAAACACGTCTTACAAATTTTAAATCAATATATTGTCTTATCTGAATGAGCAGTCAGGATGATTTTCACATAGTTTTGGAGCAAATATTCTAGGCTACATGATACAATTTTCAAAAGTCTTGTGAAGAAATAATCAATATGAGTTTCATGGCCTTATTTCAGTGACAATTTTTTTTTGTATTTTCACAAATCACACATAAATGTCATTATCTCAAAACTACAAACTTTTACATACATGCTGCTGACATATTATTGTAGCAGAGTTTGTGCTGAATACAGTGTAATCAGACTTTAGCCATGAAAATGTCACAAGTAACAGAAATAAGCACAAATGTCAGAACATGTCAGAACACCTCCAGGGCCAGAAAACAGCTCAGACCCCAGAGGGTTAAGGTAACAGAGATTGTTTTGGCTTTATAGCGGTTCTTTAATAAAGTTATTTTCCAGCTAAAGTTAGTTTTGATTGATTCGCTTCCGTCGCAACGATCATTTGTTATTAAATTAGGGGCCGCTAAGACGAAACCATTCTCTCTACACAGACTTTAAACGCGAACCTGTGAGAAACGCTGATGGCGTTCACATGAGCATTAAGAATTGGTTCTATAGTTATGTGCGTTTGAATATGTGTGCGCAGGTTTGGAATTCCCTACAAACCAAGCCTAAACTAAAGTATTGGTCTTTCCTTATAAATTTTGATACATCATTTTATTTTATTTTATCGCTTCGGGGTAGGTACGCGAAACGAATTTCCCGACAACGCTTTATCTGTAGAGTGGTAAAGGGATCCTCCATAGGGAGAGACTAGTTGGCACTTCAGCACTGCGTTGTCATCGGGTCCAGGCGAATGTCCTTCATCAGATCTGGATACGGCCTGGATCCAGGAGGCTGCGGGAAAACCTCGGGATAAACAAAGACACTAAAATTAGCGTAGATGCCATTCTTCTTATGATGTAACGAGTACATCAGGATTTATGGGAACTGTTCCCGTTTCCGGCTGACCTAATCTATGCAGCCTAACATTGAATTATAGAAGTCTATAATGTATTATGTGAATGCTAGGTCAAAGAGATGTGTTTTTAATCTAGATTTGAACTGACAGAGTGTGTCTGCTTCCCGGACAATGTTAGGAAGACTGTTCCAAAGTTTTGGTGCTAAATAGGAGAAGGATCTACCACCAGCAGTTGATTTTGATATTCTAGGTATTATTAACTGGCCGGAATTTTGTGATCGCAATAGACATGAAGGACTATAGTGCGTTAAGAGCTCGCTTAAGCACTGCGGAGCTAAACCATTTAATGTTTTACAGATACTAGTCACGTGACTTTCAAATGAAAGATAGGTATCAAAGAGCACACCCAGGTTCCTAACCGACGACGAAGACTTAATAGAGCAGCCATCAAGTGTTAGACAGTATTCTAGGTTATTACGTGAGGAAATTTTTTGTCGAATAATTAGAATCTTTTTCTTCTTTTTTCAGAATTTAGTAGTAGGAAATTACTAGTCATCCAATTTTTTTATATCAGCTATGCAATCTGTCAATTTTGTGAATTGGTAAGTTTCGTTAGGTTTTGAAGAAATATACAGCTGAGTATCATCAGCATAACAGTGAAAACTAGTGTTTTAAAGATAAAAATTGGAAGATAAATTTTCCTCATTCATGGAAAGTTTCAAGGACATATAATCATTTATAAAAAGGCATGAAATGATCATAATATTTTATAACAGTTGTCTACTTTCTACCATTACATCAGGGCTTACTTTCATGTCCTTTATAATTCTCTTTGAATTATTTTGATGTACTGAAAATTAAATGTAACATTTGTTTCTTTCATGTCAGACCTGATGGAAGTGAAGGAGGAGTGTGAAGAACTGAGTGAAGTGAAGGAGGAGAGTGAAGAGCTGAGTGAAGTGAAGGAGGAGTGTAAAGAACTGAGTGAAGTGAAGGAGGAGAGTGAAGAGCTGAGTGAAGTGAAGGAGGAGTGTGAAGAACTGAGTGAAGTGAAGGAGGAGAGTGAAGAGCTGAGTGAAGTGAAGGAGGAGAGTGAAGAACTGAGTGAAGTGAAAGAGGAGAGAGAAGAACTGAGTGAAGTGAAGGAGGAGATTGAAGAACTGAGTGAAGTGAAGGAGGAGAGTGAAGAACTGAGTGAAGTGAAGGAGGAGAGAGAAGAACTGAGTGAAGTGAAAGAGGAGAGAGAAGAACTGAGTGAAGTGAAGGAGGAGATTGAAGAACTGAGTGAAGTGAAGGAGGAGAGTGAAGAACTGAGTGAAGTGGAGGAGGAACATCATGTCAAACCTGGAGAAAAACCTCTGAGTCGCTCAAAGACTAAAAAGACATTTTTAAATAAAAGAAGAGCCAAGAAATCTTTCACCTGCACTCAGTGTGTAAAGAGTTACACAACCAAACATAATCTTGAGTGTCATATGAGGATCCACACCGGAGAGAAGCCGTTCACATGTGATCAGTGTGGAAAAAGATTCTCATGCAAACGAAATCTTAAAGAACACATGATGATTCACACTGGAGAGAAGCCGTTCACATGTGATCAATGTGGAAAGAGCTTTACAAACAAACATCATTTTGAGCATCACATGAGAATCCACACCGGAGAGAAGCCGTTCACGTGTGATCAGTGTGGAAAGAGATTCTTATGCAAACGATATCTTAAAGAACACATGAGAATCCACACCGGAGAGAAGACATTCACATGTGATCAATGCATCAGAGCATTTACTAGTGCATCAAACTTGAAGAAACACCTGAGAGTTCATACGAAGGAGAAGCCATATTCATGTTCTGTGTGTGGAAAGAGTTTTTCACAGCTGCAAAATGTACACACACATCAGAAAACACACACTGGTGTGAGAGAGTACATGTGCTTTGAGTGTGAGAAGACTTTTACTACAGCAAACTGTTTAAAACTGCACCAGAGAATTCACACTGGAGAAAAACCTTACAAGTGTTCACACTGTGACAAGAGATTCAGTGACTCATCATATCTGAAAACACATGAGATGATCCACACTGGAGAAAAACCTTACAAGTGTTCACACTGACAAGAGATTCAGTCAGTTTTCATCTCTGAAAACACATTAGATGATCCACACTGGAGAAAAACCTTACAAGTGTTCACACTGTGACAAGAGATTCAGTCAGCCTTCATCTCTGAAAACACATGAGATGATCCACACTGGAGAAAAACCTTACAAGTGTTCACACTGTGACAAGAGATTCAGTGTGTCATCATCTCTGAAAACACATGAAAAGACACATACTGGAGAAAAACCTTACAAGTGTTCACACTGTGACAAGAGATTCAGTCAGTTAGCACATCTGAAAAGACATGAAAAGACACATACTGGAGAAAAACCTTACAAGTGTTCACACTGTGACAAGAGATTCAGTCTGACTTCAAATCTGAAAACACATGAGAGGATCCACACTGGAGAAAAACCTTACAAGTGTTCACACTGTGACAAGAGATTCAGTCTGCCATCATCTCTGAAAACACATGGAAAGACACATACTGGAGAAAAACCTTACAAGTGTTCACACTGTGACAAAAGATTCAGTGTGTCATCATCTCTAAAAACACACAAGATGATCCACACCAGAGAGAAGCCACACACATGTGATCAGTGCGGGAAGAGTTTCTCTATTAAAGCTAACCTGAAGCGACACATAAAGATCCATGCAGTGGAGAAACCACATCACCGCATGCATCGTTAAAATAGTCCAACAGACTACAGTGGCTCAACCTTAGCTATTTGTGTTTATCAAACGATGAGAGTACCCCGCTCTCCCACTATGTAATATTTACATATGATTTGACACTTTACTTATAAATAAATACCTAAAATATAAAATGAGTGCATCATGCCTGACCCCTACATGAACACTTTTGGTTTTGTGACTGTAAGTCATTCTCTTCAAATGTTATTGAGGTTAGAATCTTGTATGCCAATAATCTTATGTAACTTTATAGACGGTCCCTAAATTTGCGAACGTCAAACTTTTTGCCAGTTAATCTCCAAAAGCCCCAAGCGAAAAAAAAAAGTACTTCTTTGGATTTCAAGTATATTTATATTTCCGATAGTATGTTGAAAATGTTCTTACACAAATTGTACTTTTTGTAAATATATAAAAAGTATACTGGCATTATACTTTTTATATATTTACAAAAAGTACAATTTGAGTGGCATTATTCCTCCTTGAACTGCCACCTTAACGTGGTGGAGGGGTTTGAGTACCCGAATGACCCTAGGAGCTATGTTGTCCGGGGCTATATGCCCCTGGTAGGGTCTCCCATGGCAAACAGGTCTTAGGTGATGGGTCAGACTAAGAGCGGTTCAGAAACCCCTAATGAAGAAGCCAAGGACCGTGACGTCGCCCGGTATGGCGTAGCCGGGGCCCCACCCTGGAGCCAGGCCCGGGGTTGGGGCTCGTATGCGAGCGCCTGGTGGCCGGGCCTCCCCCCACGGGGTCCGGCCGTGCTCAACCCGAAGGAGCGACGTGGGGCCGCCTTCCCGTGGGCTCACCACCTACAGGAGGGACTGTAAGGGGCCGGTGCTTAGAGGATTGGGTGGCAGTCGAAGGCGGGGGCCTCGACAGCCCGATCCCTGGACACGGAAACTAGCTCTAGGGACATGGAACGTCACCTCGCTGGCGTGGAAGGAGCCTGAGATTGTACGTGAGGTTGAGAGGTTCCTACTAGAGATTGTCGGGATCACCTCTACGCACGGCTTGGGCTCTGGAACCACACTCCTTGAGAGAGGATGGGACTCTTCACCACTCTGGAGTTGCCCATGGTGAGAGGTGGCGGGCTGGTGTGGGTTTGCTTATAGCCCCCCAGCTCAGCCGCCATGTGTTGGAGTTACCCCAGTGAATGAGAGGGTCGCTTCCCTGCGCCTTCGGGTCGGGGATAGGTCTCTCACTGTCGTTTGTGCCTACGGTCTTCCATTGAGGAAGCAGAGGCTGAGGGCTCAGTGTTGGACTCTACCATCACCCGGGCTGAAGTCACCAAGGTAGTCAAGAAACTCCTCGGTGGCAAGGCACCGGGGGTGGATAAGATCCGCCCTGAGTACTTCAAGTCTCTGGATGCTGTGGGGCTGTCTTGGCTGACATGCCTCTGCAGCATCGCGTGGCGGTCAGGGACAGTGCCTTTGGATTGGCAGAAGGGGGACCGGAGGGTGTGTTCCAACTACAGGGGGATCACACTTTTCAGCCTCCCTGGGAAAGTCTATGCCAGGGTACTGGAGAGGAGAATACGGCCGATAGTAGAACATCGGATTCAGGAGGAACAGTGCGGTTTTCGTCCAGGCCGTGGAACACTGGACCAGCTCTATACCCTCTACAGGGTGCTGAAGGGTTCATGGGAGTTTGCCCAACCAATCCACATGTGCTTTGTGGATTTGGAGAAGGCATTCGACTGTGTCCCTCACGGCGTCCTGTGGAGGGTGCTCCGGGAGTATGGTGTAGCACAAGGCAGATGATCAGGTCTGCCTCTGATTAAATTAATCAAGTCTAATTTACAAACAACTCTGTTCTTCTTGGACTGTCTGCAGAGAGCAAATGGCGCCTATCCTGTTGCATAAATCATTGATTGCTGACCTAGGAACACAGATCGGTTCTTCCTGAATCAACAAAAAGCATTCTGTTTTACTGCTCTGCGGGAATCCGCCGGCCAGCGAGGCGCCACGCCGTCGGGCGATCTCGCAAACCCCCCCCCCGGATTTCTTAACACTGATTAACACTTCAAAACAATAAAACAGTGTCTGACCAGATGTCAAAACATGTGCCCACTGTTAACCTCATCAGTTCAAGAGAATACGCACACACATACACACATACATACGAACCTCGGGAGAACAAGAGTTCACACAGCAGTGTGAACTATGCGTGACTCCTTGCACCAACGCACACACACACACACACGCACACAAAGAGACACTATCATCTCCCCGACCACGTGTGGTCAACAATTACCTTTGTATGTATTAAAATGTATTTGTGTTGTGTTTCACGGTCTCCGTATGACGCATTGCTATAACCATAAGCTTTATTGGAATGTAATCGATTTGATATGTGTGTAATTATGAAGAATCATGTATCTTCCTGTTAATAACTCACAAAATGATCATTCATGGTATTATTTTAATCAGAATAACCCGACGATGTCGAATCCTTAACCCAAAGTACCAAAAGATGCGTTCGTCCATTAATACCCGTTTATAAATGTTTTATGACCAAGTTTCATAAAACGTACATCGTCCCAGGAGGCATGTACCTTGCTAACAAAGGACATTTTTACCGCCAATGTCCTCCCAAATGATTGGGTCAGACACAGGAGGAAGGCGTGACTTCCTCTCCTTCAAAACACGGCGCCTAACTCTCCTCTAGTTGCAGTTCGCCAGAGAGAAGACCCCTTTTCTTCACTACAAGCTTTTTTTCATTTACTTTCTAATTTTGTTTTTACTCTAAGTCTTTCTTTTTATCTACCTCAGTGCAATATTTTTGTCCTTCGTTCAGTGTATCCACGAACGAAACGAATTCACGTTTAAACCATCTTTAACCCTCTGGGGTCTGAGTGGTTTTTGGGGTCCTTGAGATGTTCTGACATGCCCTGACATTTATGCTTTTTTCAGTTGCTTATAAACAAAGGTATAATTACACTCTATTTAGCACAAACAGGGCTACCATAATATGTGAGCAACATGCATGTACATGTTTGTATTTTTGAGAGAATAATGTTTATGCATGGTTATTGAAAAAACTAAAAACTAAAGTTTCTGAAATAAGGCCACAAAACACATACTAAATTTGTGACTATAAGACTTTTGACTAATGGATGTCATTGCCTAGAGTTTTTTCTTCAAAATGATGTGAAAATCATCCTGCCCTTATCATTCACATAACACAATACATTGATTTAAATCTTGAAAAACACTTTTTGTTTGTAAAGACAATATGCGCAAGGGGCGTCAACCATTCAACAGCATCATGCATATGTAGTGGTTCACACCTTAGGAGACAATGGGGCCCGCATACTTAATGAGCCATTCATTCAGGTGTGTCACCTATAGCCACAAGAAAGAATGCAAGAGCAATATATATATATATATATGTGTGTATGTGTATATATATATATATATATATATATATATATATATATATATATATTCTACCAAATTGGTTCACAGTTGGAAGCATGTCCATTATTTTTTTTATTTTATTTTTTACAAATTTTGCTTGCAAATTGTATAATATCCAAGGAAAACATGTCTAGTAATTGTGCAGTTAATTCTCATACTGTATTTTCAGTTTTGGAATATGTATCCTCTCCCCAAATTTGTCAATAATAAAACACAATAAAAATTATTTAAAGAAAAGGCTTATATTTACCTTTTAAAATTTGTTTACATCTACCTTGTAAATATATCTTTTTTTATTAAAAAGGTTACAATTACAACAACAATTGAAGTGTAATCTTTCTTTGTAAAAACTAAAGTATACATTTTATCATACATATTTCAAAGTTAAGGATTCATTACTTCGAATATAGCCTACATTGACAAAACATACTATATTTAACATATTAGCAAAAATTGGCAAACAAAAGCTTATTTGAGGTGGCAGATATTTTACAGTAAAAATGTGTAATCTATCCAAAACTAATCAACGAAATGTTGTCTTTCATTTGTCTGTAACATAGGTGTTTCGTTTTGTATTAATTGTATCTTAATTTTAATAGTTGTTTCATCAACCAATTGCCTGTATTTAATACATAAGAATTAAAAATAGCAGGAACTGGAGGCCTCATAAATGAACCCAAACTCATAAGCTTTGCCTAAAATACCAGAGAAATATATAGAAAGCTCGAAATGTGTTATTTTAAACAAAACTATTAAAAACGAAAGAAAACAGACTGCATGAAGCCTCTCTCCTACTTTATAAAGCATAGCCTAGACCATTTAAATATAATTACTCTGAATGACAAGTATGGAAATGGTCCAACCAGTAAAATATGTAGCCTACGTTTATACAAAATATCTTGTCAACTAATGCAAGTAAATTTAAAAAGACTTACTCATCTGGTTTTAAAGCATTTCAGGGGGCTTTTTACCTTATTTTGCATAGATCACCTCAGCACATTATCTTATGACTAGCGCGCTCTGCGAGTGGGTGTGAACTCATTTCAGGGGGCGTTTACCTTATTTTGCATAGATCACCTCAGCACATTATCTTATGAATAGCGCGCTCTGCAAGAGGGCGTGAACTCATTACAGCTAATTAGATGAGACGGGAGAAACTGTACTTCTCTTTAGTTTCATACAGATTACATTGCAGGAGAATATTTGTTTTGAATGTGAACTGTTTTATTTAAAAGTAGAAATGTAAAGCTTTCTTTAGACTCATGTTTCATGGTTGTGTGATAAGTATTCGCTGAGTTGCAGTTCATTTTCCAGACTTGTTTCAGAAAGATTTTTGCGGAGACAGAGTGAGCTGAAAGCGCACCCTGTTTATTTTATTTATTTAAAAATAAAAACAAGGTTTTGATGTTAATGTGAGTGTACACAAAAAAAAGAAGACCCTCTATAGTTTATAATCATGTATTTATTTTACTTATATGACCATAAATGACGGATTTTTTTAAGTTTATGTTGCTGCTATGTGAAAAAAATCCAGCAAAACGCGTCGGCGCGTTTCTCGACCTCAGAGGGTTAAACGTGCTACCGCTGAGTCTCTCGCATCATCTCCATCGAACAGAAGGAATCTCGGACACGCTGCTTCAACATCTTTCCAAACCAGCCGCACGAAAAGGGCCCATTTCGAAAGCAAGTAACGCACCATTTTAATATAGCAAATCTGAAAAGAAAACGCTTTTTGTCTAGTATTTCCTAAAGCCTTTGGGTCTCTTGTTGAAGTAACTGTCTTGAACTGTTCATGTCCTGAGTAAATCTCTCTCAATCTCTCTCTCACTCACTTACTCTCATTCTTTCTCTCACTCTCAGTCTATCTCAATCTCTCTCTCTCTCTCTCCAATATTTCTTATTGCGATCGTTTGTATTGTCGTTTGTTTTTCTATGCATATTTACTCCTGCGTGTTTTGATTAGTACATGTAATCTTTAGTCTGTTTTATATTAAAGTCGGCATGAAACGGAAGTTGAGATTGTCATTTTTTCCTTGTTGTGACGTATATCCGAGTGAAACGGCTTCTGAAATTAGAAAAAAAATGTAGGGCGGGGCTTGATTTCGTCCTTCGGGAATTGATTGGATCGTTGGAGGTTGGGCGTTGCAAACAAAATGGAGGCAGATTTGAATGCCAGTTTACATTCAGTTGTGGAGGATTTCTCTCCACCGGACTCCCCACCGTTACTCTTCCATGAAGGATTTTTTTATTGAGGAGCCCGGCGACGAGAACGAGGACGAGCAGCTAAATTTTCAGGCAGGAATCAGCCCATATTTATATGAGCCTCCCGCGAACCAAGATGAGTCAAGTCAAGTTAAGTTATCAGTCAAGTTCACCATCGAGAGCTTCTCGACGTGTCCGATAAGTAAATAACTAGATTTAGATAAGATAGATAGCCTACCATTCGGACTCTTCGAGATGCTCTCGAGGGTGAACTTGACTGATAACTTGACTCAAAACGCTCAAAACGAGACAGACACCGATAGCCGCACCCTCATCGGCTCTGGCCGCACCCTTTCGCCATGGCACGTGACCGAAAGAGAAGAGAGGTCGTTTCGAGGGGGGAGGGAAGGGTAATGTATTTGATTAAAGATTATAAGGGTAAATGAATTTTTAAAAAATAATGAAGTGCACAGATAAATCATTTATAATAAACACTACAATATTACATATAAAAAGAAGATTTGTCAAATTTGATTTCATGCCGACTTTAAATTCTATAATCCTTTTGAATTGAATCTGTCTCAATGTTCCATTACTGAAGTCCCTGAAAATGTATCTAAGTTACAGCTCTACTTGATTTTACTATCACAATCTCTAAATTGTCTAGAACACGAAAATATCGTTCCGTGTGGCCACAGGAAGTTTATTTGTCAGTGTTATAGGCCGGTAGGTTTCTGTTCAGAAATTGTACATACTGTCCGCCGGACGGACAGTTTGCATGATAACTGAACATTAACTCCTACCTAAAATTCCCCTGATTAAAGAAATAATTTTACCTACCTATATTAACGGTTAATACGAGTAATCTTGTTAATTATTAATATAAGGTGAGGTTTGACCTATTCCCTATTTGGGATCATTTAATTTATGTATGCGATATTAATATTCATCATATTCATCATATTCCCCTCATTTGAGTATAAATTCCCCATAACAAAGTCATTGTCACTACAATGGGG
This sequence comes from Leuciscus leuciscus, assembly GCF_965113295.1. NCBI lineage: Eukaryota > Metazoa > Chordata > Actinopteri > Cypriniformes > Leuciscidae > Leuciscus > Leuciscus leuciscus. The sequence goes on from NC_138725.1 coordinate 6,408,262, forward strand.
TCCGGGGTCCTTTGCTAAGGGCTGTCCGGTCCCTGTATGACCGGAGCAGGAGCTTGGTTCGCATTGCCGGCAGTAAGTCAGACTTCTTCCTGGTGCATGTTGGACTCCGGCAGGGCTGCCCTTTGTCGCTGGTTCTGTTCATAATTTTTATGGACAGAATTTCTAGGTGCAGCCAGGGGCCGGAGGGTGTCAGGTTTGGAGACAACACGATTTCGTCTCTGCTCTTTGCGGATGATGTTGTCGTGTTGGCCCCATCAGACCAGGACCTTCAGCATGCACTGGGAAGGTTTGCAGCCAAGTGTGAAACGGCTGGCTTTCTCCGCAGGGTGGCTGGGCGATCCCTTAGAGCAGGGTTCACCAATCTCGGTCCTGGAGGGCCGCTGTCCCTGCAGAGTTTAGCTCCAACCAGCTCTAACACACCTGTTTGAAAGTTTCTAGTATGCCTAGTGAGACCTTGATTAGCTGGTTCAGGTGTGTTTAATTGGGGTTGGAGCTAAACTCTGCAGGACAGCGGCCCTCCAGGACCGAGATTGGTGAACCCTGCCTTAGGCCCCGTTTACACGTACATGGTTATTTTGAAAAACGGAGACATTTCCCTTCGTTTGCACCCTTCGTTTACACGCAAACGGAGGATTCGCCAATGAAACCGATTCTTTCTAAAAACTCCGGCCAGAGTGGAGATTTTGAAAATCTTCGTTTGCACGTTTGCATGTAAACTGAGAAAAACGGAGTTTTAGGCAGCGACGTCACAGAATGTGACCATTTTCGGGATTCTGATTGGCTAAGGTGGGCTTGAGCTTCTCGTTACACTGCCACCTACAGGTTTGGCATGCTCTTGACAGCATATACACAGGTTCGTGTGCACGATGTTATTTTTGAAAACGAAGAGGGGAGAAATGTCCGTTTATGAAAATAGCCATCCACGTGTAAACGTAGCCTTAGAGATAGGGTGAGAAGCTCGGTCACTCGGGAGGAGCTCAGAGTAGAGCCGCTGCTCCTCCACATCGAGAGGGCTGCCCCCGCGACCCAGCACCGGATAAGCGTAAGATTATGTATCTATGTATGTACTGGCATTACGCTTTCACTTTTAACACTCTTTAAAATAATTATACTATATTACACTTTATATAAATATATTATTATAAAATATACTTTAAGTGAAAGTTCTGTGTACTTTCTAAAGTGTACTTGTTTGAAATTTTTTTTTAACATTTTTGATATATTTTAAATTGTATGCTCAAAATTGTCACTGTAACATACACTGAAAGCAAATTTTAAAAGTACTCATTTTAATATCAACACTGTAATATTAAAGGGGTCATATAATGCCATTTTTGTACAAGCTAATATGATTCTTTAGGGTCTAAATTAAAAAGTTTGTTCTCATTAGTAATTCTCAATTGTAAGAAAACACTCATTTTACCTGGTCAAAAACAGCTCTGTTTTCAGCACGCCGTTTAAGTGCATGGGTCTTTAAATGATTATGAGCTTTGCTCACCCCGCCCCTCTGCTCTGTGCGTACACCGTTTGTAACACAATAACTCAATAACCATAACGCGTTGTTTATTATAAACATGGGATTATGAATTATATTGAGAACGTCATACGTAAAAAACATGCCGTAATGTACCCTGAGTGTAAAAATAGCCGCATTCATCGTGAAGCGTGCAGCAAGCGATTTGCAAAGAATAATATAAAGATTAATATAAAGGTTAATAAAACGTTACACTCACTTCTTCTTCTGGAGGTGCAGCAGGAACACGAATAGTTGGTACCGATCCTTTTTTCAGGAGCAGCTTCTTAGCAAAACCTGCTTTTTACTGACCCTCGTTTGTAAAGCAGTCTGATGCTCGCTCGCGAGGGCGGGGCTGTGTTGAAACACTGCTGTCAATCAACCATCGTGGGAGGGGCGTCAATTTTGTGACGTCACAAAATCGAAGAGCTTGATTAGAGAGAGGGGAAAACATATAAGAAGATTTAAAAAAAAAAAAAACACTGGATGAATTTTTATCATTTTATGATGGTTGTGTACAGGCACTGCCAACACACATTTCAGTACAATCAACTTGTAAAAGTGCATTTTAAGTTAGATCAGGACATTCTTTTAGAAAGTGTTCAATAGTATTACTATGAAAATGCACTTAAAACCATTTCTGAAATGTTGTGATGTGTGTAAAGTACACAGATAGCAATTATTGCAGCTGTTCTGTAATGTTTAATCAGTTTTGCAGACAAATAGGATACATCTTACCCACAAAATGACATTAAATAAAACATTAAATGCACACTTCAAATGTACAGGTGCACAAAAAATGTGTGTTATGCTGAAAAGCAAGTGGTTTAAACCATCTTGCATCACCCATATTGCAACAGACAAGTTAATACTGGCTAAGCAAAAAAATTAAATTCATCGTCACAAGTTAACATTTTTGCAAGTGTTCAAAAAAGAAAATTTCATTGGTATTGTTTAATGGAGAAAAAGCAGGGCTACTGCAAACAAGACCAATTGGAGAGTGTACAGATCTAGAAGTTGCTGACAGTATTCATGCGTTTAGGACTAATATAGAGGTCAGTTTGGTGTTGATGTCTGTAAAGTAGAAGCTCCCCAAGAATTTTTGTCTCTTTCAACAATGTTGAGAAGTGGAATGACATACATTTTGTCCTTGGACTTAACCATTACTCATTTACGCTCAAGTGATTGGGGATGCATGGCAAATACATTATGGGTGTGAGACACCTCATTTATAAATGTGGAAAATATATTTAACTGAGCTCATGTTAACAAAACAATATTTATACATTTAGAACAGAATCAGTTCTGTTTGACACAATCCATCCTGACATTCTTCAAAAGGAAAGTTTTAAGTTACATGCTGCGCAGGTGTGGCACCTTTCTGCCACAATAATAACACAGGCCAGGATAGTTAGCCAAATTCATCCATAGCCATTATTTTACTGGGCACAATTCTGCCCTGTATCAAAAGTCTGCATGCTCTGTAAAGAAAAACAAATGTCGAGGTTATTGTCAGATAGTAAAGTACACATAGAGAATATATTCCAAAACTTTCTGAAAATACAGTATGAGAATTAACTGCACAATTACTAGAAATGTTTACTTAGGATATTATACAATTTGCAAGCACAATTTGTGAAAAAAACAACAACAACTGTGTTTCCAACTGTGAACCAATTTTATATTATATTTATTTATTTATTTATTTATTTATTTTGTCCTTGCATTCTTTCTTGTGGCTCTGACACACCTGGGGCCCGTTCTTCGTACGTTGCTTATTACATCCGAGATCAAATGCCACATCCAAGATGATATCATCGTGCTACTCATGATCTGGCTAACTCGGTTCTTCGAACACACTTGCCGGATATGATTAGTATCGCTGGATTGAGTTATCTGAGATAATTGCGCGTTCATACACTGGTTGAAAAGGGGATATGTATCGATAGTAGAAACATTGATCAGCAACGCTACTATTGGCTGCTCAGCGTGGCCAAAGAGCGCGCACAGTTTTTCTCCTCAGCAGAGCAAGATAGTCGAAGTTTTTTCTGAATTTTAATGTTTAATGCAAAACGCCAGGGAACACCTCAAAGTCTGCAAAAGCCAGGAGAGAGGGCTGGCAAAAAGTAGCAGACAATTTAAATCCATTAGAAGTGGCCATGTTAGATGTTTTTATCACTTATTAGCCTATATTTTTGTATTTTAATAATTGCATAATTACTTTGTTCATTGTAATGTCAGAGTCACCACACTAGAACATGGGAACAAATAAAAGTGAAGTACAAAAATATTCTACATAATGGTAATTTTTAGTTATATTATAGTCTCTTTTATAAAAGACACTGTTAAATAAATGGTTGTCTGTTTATAAAAGCAACCAAGAAAAAGGCTGAGAAAAAAAGAAAGAAAAGATCTTAGTAGCCTACACTGTAAAATAATTTTTGCTGCTTTAAATTAAGGCCGTATAGTCATTTCAACTGTTAAATCTTAATGATGAGTAATGATGAATTGCTTTGACTTGTGAAAGTGAAAACTGATAAACTTATGTTAATGTAAAAACATTTTTCCTGAGTGTAGTTCATTGTAATGACATTGTGTTTTCCTCTTTTGTGCACTTTTACATAATACACTTTTACATAATACACTTGTATCTGTTCCCAAGAAAGTGGTGGCTGAAATATGTGCAGTAAGTGGACATTTTCTAACTTTCCAAAGGAAAGAAAGTACAAGAGTTTGTAATGTCTATTTGTTTCCATTGCACTGGACAGTGAATAAACCCTCTCAGATAACTGTCATATGGAGGAACTAGCCTACCTGCAAGTGCATAAATAACTTTTACATAAATTACTTAATTTATATTTGTATGCTTTATGGCTACAATATAAGTGTCAGGATTCCACATCTACAGAAAGGCCTACAGAAGAGTCTGCACAGACAGAGGAGACATAGGCCTACAGGTGGGCAGTGAATAGCCAACTTTTCCTTTTTATTTGTTGCATGAGGCATGTGTCTAATATCTCTTGTTGCAGGCACTTGACCACTGGCTTTTCTTTACAAAGAACAATTGAAATAAAACTCAAGGAACTAAGCATATTTGTCTTTTATTAAACATTTAATGAAAAGTGTTTTTTTTTTGTTTTTTTGGCAATGTTGTGTAATATGGCACATGCAACAATGTCACAGGCCCTGTCAGGTGTGCAACCCTCAGACTTATCAGACACTGAAATCTTCCCTTTAGTTAGCCAAAGTTCATTTCATTGTGTGCCCTTGTCCTGGCTAGAGCTGCATTGTAACTGGTTTGGGTCAGGGAATGGGGTCATAAACACCTGTCTGCAGGCAGGAACATGTCATAATCACCTATGAAGAAATGCAGTTCTGTTAGGATCAGCATAAGTGTATGTAATACAGTGAGCTTGATATTTAATTGTGGAACTTTTCTTACCACTTTCAAATAATGTGCATAAATATGAATCTCTGAAAATGCTTAAGTCATGCACAGATCCTGGCCATTTTGCTTTCACATTTGTGATATGGAAGATTTTAGTCAACTGCCTTTTTTTATTTGATATAATATTACTAATCTGGAATATTAAGAATCACAATAGTAACTGGGCTGCACATTTACATTGTGAACCCCCTTTCTGTTCACATAATCCCCTTCATTGAGGCCTTGATGGCAGTCTATGGAAGCCTATAGTCTATGGTACCAATCACGTTAGTGAAGCCTGAGTGACACATACTGTAATCAGCATGGTCATGATTGCATATGATCTTCATAAAAAATTATGATAGCCTTAAAAAAAAACTGCTTTACAACATTGGGTCTTAATTAGTGGCTTGGAAATAGCACAAAAAAAACTAAAACTTTTTTTTAAACCTAAAAGCGCCAGGTAAACTCCGAATGACACGACAGACAGCACTTTCCATCAAGTTCTCCGCATCTCCAATAGTGTAAAGTAAAGAGACGCAAATAATCTTAGGGCAATGCAAACAGTTTGTGCTGTAGTTAAAGCCCGACTCCGACAAGTCGAAAATAAATGTGCGTTTCCAACAAATTAATAATGTAAACGACAATCTCACGAGTCACGAGAAAAAATATATATCTCAGAAAGTGCACTATCGCGCTGCGCTGGACTTCCCCATGGACTTCCCGGATCAGCTCCGCTTATGAAGCCGCAGTCTAATCCTGTTAACGTGAAATAAGCCTGCTCGCGAGCAGGTTTAAGATTGCGCACCTGTTGCTATGACAGCAAGTCCAGGATGAGCGTTGAAGAACCAAACAATCCAAGATCATGCCAAATCGCCAACAATCAAATCCAGCTAACTGAGTTAGCGACGTACGAAGAACGGGCCCCTGAATGAAAGGCTCATTATGTATGCGGTATGCGGTATTTAGTATGTGTTTTGTGGCCTTATTTCAGAAACATAAATTTTTTGTTTTTTCAATAACCATGCATAAACATTATCCTCTCAAAAATACAAACATGTACATACATGTTGCTCACATATTATGGTAGCCCTGTTTTTGCTAAATAGAGTGTAATTACACCTTTGCCATCAGTGTCTGCTCGTTTATTCAAACTAAGTTGTCCTACAACAGACGAACGTCGCACCGACGTCTAACGACGTAACTCCAGCAGGGCAGCTAGCTGTCTCTTTTTTTCTGTGTTGTCGGTCACTAGTGCACAAGGCAACACTGTGTGCATGTAATACTCATGGGAGTTGTAGTGTCGTAGTGTCACGCTGCAATATGTTTTATTTCAGATGCCTTTCGAAAAGACTACACAAAGTGGCTAGTTGGAGTGACTGTGTTACCTGCCACGAGCAAAATCCACCCGCATTTGGTGGGTTGGCGGGTGTTAATGTCAAGCCCTGATGCTGCTGATATATTATTGTAGCAGAGTTTGTGCTGAATACAGTGTCATCAGACTTTAGCCATGAAAATGTCACAAATAACAGAAATAAGCACAAATGTCAGAGCATGTCAGAACACCTTCAGGGCCAGAAAACACCTCAGACCCCAGAGAGTTAAGGTAACAGAGATTGTTTTGGCTTTATAGCGGTTCTTTAATAAAGTTATTTTCCAGCTAAAGTTAGTTTTGATTGATTCGCTTCCGTCGCAACGATCATTTGTTATTAAATTAAAGACGAGCGTGTCGGAGCCGTCGTGTTGCACGCGGGAGTGAACGATATCAGGCTGCGGCAGACGGAGGTTCTGAAGAAAGACTTCAGGAGCCTGATCGAGACGGTACGCAGCACATCGCCTGAAACAACGATCATTGTGTCTGGACCGCTTCCCACGTACCGACAATGGCATGCAAAGTTCAGTAGATTATTCGCGCTAAATGAATGGTTAATGTCATGGTGCAATGAGCAGAAACTGCTCTTTGTAAATAATTGGAATCTGTTTTGGGAACGTCCTAGGCTCTTCCGCGCTGATGGCTTACACCCAAGTAGAATCGGAGCAGATCTTCTGTCTGATAACATCTCCAAGATGTTAAATACCGTTTGACTAGTAACCAAAAGTCCAAATTACAGTCTCTGCTGCACCAACTTAATTGATATAAATACTAGTGTAGAACATTGCATAGAAACTGTGTCTATTCCTCGTTTAGTGAGATCAAATAATAAATCTACTGCAGGATCTAGGAAAAATCTAATTGTTATTAAAACAGAAAATCTCGCTATTAGTGAACAAAAACAATTTCTAAAGTTAGGTCTTCTAAACATTAGATCACTCACACCTAAGGCAGTTATTGTAAATGAAATAGTCAAAGATAATAGCTTCGATGTACTTTGGCTTACTGAAACCTGGCTTAAACCAAATGATTATTTCGGTCTTAATGAGTCTACTCCATCAGGAAACTGTTATAAGCATGAGCTCCGTCTGACTGGTCGTGGCGGCGGTGTTGCAACAATCTATAGAGATATTCGTAATGTTACCCAGAAAACAAGTGACAAGTTTAATTTGTTGAAGTACTTGAACTAAATGTTACGCTCTCAGATGTTAGAAAAACATCCCTATTATCTCTAGCCTTGGCTACCGTATATAGACCGCCAGGGCCTTACGCTGATTTCCTAAAAGAGTTTGCAGATTTTCTCTCAGATCTAATGGTCAACGTCGATAAAGCATTAATTGTTGGAGATTTTAACATACACGTAGATAATTCAAATGATGCGTTAGGGGCTGCGTTTACAGATTTATTAAACTCCTTTGGGGTCAAGCAAAACGTCACTGGTCCCACTCATCGTCTTAATCATACACTCGATTTAATTATATCATATGGAACCAATCCAACCGATATAGATATCATTCCACAAAGTGATGAAGTCACTGATCATTACATGGTAACTTGCATATTACGTACTGCTGTAATATGGCATGCGGCGCAGCGTTATCGACCAGGCAGAACAATCCTTCCATCCACCATAGATAATTCTCAAATTGCTTATCTAATCTGTCTCAGCTGCTGCCTGAACCCAAACAAACAGATGAACTAGAAGAACTAACTAGCACTATGAGCACCATTCTCTCTAGAACATTGGATGTGGTTGCACCGATTAAATTAAAAAAGGTCAGAGAGAAAATTAAAGCACCATGGTACAACAATACTACGCGTGTTCTAAAGAGAGAAACCCGTAATTTAGAGCGTAAAAGGAAACAAACTAATTTAGAGGTCTTTAGAATCGCGTGGAAAGACAGTATGTCACATTATAAAAAGGCCCTAAAAGCGGCCAGGGCTGAGCACCTTCGCAAACTAATAGAAAACAACTTATCCCGTTACAGTTTAGTAGTAATGATTTCATGAACTTCTTCACTGAGAAAATAGAGAAAAGCATCAGAACCACAATTGTAAACTTTCAATCTTCAATCGCGCCTTATAATTCAGCTTCAATTATCACCCCGCAAGAACAATTACAGTGCTTTACAACTATAGAACAAAAAAGAGTTAAATAAACTTATCACTTCATCTAAAACAACAACATGTTTATTAGATCCTATACCCACTAAACTACTGAAAGAAGTGTTACCTATAGTGGAAGAGCCTCTCCTCAATATGATTAACCCTCTGAGGTCTGAGCTGTTTTCTGGCCCTGGAGGTGTTCTGACATGCTCTGACATTTGTGCTTATTTCTGTTACTTGTGACATTGTCATGGCTAAAGTCTTATTACACTGTATTTAGCACAAACTCTGCTACAATAATATGTCAGCAGCATGTATGTAAAAGTTTGTAGTTTTGAGATAATGACATTTATGCGTGGTTTGTGAAAATACCAAAAAAAATTTCACTGAAATAAGGCCATGAAACCCATACTGATTATTTCTTCACAAGACTTTTGAAAATTGTATCACGTAGCATAGAATATTTGCTCCAAAACTATGTGAAAATCACCCTGACTGCTCATTCAGATAAGACAATATATTGATTTAAAATTTCTAAGACGTGCTTTGTGTGAGAAAGCCATATGCGAAGAGGCGTGATCATCTCATGAATATTTAAGCCTTCAACACCTGAGAAAGACAAAGACACTCCCCTAACTGCCCTATTAGGAGCTATCAGGCCCTGTCATTCAGAGCAACCTTGCACAAAGAATGAGGAGATTTAAAAAAGAATGGCTTTTAGATTGTTTGGATTTATTTACAACACAACATAATCCAAAAATACACAACAAATGACAAAAGAGCACATTGAAAACAATGATCCAAAGACAGAGACCTTTGTGCCATTCCTAAAAACATTGTACATTCCTTTCATTTCCAAGGTGTTTGATTTTCACTTTACCATGTTCATGTACAGAGACTCATGTGAATGTTGAAGTCAGCAGGACTCAGTTGCATCTGGTCCCTGAAAGAAAAGGAAAAAAGTTAACATACTGGTATCAAGAGAAACTAGGCCTGCACGATTTTGGGAATACATTTTAGATTTTTCTGGTTAAAATTGCTTTTTAAAATTCACAGAATATACACACACACACACACACACACAAATGTTTCCAACAATATATAATATAATGAACACCATGTTTGTTGTGCCTTGTAGGCATAAGCTATGTGCAGTACTGCATAAAATAATTATAACAATAACCTATAGCAGCCTATAAATCTTCCAAAAGATTTCAGTAACAATGCTAGAGAAAAATATATTGATTATCTTATGTTACTTCAAATGTTTCCATTCGTTATGATGATATGAAATGAGATAATAGTAAAAACATAAAGCCTACTGTTTGGTGCATTTTTCCTTTCAAACGCGATCGCGCTCCAAAATATGATACATTCAAACGCACAGCGCGCTCCAAAATATGATACATTCAAACGCACAGCGCGCTCCAAAATATGATACATTCATACGCGATCGCGCTCCAAAATATGACATTCAAACGCGATCGCGCTCCAAAATATTAAACAATATGGTTATACATATCTATGTTTGAGCAGATATCCACAAACAGTATTTAACAGTAAACACGGGTCTAAATAGTATAATATTCACCATATATCTAGCAACAGTTCAACTGCAATGTGAAGTTTATGCAACAATACCATAAACTAATAAGTAAGAATTTCTTACCTTACATCTTTCTTGTCTTCAAATCGCGTTCTTCTTCTTCTGAGTTAAATCCAATGTAAGCTCAGACGTGTCTTCCAAACTCGACGAAAAGCAGAGACTTGTGAAGTTTTTTGGTGTTTTGTGTTTGAGGTAACGAGGGCGTTCGCGTTCCATGTGGACGATTTGCATGTGAATCACTTTTGCGCGAGTGGGCGTGGTCGAATTAAAAGTAATTAGCAAGCGTTTGAGATACTGGATATCCTGTTGGTTTTATACAAATTACTTAAACAGAGAATATTTGTTTTCAGTTTGAATCCGATCATTTAAAAGTACACACTTAAATGTGTATAAAGGTATATGGCTCATAAATGTGTGAGAAGGATTCGCTGAGTTTTGTTTCAGTTTATAGACGTGCTCAAGAAAAAAAAGTTCACCGCGACGGAGAGGCAGAACGCACACCCTGTTTATTTTCTTTATTTTACAAAAGCACAATGTTTTGATTTGATTGTAAGTGGACACATACAAAAGTAGAAATATCACAGATTCTTTTTTTATATTTCTTTTTTCTGTATAACCATAAATGACGGAGTAATTTAAGTTTATTGTACTACAGGGTGGGCCATTTATATGGATACACCGTGGTGGCATGGGAGTGGTTGGTGATATTGAGGTCCTGTTTGTGGCACATTAGTATATGTCATGGTCACCACCCATCTTGAGGAGTTTGCCCCCTCACATGTACTGGTGTGCCACAAACGGGACTTTGGTGTCACCAGCCATTCCCATGTTGTTGCGGTGTATCCATATAAATGGCCCACCCTGTACAATGTGAAGAAAATCCAGCAAAACGCGGGGGCGCGTTTGCCGACCTCAGAGGGTTAACTCATCTTTATCTTTAGGTCATGTTCCAAGAACATTTAAATTGGCAGTTATAAAACCACTCATTAAGAAACCACAGTTAGATCATAATAACCTAGCAAATTATAGACCCATTTCAAATCTTCCATTTATGTCTAAAATATTAGAAAAAGTGGTGTCCGCTCAACTGGGCTCTTTCTTGCAACAAAATGACATCTATGAAAAGTTTCAGTCTGGTTTCAGGCCGCATCATAGCACTGAAACTGCGCTCGTTAAAATCACAAATGATTTACTTTTAGCTTCTGACCAAGGCTGTATCTCAATACTAGTTTTACTTGATCTTAGTGCTGCGTTCGATACTATAGATCACACAATATTCTTAGATCGACTACAAAATTTTACTGGTGTTCAAGGACAAGCATTAAGCTGGTTCAGATCATACTTATCTGACCACTACCATTTTGTCTATTTAAATGGAGAAAAAATTATCATAACTCCAGTAAACTATGGAGTGCCGCAAGGATCTGTGTTAGGCCCTCTATTATTCTCAATATATATGCTGCCACTTGGAAATATTATAAGGAAACATGGATTTAGTTTCCATTGTTATGCTGATGACACTTAAATATATATTTCATCACGGCCGGATGAAAACGCTAAATTATCCAAATTGACAGAGTGTGTTAAAGATATAAAAGATTGGATGATGCATAATTTTCTTTTATTAAATCCAGACAAGACAGAGGTAATACTTATCGGTTAAAAAAACCGCCCACAAAACCTCTCACAATACAATTTTAACATAGTAGGATGTCCTGTTACTTTATCCTCTACAGTAAAAGACCTGGGTGTTATACTAGATGCAACCTGTCTTTTGAAAATCATATTTCATATGTTACAAAAACAGCCTTTTTTCACCTTAGAAACATTGCTAAGCTACGTAATATGCTATCAGTTTCTGATGCAGAAAAGTTAGTTCATGCTAGCTGGTTGTCCTGCATCCTCAATAAACAAGCTACAGTTAGTCCAAAATGCAGCCGCTAGAGTTCTTACTAGATCAAGAAAATATGATCATATACACCGATTTTAACATCACTACATTGGTTACCTATAAAGTCCCGTATTAACTACAAGGTATTGCTACTGACTTATCCCGTCCCTAAACGGCTTAGCTCCAGTCTATTTAACGGATCTTCTATCGCCCTATAATCCATCGCGCTCTTTAAGATCACTAAATTCGAGGCTTTTGGTCATACCTAGGATATCCAGATTCACCAAAGGAGGGAGAGCATTTTCACATTTAGCTCCAAAACTCTGGAATAGCCTTCCTGATACTGTTCGTTGCTCAGACTCGCTCTCCCAGTTTAAAACTAGATTAAAGACGCATCTCTTCAGCCAGGCATTCATATAATACTTTTAATCTTACAGTTAAATCCGGTCTCTAGTTCATAAATGCCAGAGGAGAACTGGCCCCCGACTGAGCCTGGGTTCTCCCATGGAGTTTTTTGGTTCCTTGCCACTGTTGCCTTTGGCTTGCTCAGTTGGGGATATTTTGGGGATATTTAATTTAATTTTATCAATAAATAAATTCCACTAGAAACAAACCTTGTGGTATTATTTTAATTTAATACTGTGAAGCTGCTTTGATACAATCTGTATTGTGAAAAGCGGTATAGAAATATACTTGACTTGACTTAAATTAGGGGCCGCTAAGACGACACCATTCTCTCTACACAGACTTTAAACGCAAACCTGTGATAAACGCTGATGACACTCACATGTGCATTAAGAATTGGGTCTATAGTTATGCGTGTTTGAATATATGTGCGCAGGGTTGTAATTTACTACAAAACAAGCCTAAACAAAGTACTGGTCTTTCCTTATAAATTTAGATACAGAATTTTATTTCATTTTGTCACTTTGGGGTAGGTACGCAAAATGAATTTTACCGACGAAGCATTATCTGTAGAGTGGTAAAGGGATCCTCCATAGGGAGAGACTAGTTGGCACTTCAGCACTGCGTTGTCATCGGGTCCAGGCGAAGGTCCTTCGTCAGATCTGGATACGGCCTGAATCAAGACGAGTGTGTCTGCTTCCCGGACAATGTTAGGAAGACTGTTCCAAAGTTTTGGTGCTAAATAGAAGGATCTACTGGCAGCAGTCGATTTTGATATTCTAGGTATTATCAACTGGCCGGAATTTTGAGATCGCAATAGACGTGAAGGACTATAATGCGTTAAGAGCTCGCTCAAATACTGCGGAGCTAAACCATTTAGTGCTTTGTAAGTAATCAGCAATATTTTAAAATGTATGCGATGTTTATTAGGGAGCCAATGCAGTTTTGACAGAACTGGGCTAATATGGTCATACTTCCTGGTTCTGGTAAGAACTCGAGCTGCTGCGTTTTGGACCAGCTGTAGTTTGTCTATTAAGCGTGCAGGGCAACCACCCAGTAGAGCATTACAATAATCTAGCCTTGAGGTCATGAACGCATTAACTAATTGTTCCGCATTTGTCAATGAGAGCATATGGCGTAATTTAGATATATTTTTAAGATGGAAAAATGCGGTTTTACAGATACTAGACACGTGACTTTCAAATGAAAGATTGGTATCAAAGAGCACACCCAGGTTCCTAACCGACGACGAAGACTTAACAGAGCAGCCATCAAGTGTTAGACAGTATTCTACGTTATTATGAAAGGAAGTTTTTTGTCCAATAATTAGAATCAGTTTTTTCAGAATTTAGTAGTTTAGAAATTACTAGTCATCCAATTTTTTGATATCAGCTATGTATTCTGTTAATTTTGTGAATTGGTAAGTTTCGTTAGGTTTTGAAGAAATATACAGCTGAGTATCATCGGCATAACAGTGAAAGCTAATGTTTTAAAGATAATAATTGGAAGATAAATTTTCCTCATTCATGGAAAGTTTCAAGGACATATAATAATTTATAAAAAGGCATGAAATTATCATAATATTTTATAACAGTTGTCTACTTTCTACCATTACATCAGGGCTCACTTTCATGTCCTTTATATTTCTCTTTGAATTATTTTGATGTACTGAAAATTAAATGTAACATTTGTTTCTTTCATGTCAGACCTGATGGAAGTGAAGGAGGAGTGTGAAGAACTGAGTGAAATGAAGGAGGAGAGTGAAGAACTGAGTGAAGTGAAGGAGGAGAGAGAAGAACTGAGTGAAGTGAAGGAGACTGAAGAACTGAGTGAAGTGACGGAGGAGAGTGAAGAACTGAGTGAAGTGGAGGAGGAGAGTGAAGAACTGAGTGAAGTGGAGGAGAGTGAAGAACTGAGTGAAGTGGAGGAAGAACATCATGTCAAACCGAAAAGCGTGAAGCCGTTCACATGTGATCAGTGTGGAAATAGCTTTACAAACAAATATCATTTTGAGCGTCACATGAGAATCCACACCGGAGAGCTGTTCAAATGTGATCAATGTGGAAAGAGTTTCACAACAAAACAACATCTTGAGCATCACATGATGATTCACACCGGAGAGAAGCCGTTCACATGTGATCAGTGTGGGAAGAGATTCTCATGCAAACGATATCTTAAAGAACACATGATGATTCACACCGGAGAGAAGCCGTTCACATGTGTTCAATGCGGCAGAGCATTTCTTAGTGCATCACACCTAAAGGAACACCTGAGAGTTCACACGAAGGAGAAGCCATATTCGTGTTCTGTGTGTGGGAAGAGTTTTTCACAGTTGCAAAATTTACACACACATCAGAAAATACACACTGGTGTGAGAGAGTACATGTGCTTTGAGTGTGAGAAGACTTTTATTACAGCGGACGGTTTAAAACTGCACCAGAGAATTCACACTGGAGAAAAACCTTACAAGTGTTCACACTGTGACAAGAGATTCAGTCAGTCAGCAAATCTGAAAACACATGAGAGGATCCACACTGGAGAAAAACCTTACAAGTGTTCACACTGTGACAAGAGATTCAGAGAGTCATCATCTCTGAAAACACATGAGAGGATCCACACTGGAGAAAAACCTTACAAGTGTTCACACTGTGACAAGAGATTCAGTCTGCCATTATCTCTGAAAACACATGAAAAGACACATACTGGAGAAAAACCTTACAAGTGTTCACACTGTGACAAGAGATTCAGTCTGTCATCACATATAAAAACACATGAAAAGACACATACTGGAGAAAAACCTTACAAGTGTTCACACTGTGACAAGAGTTTCAGTCAGTCTTCAAATTTGAAAACACATGAGAGGAACCACACTGGAGAAAAACCTTACAAGTGTTCACACTGTGACAAGAGATTCAGTCGATCAGAACATCTGAAAAGACATGAGAGGATCCACACTGGAGAAAAACCTTACAAGTGTTCACGCTGTGACAAGAGATTCAGTCTGTCAGCACATCTTAAAACACATGAGAGGATCCACACCAGAGAGAAGCCACACACATGTGATCAGTGCGGGAAGAGTTTCTCTATTAAAGCTAACCTGAAGCGACACATAAAGATCCATGCAGTGGAGAAACCACATCACCGCATGCATCGTTAAAATAGTCCAACAGACTACAGTGGCTCAACCATAGCTATTTGTGTTTATCAAACGATGAGAGTACCCCGCTCTCCCACTATGTAATATTTGCATATGATTTGACAGTTTACTTATAAATAAATACCTAAAATATAAAAGGAGTGCATCATGCCTGACCCCTACATGAACACTTTTGGTTTTGTGACTAAGTCATTCTCTTCAAATGTTATTGAGGTTAGAAACTTGAATGCCAATAATCTTATGTAACTTTATAGACGGTCCCTAAATTTGCGAACGTCAAACTTTATGCCAGTTAATCTCCAAAAGCCCCAAGCGAAATAATTTTTTTACTTCAGTGTATTTCAAGTATATTTATATTTCCAATAGTATGTTGAAAATGTACTTACACAAATTGTACTTTTTGTACATATATAAAAAGTATACTGGCATTACGCTTTCACGCTAACACTTTTAACACACTTTAAAATAATTATACTATATTACACTTTATAGAAATATATTATACTAAAATATACTTTAAGTGAAAGTTATGTGTACTTTCTAAAGTGTACTTATTTGAAAAAAAATTAAAACATATTTTTGATATATTTTAAATTGTATGCTCAAAATTTTCATTGCAACACACTGAAAGCATATTTTAAAAGTACACATTTTAATATCAACACTGTAATATTAAGTTTGAGTGTATTTTAAGTTAGATTTGAGTCTAATTATGACGTGAAGTTATTCACACTAGTACTTTAGAACATTCTTTTAGAAAGTGTTCAATAGTATTACTATGAAAATGCACTTTTCCACCATTTATGAAATTTTGTGATGTGTGTAAAGTACACAGATAGCAATTATTGTAGCTGTTCTGTAATGTTTAATCAGTTTTGCAGACAAATAGGATACATCTTACATACAAAATGACATTAAATAAAACATTAAATGCACACTTCAAAAGTACAGGTGCACAAAAAATGTGTTATGCTGAAAATCAAGTGGTTTAAACCATCTTGCATCACCCATATTGCAACAGACAAGTTAATACTGGCTAAATTATAAGCAAAACATTTTTTTTATTCACTCACACTGTGTTAACATTGTCACAAGTGTTCAAAAAAGAACATTTCATTGGAATTGTTTAAAGGAGAAAAAGCAGGGCTACTGCAAACAAGACCAACTGGAGAGTGTACAGACCAAGAAGTCGCTGACAGTATTCATGCGTATAGGACTGATATAGAGGTCGGTTTGGAGTTGATGTCTTTAAAGTAGAAGCTCCCCAAGAATTTTAGTCTCTTTCAACATTGTTGGGAAGTGGAATGCCATTGTACGTAGGGCCATGCCTGCCTGACCAGCTCCCATGTAGGACTTTCCGATAAGGGCGGAAGTAGTCCTGCACGATTTAGAGGGAAGGAGGGGGCGAGATTTCCACGACGGAGCAGATGACGGAGAAAGGTGAGTAGCCAACGTGTCCTCAACCGCTGGGATGGCGGAAGCCCTGCTCCACAGAACCAACAAGGTTGGTGAAGTTGGCGGCTGCCGCATTTGTCAGACGAGCGGAAAAAGGTTGTTTCCAGGATCTGGAGATCTCGTGATGCAGATCACTGAAAAAGAGCAGGTTTCTCCGCTCTGGTCTAGAATTAGGGCCACTTAAAAATCTTTAGGCGAGTTTAGACGATTGTGACTCGCAGGGCTCGTCGGGCCAGTCGATAGCGAGCTTCTCTGTAGCGTGTTCTTTTGTAGCGGAAAACGTCATCAGCTAAGGCAGGCCCAGAATCCTCGGAGTAAGACGCTACAATGTAAATCACATTTTCCAGCCCGAAAGAAACCGTCTCGCATGCTCCCGGGCTGGGGCATAAATAATCATGTGAAAACTCGACTGGCAGGACGCTGCCTGCGTGCTCGGGAGAGAAAGGGCGAGGCCCATCTGCTCATACTCTATATCCTCGAGCTCTACATCCGAACCCCAGGTCGCGGATCCCCACGAGGCCTCAGCGGTCTCGACGGGGGGAAACAAATGACTCCTCAAAAACCGCGAGCCTAGAGCGGACGGTTTTGAGAAGCAGGTTGTCACAAAATGTACATTTTGACAAGCCTAGAACAGCCTCGCGTGCATGCGAAAAACCCATATAATTTACACACTTACTGTGAGGGTCGTCACTCGCAATAAAGCGAGCGCATGGCGGAAGGCAACGACGAAACTCCATGGCACTTCACCGCAAGGAGAACTGAGTTCCACTATTCGCAGTCACTGAAGTGCAGATGAAGAATGTTGATGCTAAATCCAATATTCGGGTCAGAAAATCCGAGACCGAAGGGCTTAAAATTACAGCTTTGAGAAGGCAGAGAATTCTGAGGAGAAGATGGCGCGCGCATATATAATGTGACGACGTAAAAGTGTTCGGGCGCGCGCCATCAGTCAATAAATTGGCGTGATTCTATAAGGGCTTCAGTCAATCAGCACACCCAGAGGGCGTTCCCACTGCGTCTTAAGCTATGCAACGTTGAGTGAACCTATGAAAGAGAACCTCCCTTTACTGACCATTTGTAAAAAAAAAAAAAAACCCAGAACATTCTGTACCATTTCATAGTTGAACTGTTTATCTAAATGTGATGAAGTGCTTGAATGTTTCTAACATGAATGTTCTTCAGCATCATGAATGAATGAAGAATAAACACCAACCTCTTTGTTCTTCAGGATCTTCAGTGTGTTTCATTCTGAACTGCAGTGGGAGGAGCTTCACTGATGATGTGATTGCTGTGGTAGGAGTTGATCTGCCAAAATCAATTTGTTTTTATGCTCATGGACATCAGAATATAATAATGTAAATTCTTCCAAATATCCATAATGGTAAGAACAACAGTTCTTGCAAAAAACATAAACAGAAATAAACATAGGCTACTGTTAGATTTACTGATTGATTGAATGAACAATGCCAAACCCAGCGCTGAGGGAGAAAACTTAGCCTCCTATTATCACAAAACAATCTATATTGTTAAAAGCGCTATACATGAAGGTGACTTGATTTGACTTAATGAATAAATGTCATATTTCGTATTTAATCTGATAGTTTTGTAAGCTGTCGTATTCATGCTACTGTATCAGATATCAAGCAGATCCTCAGGAAAGAAGCATGATCATGCATGGATGGGATGAGGGATGGAATTTATTCTCTTTTAAAGAGGAGTAGTATGAGGCAAAAACACAGAAAGCGTGAATGCTAAAAGGCATGAATGTACCGTATAGATGCAGATATATGAAGGTATAAGCAACACATGAGTACAAAGTCCTTCTCGCCGCTCTCTGTATCTCAAGAGAATTATTATCTAAAGGGCCCTTGTATGCGAACATAAATCAAGAGCATACATTGGAATGCACCTAAAAGAAAATGGTTAAACACTCACAGAAATCATATGGGTATATATTTGATTCATTCAATGAATATAGAAATGATTATCTGCGAGGATTTTCAGTCCGGATTTAGACCATACCATAGTACCGAGACAGCTCTCATTAGAGTTACAAATTATTTGGTCTTATCATCCGATCGTGGTTGTATCTCTCTATTAGTGTTACTCAATCTTAGTGCTGCATTTGACACCATTGACCACAACATTCTTTTAAATAGACTCGAAAATGATGTTGGCATTAGTGGAATTGCATTAGCATGGTTTAACTCAAATCAGTTTGTAGCAGTAAATTAAGAGATGTCTTATCGATCACAAGTTCAGTATGGCGTACCACAAGGCTCAGTACTAGGACCGTTGCTGTTCACTCTGTTGTGTTTGTCTATTGTTTAAACAACACAAATCAGAGTAGAGACAACGATGGGCAATTCTTCTTTTCTTTTTACTGTGCAATATCAGAATGAACAACTTTGTGAACACATGTGTTTCTTGTTTCTTTAGACAATTAACTGGCCAACCAAAATCTAACCCCGAGTTAATCTAGAGTGGCCAAGCAGTGCTTATTCCTGAGTTTACTCTGAGTGCATTCTACTCAATACACTACACTTCCTCCCCCCTTAGATAAGAAAATCTTAACAAACAATATTTCTCTGTTAACAAAACTTTTTTTCAAAAGGAACAAACTTAAGCTACTGTATGACTATAATGTCCCACTCCAGGTTCCTTTTTATAAATCCAGACGGGTTGGTGGTTTCCGTACACGGGTAAGGTAACGTTTCTCTTCACAAGTTGGAGTTAGTGCTTGTGGCACTTCACTGGAAGATACAGTGCCATCTTGAAGTGTTGTTGTATCACTTCCACTGGAAACAGTATCAGTAGTGGTGAATGGAACACTCGAGGGAACACTCTCCAGAGGAACATTTGATCTTCTCAACTGATCAATGTGTCGTCTCCAGATAGTATCTGGTGCAATCTCAACTGTATATGAGAGTGGTCCTGTTCTTTCTTTTACCTTTGCAAGTGTCCATTTGTGATCTCCTCTGTAGTTCCAACACTCTCTCCTATTTCCAGCTCTCTCGTTTTTTCCCCTCCTTGTGATTGCTTTATCTGTCTGTCGTGTACGGTCCTCCTCAGATTAGGTTTCAACAAATCCAGCCTTGAACGTAAGGGTCTACCAAGGAACAACATGGCAGGTGTTCGATTTGTAGTGACATGAGTTGCATTTCGATATGCAAACAAGAAATTGTGTAGCTTCTGGTTCAATGTGATCTTTTCACATGTCATGGCCCGTAGTACATTCTTCAAGCTTTGCACAAATCTCTCAGCTAAGCCATTTGTAGCTGGGTGGTAGGGCGCTGAGGTCACATGTTTGATTCCATTGTTCTTTAAGAAGATCTGGAACTCCTCAGAGATAAACTGGGGACCATTGTCACTCACCAGCTGTTCTGGTACACCAGTCCTTGCAAAAAGTTCTCTCAGAACAGTCACAGTTTGGCCAGCGGTTGTGGAGGTCATACTGAACACTTCTGGCCACTTTGAACACGCATCGACCACAACCAACAATGTGGTGCCCATGAAAGGACCCGCAAAGTCAACATGGATCCTTTGCCACGGTAACGCAGGCAAAATACGAAGATACGAAGCTTCTAGCAAGTGACTTCATCTTTACCACTCCTAGATGCCCAACATGAAGCTCCTCCAAGACTCAAGTTCGCAACTTAGGAGGTACAACAACTCTTAATCCCCACATGATGCAACCACCATCCAGGGTTAGTTCATCACGGCGCTGATAGAATTGTGTGAAACGAATCTTCTGCTCTGCATTCCAGCCAGACTGTATAGCTAAATATACCTGAGACAATGCAGGATCTCTCCTGGTTTCTCTTCGAATCATTTCGTCGGTAACAGGAGAACTCTCAAGCTGAGCAATTGTAAAAACATCCGAAGGTGTGCTTACGTTCTCTGTCTTTGAATCACACCCATCCAATGGTAGACGTGATTGTCCATCTGCATTAGCATGTCTGTGTGTTCTTTTGAATTCAATCTGGTATCTATGTCCTCCAAGAAACAATGCCCACCTTTGCATCCGTGCTGCTGCTGTCAGTGGAACTCCTTTCTGAGGACTGAAGATGGAAACCAGCGGCTGATGGTCTGTAACCAAGGTAAAGTTGTTTCCATACAGATACTGATTAAATCGTTTTACGCCCCATACCAGGCTCAAAGCTTCCCTATCAATCTGAGCATAGTTCTTCTCTGCCGCACTGAGGGAGCGTGATGCAAAAGCTATGGGGCGCTCCGTTCCATCACCCATCACATGCGAGAGCACCGCCCCGATGCCGTATGGTGAGGCGTCGCATGCCAACTTTAGTGGCTTTTGTGGGTCATAGTGAGTCAGAACTGTATCTGACATCACTAGTCTCTTTGCTTCCTGAAAAGCTTGCCTGCATTGCTTTGTCCATGTCCATTTCTTTCCTGCTTGTAACAGGGCATTTAGAGGATGGAGAACAGTAGATAGATTTGGCAAAAATGTGTTGTAGTAATTGACAAATCCAAGGAAGGACCTCAATTACGAGACATCTTTCGGTTCTGGAGCCTCTGCAACAGCTCTTAGCTTGTCGTGACACTTGTGCAGACCATTCACATCAATTCTGTGTCCACAATACGTGATGGTATTTTTGAAAAACTCACACTTGTCACGTCTTGCACGCAGTCCATACTCTTCCAATTTCTTTAAAACCCGTGCTAAGTTCTCCAAGTGACTACTGTCACTATCACCTGTGACAATGATGTCATAGAGGTAGCATTGGGTACCAGAGAAACCCTGAAGTACCTGATCCATAGCTCTTTGCCACAAGGCCGGTGCTGAGGCGACGCCGAAAACAAGCCTGTTATAGCGATACAAGCCCTTGAGAGTATTTATAGTCAAGAACACTTTTGAGTCCTCCTCCATTTCCATCTGTAAATATGCTTCCGCCAAGTCTATTTTACTAAAGAGCTGTCCACCTGCAAGTGTAAGGCAAGGCAAGGCAAGGCAAGGCAAGGCAAGTTTATTTATATAGCACATTTCATACACAATGGCAATTCAAAGTGCTTTACATAGAAGAAATTAAAATAATGAAAAGAAATAAGAATAATTAAAACAGTTTAGAAAAATAAAATAAAATACAGTACTTTTCAAAATAAAAATAAATAATATTATTATAGATCTTTCCTTCAAAGGATTCCCTTAAGACTTAAATCTTTCAACCTTCTTTTAACCTTGAATCTTCTTACGACTTCCATCTATCAACTTTCTTTTCTCCCTCATTTACTCACACGTTCTTTTCACTTTCTTTAGCACTGCGTTCACATTCTTTCTCAGACGAAAACTTTAAT
Source organism: Leuciscus leuciscus (assembly GCF_965113295.1). NCBI lineage: Eukaryota > Metazoa > Chordata > Actinopteri > Cypriniformes > Leuciscidae > Leuciscus > Leuciscus leuciscus. The sequence continues at coordinate 6,430,507 of NC_138725.1, forward strand.
ATCGTCATTTAAATACTGTTCTACTTTCAAACCCACATTAATACACGTCACTTTCACATTATCACTTTCTTCTACACCTTCTGAGTGGGCATTTACAGTTTCAGGCTAAATGCCCTGCTGACATAGGAGAAATTAAAATAATTAAAAGAAATAAGAATAATTAAAACAGTTTAGAAAAATAAAATAAAATACAGTACAGTACAAACAGTCGGACGAACAGCGGCACAGTGCTCATTCAGTAAATGCACAGCTAAACAGAAGTGTTTTGAGTCTGGATTTGAATGTGACCACTGTAGGAGCACATCTGACCTCTTCTGGAAGCTGGTTCCAGCTGCGGCTGGCATAATAGCTAAAAGCAGACTCACCATGTTTAGAGTGAACCCTTGGTATTTCTAGCTGATATGATCCTAATGATCTGAGTGATCTGTTGGGTTTATATTCAGTGAACATATCTGCAATGTATTGAGGTCCTAGGCCATTGAATGATTTATATACCAGTAATAATACTTTAAAATCAATCCTAAATCTAACTGGGAGCCAGTGTAAAGACCTGAGGACTGGTGTGATATGTTCATATTTTCTGGTTCTGCTCACTATCCTAGCGGCAGCGTTCTGTATGAGCTGCAACTATCTTATGGTCTTTTTGGGAAGGCCAGTGAGGAGTCCATTACAATAATCCACCCTGCTGGTGATGAAAGCATGCACAAGTTTCTCTAAGTCTTGTCTGGAAACAAAGCATCTAATTCTTGCAATATTTTTCAGATGATAGTATGCTGATTTAGTTATTGCTTTGACATGACTACTGAAACTAAGGTCTGACTCTAGTGTCACACCAAGATTCCTGACTTGATTTTTAGTTGTTTGACCCCTAGAGTGAAGGTATGCGTTCACCTTGAGAACTTCATCTTTGTTTCCAAACGCAATAACTTCAGTTTTGTCTTTGTTTAATTGAAGAAAGTTTTGACACATCCAACTGTTGACTTCGTCAATGCATCAGCACAAGGAGTCAATGGGGCTGTAATCATTAGGCGATAGGGCTAAGTACAGCTGTGTGTCGTCTGCATAGCTGTGGTAAGCAATTTGGTTATTTCTCATTGGGAGCATATACAGGTTGAACAGGAGTGGCGCAAGAATTGAGCCTTGAGGGACTAAGTATGACCTGAACCATTTTAGGACTATCCCAGAAAGCCCCACCCAGTTTTCCAGCCTGTCAAGAAGTATGTTATGATCGACAGTGTCAAATGCAGCACTGAGGTCGAGTAGTACCAGCACTGATAATTTTCCTGAATCAGTATTTAAGCGAATATCGTTTATTATCTTTATGAGCGCTGTCTCTGTGCTGTGGTGCGGTCGGAAACCAGATTGAAAATTGTCAAAGTATCCATTCGAGCTTAAGAATTTGTTCAGCTGATTGAAGACAACTTTTTCAATGATCTTGCCTATGAAAGGAAGATTTGAGATCGGTCTATAGTTGCTTAATATGGTCTTATCCAGATTGCTCTTTTTAGCAAAAGTGTAGCAAAAATATCCTCTATTCTTGGTAGTGGATATTGTTCTACCTGCAATTCAGGGTTGACTGAGACTTTAAAATCCCCGCAAAGTCTAACAGTTCCATCTTTCTTGGCAACAGGAACAACTGGAGTTGCCCAGGAACTCCAGTCAACCTTTGAAAGTATTCCTTCAGCTTCCAACCGATCCAGCTCATTTTCCACTTTCTGGCGAATAGCATAGGGAACAGGCCGCGGCTTGTGAAACTTGGGTCCTGCGTTCTCATTCAGGGTTATCTTTCCTTTTATATGCTTCAGAGTTCCTATTCCCGACTGAAACACAGCTGCAGCCCCATCCAGCACTTTTTCCAGTTTCAATTTAGTGCACGTCGATGTAGGAACTGTGACTTGCAGACTTTTTATGGATTTCCAGTCCAGCTGCAACTTTCTCAACCAGTCACGTCCCCAAAGTGCTGGTCCCTCTGTTCGTACTATGTACAGATCTAATTCACTCTGTTGATCATTGTACTTTACAGTCACGGGCATCACCCCTAGAGGGATTATGGTCTCACCAGTATATGTTTTCAGTTTAACAGGCGATGGCTTTAATTTAGTCGTTTTGAAATATTTTTCAAACTCGTACTGTGACATCACTGATACAGCGGAGCCTGTATCCAGTTCCATTCTGATTTTCTGTCCATTCACTTGAGGTGTAAGCCAGATTGCTTGTTTTAAGTCACTTTTCAGTCTGTAGATTTCTAAATTGGCCAACCCTGTGTCACTTTCTTCATCTGAGTTTTGGGCGACAACATGGACATTCCTACTTTTCATTTTCTGAGCCTTGTACGGTCTCTCTTTCTCAATGTATGGTACATCAGACCGACATGCTCTTTGTATGTGTCCAACTTTGTTGCATTTTCTGCACATTTTCACTCCTGATCTCAGCTCTACAGCGTCTCTGGCAGCCGTCTCCATGGCTACAGCAATTTCAACTGCACGTTTGAATGTTAGATCTGCCTCCGTGAGCATTCTCTTCAGTATACTCTCTTGTGAAATGCCACAGACTAGACGATCTCTCAGCGCGTCATTTAGTCCGTCCCCAAACTGACAATTTCTTTAATTCAGCTACATAAACTGCGATTGACTCTCCGTCATTCTGATTCCGTTTATGAAATCTGAACCGTTCTGCAATGAGCAGCGGTTTTGGCGCTAGATGCTCTTGCATTATCTTCACAATGTTGTCAAAACTAAGATCGGCAGGCTTTGTGGGCGCAGTGAGGCTTCTCAGCAGAGCATAAGCTTTCCCTCCTATCGCACTCAACAACACTGACACCCGCTTTTCACCATCAATGTCATTAGCTTTGAAATACTGCTCGATTCGTTCACAGTACAAAGTCCAATCATCCGTAGCACTTTCAAATTTTTTATTTATTTATTTAGCACAAACAAGAACAGAAGAATAAAACAAATAGCTATTTAAACAATTCATATGGATTATGCAGGAGAGGTACGAAACCCCCAAGGGCTTATAATAAGACCTCCCCTCTAGTTTTTCCAGTTAATACCACACCAAATAAATAACAACAATCATCACAATAATGTCAGACAATTTAAGACACCATACATATAAACATTTTTAACAATCACACAAGTGTTTTTTCATTCTTAACTTAAATACTGACAATGATGAGCTGGTTTTAATAAAACCGGGAATAGTATTCCAAAGTGACGGTCCTCTATATTTTAAGAAAAATTGACCAAGAGTTGTATGATAATAAGGAAGATGGACATTCATTGCTTGTCGGGTTGAATATGAATGCACATCATAGTTAATTAAAAAATAGTTTTTAAACACTTTTGGGAGGCTATGATTTTGAGCCATATATTTATACATAAAGATACATGTTTGATAGATATTTATACTGAAAATGGACAAAATATTTAATTGCTTAAACAGAGGAGCTGATGGTTCACACCGATTTGATACTGTCGCCAATCTAACAAACTTTTTTTGAATCAAAAGTATTTTTTGAAGAGAAGAAGGGTAATTACTGGCCCAAACAATGTTACAGTAAGAGATGTAAGGATATAATAGACTATAATAAAGAGTTAAAAGACAGGATTGATTTACCAATGAACAAACTTTTCTAATGATGCCAAGTGACTTCATGATTTTTACACACACATAATCAATGTGGTTTTTCCACGAAAGTTTTTCATCTAATAATACCCCTAAAAATGTTATTACTGTAACTTGGTTGATTTCAATGTTATTAATAAATAATTTAGCATCTTCTTTTAAATACCTTTTATTTTTATTCCTGAAAACTATATAATTAGATTTTTCTATATTTAGTGAAAGTTTGTTCATCTGAAACCACTTTGCGATATACAATAGAACATCATTAGCTTCATTCATCAAGGAATCAAAGTTTGCATGTGATATAACAACAGTAGTATCATCTGCAAATAGAATGGGCAATGCAGATTCACACATCCAAGCTAGGTCATTTATATAAATGAGAAACAGGAGTGGCCCAAGAATAGATCCCTGAGGTACACCACAACATAATTTAATTCTCTTGGAGGTACTGCCATTTATAAATACATATTGCTCTCTATTAATCAAATAATCCCTAAGCCATTTGAGTACAACATCCCGAAACCCATAACGGTAAAGTTTGGAAATCAGAATTTCATAATCAACTGTATCAAAAGCCTTTGACAAGTCTAAAAATATACCAACTGCAAACATGTTGTTATCCAGTGCTACAGAAATTTTGTCTATGAGTTGTAACAGAGCCATATATGTTGAGTGTTGCTGCCGAAATCCATATTGATGTTTATATAGGATCTCATTGTTATTCAGATGTTTAAGCATTCTTACATATACAAGCTTTTCCAAAACTTTAGAGAAACAAGGTAAAATGGAGATCGGCCTATAGTTATTGAAAAGACTAGGATCCCCTGCCTTAAATAAAGGTATAACCTTTCCAATCTTCAAATCTTTTGGGACTACCCCACTTTTTAGAGAAAGCATAAGTACATGAGTTAGTGGTTCACTAATTATTAATGCCACTTTTTAAAAAAGTTTTGCTTTAATTTCATCATGACCTGCTGCAGTGTCATTCAGGTTTTTTATAATATCAAACACTTCTCTAGATGTCGGAGGATCAAAATTACCTATTGCAGGAAAGCAACCTGTAATTAGATCGGTTGGACAACCATCTGTATAAACAATTTTTTCAGCTAGATGCCTACCAACATTAGGAAAGAAATCATTAAATCCATTTGCTATATCAAAAGGGTTGACAAAAGAAATACCATCTTTAGTAAAATTTGTTGGAATTTTAACAGAGCCTTTTTTTTTGTTAAGTAATTCATTAATGATATTCCATGTAGATTTTATATTACTAGCAGACTCTTTAAGTTGATATGAATAATAATTTTTCTTAGCTATACGAAGTAGGTGAGTAAATTTATTTTTATATTGTTTGTATGTATCACAATTATATGGAGTTGGATTTTTTCGAAATTTTCTATATAACTTGTTTTTCTTTATTGAGGACTTCAATAATCCTGAAGAGAACCATGGCTTAGTTTTGTTTAACTTGCCTTTATACTTAACTAACGGAAAACACTCATGAAATATAGAATTAAATGTTTGAAAAAATAACTGGTAAGCCAATTCAGCATCATGTTGAATATAAATATCATCCCATGTTGTGTGCTCAATCATGGATTTAAAACGATCTATATTCATTTCACTAAATTTTCGATAGCTTGGTTTATCTGCACACATTCTTGAGCTACCACTAGTTCCTAAATTCAAATTAAATATGGGGAAGTGGTCTGAAATGTCCGTACACAATATTCCTGAATTAGATTCATAATCAAAAGAGTTTGTAAAAATATTATCAATCAGGGTGGCAGTTTTGTTTGTCACCCTGGTTGGTTTACATATAAGAGGATGAAAATAGGATGAAAACAATACATTTAAAAAATCAGCTGTTGAAGCATGGCTTTCACTTTGAAAAAGATTGATATTAAAATCACCAAGTAGAAAACATAATTTACCTTCATCATTAATAACATCCAAAACAGCAGAAAGTGCAACATTAAAACAATTAACATCATAACAAATGCATCAATCTTTCCGATATATCCTGCCATCTTTCTTAATTCACTTACTATTTTGCGCTGAATCTACCCCTCATCGCAGTGAGGCTGGGTTTCTTCTGTCTTTATCATTTCTCCTAGAAGAAAAAAAAAACCCATCCGAAAAAAAAACATAGGAGACAGCACTTCCATAATATCCAAAAATCCTTGTCGCCAACTGTTGTGTTTGTCTATTGTTTAAACAACACAAATCAGAGTCGAGACAACGATGGGCAATTCTTCTTTTCTTTTTACTGTGCAATATCAGAATGAACAACTTTGTGAACACATGTGTTTCTTGTTTCTTTAGACAATTAACTGGGGCCTGTACCATGAAGGTAGCTGAACAAACTCGAGGTTACAGGATTAGTTTTGAGTTGACAAAACCAAACCGATGCAATCAGGCTTTATTGGTACCATGATGCAGCTCATCAACTTTCTCTGTCAACTCAGGCTTTGATCCTTAAGCTATGATTACTCCACGCGCGCGTGCACATAAAAGAGTGACGTCGACACTGAACAACCAATCGCGGGTAGAGCGAGAGCGATATATTTTCCCGCGGAGGAGCAAGAGATAATCATTCAGAATTACGATGACTTTAAATATGTATTTCAAGCTCGAAACAATACGGTCTCTGCTGCCAAAGCAAGAGAAGACTGTTGGAGAAAGATTGCTGATTGTTAATGTGTAAGTTAAACAAATACGTTCTATATTTATGTAAAATTATGTATGTATGTGTAGCCTATATGTGTAATATAGCCTATAGCCTATTTTTATAATATATAAAAAATGATACATGCACATTTTTTATATATTATAAAAATAGGCTATATATATTACACATAGGCTACATACATATATACATAATTTTACATAAATATAGAACGTATTTGTACTACTAAGAAAGCTAGGGAATCCTAAGATTAACAGAATAATAATAAAGATTTAAAATATCTTTAACATGTATTATATTGTATAGTACATTTGTGCAATTTGCTTTTTTTTTTTTTTTTTATAAAAAAATGTGTTCATGTGATGTCACGTCACCCTATCAATATATCTTACAGGGGATTTTATAAAAGCTCTCTTTTATGGACATGGCCGATAAATGTCCGGGGAACACTATTAATGAAACTATTCATGTACTCCTGCAGAGCGAGGACCACCTTGCAAATGGTTCGACAAACATATGTTTTCCCCGAGCTTCTGTGCGTCACCCACCGTGCGGTGCAAGTATGTACCACTTGCAAAAAAACGCAATGCAATACCATTTGCGGTACAGTAAGTGCATGAATTCGACGTGTTAAATTCTTTATGTGCGGCTCAAGAAGTTCGCAAAGATAAGACATTCCTTCCGCGGAAAATCTGTATCTTTCATACAAATAACTATCAGGAAAGGCAAGGGGATTTTGTCATGCTAAAAACTCTTTCTCTACGAAGTGCTCATCTAACAATTTGCGCTGAGATGTCCACCGGATTTGGAAGAAAAGGTGAAGTCATTGCAACAGACACTGGGAATAAGTTACGTCACCTATATGTTTCTTTGCTCTCAGCTGATTGGTCAAACTTCAGTCTGAGATCTTGAATCCAGAACATAACCTGCCCCGGAGCAGGTTAGCCGTGCAGCGTAAGATACCATGGCAACGAACACCGATTAAAGCCAAGCTACTTTCATAGTACCTAAAACCCAGGGTTGGCGTAAACTAAACTGAAACATAGCTGGCTAGCCACCTAAACCGGCTTCATGGTACAGGCCCCTGGCCAACCAAAATCTAACCCCGAGTTAATCTAGAGTGGCCAAGCAGTGAGTTTGATCATGTGATCATGATGATCTCCTGAGTTTACTCTGAGTGCATTCTACTCAATACACTCTGTACATGCGACCCTTAGGAGATATCATTAGGAAACATGTAATTAGCTTCCACTGTTATGCCGACGATACTCAGCTCTATATTTCTTCAAAACCAATATATTTCTATATTTCTTCTATAGCTCTATATTTCTTCAAAAAGAAACTTACCAATTCACAAAATTAACGGAATGCATAGCTGATATAAAAAATTGGATGACTAGTAATTTCCTACTACTAAATTCTGAAAAAAAAAAGAGATTCTAATTATTGGACAAAAAACGTCCTCACGTAATAACCTAGAATACTGTCTAACACTTGATGGCTGCTCTGTTAAGTCTTCGTCGTCGGTTAGGAACCTGGGTGTGCTATTTGATACCAATCTTTCATTTGAAAGTCACGTGTCTAGTATCTGTAAAACCGCATTTTTCCATCTTAAAAATATATCTAAATTACGCCATATGCTCTCATTGACAAATGCAGAACAATTAGTTCATGTGTTCATGACATCAAGGCTAGATTATTGTAATGCTCTACTGGGTGGTTGCCCTGCACGCTTAATAAACAAATTACAGCTGGTCCAAAACGCAGCAGCTCGAGTTCATACCAGAACCAGAAGTATGACCATATTAGCCCAGTTCTGTCAAAACTGCATTGGCTCCCTATTAAACATCGTATACATTTTAAAATATTGCTGATTACTTACAAAGCACTAAATGGTTTAGCTCCGCAGTACTTGAGCGAGCTCTTAAAGCATTATAGTCCTTCATGTTGTTTGGGGTTAACAGTTTAGGACCCAAGGACCAGATGTTTGAAAGAAGACCCGGAGTCAGAATTATAAAAATATTGAAGAAAAGTATTACTGAAGATAGTTTGCAGTTTCATCAGCAGAAGTTCAGCTTCAAGACTCACACAGGAGTTTGTAGGCCGCCCCGCTTACAGTTACAAAGATCACAGCAGTTATACCATTTCCAAGGTCTAAGCTACGTCATTGCTTACAGGCTGAATGATTCTCATTGGCTAAGAAATAGATAAACAGTCATTTTCCACCCATATACAGATAGACTGAAGCATATCTCCATAGATTATGCATCTGACACTCGTACCCTGCCAGGTCGCAGATTTGGGTTGCTGGGCGCCAGCATGTCCCGAACAACAACTCAGTCAATCTCCAATAATGCCAGAAGATCCTTATCCTGTAACCAAGAAGACTAACACACACACCGACACACAGCTTTTCCAAGGTTGGATTTGGCCAGGCTCTAACTATAAACAGGAGTCTCGTCTCAAAACATCAAGATAACAAGTTCTTTTTCTCAAGGATATGACACTTTAGTCTAAATGTAAAATAAGGTTTTAACTGAGAAATGGTCCCTTAAACTATAGTCTTTAATGACCCCTTTATGTTTTAACACGTTGAAGACCTTTCTCAAACATAAAACCAGTCCCTATTTCATTTCTGGAAGCCAGGATAAATAGGCAAGCACTGTTAATGCATTCAGATATCAAATGCAGTCATTAAAAAATATATGAAAAGAACATTTCAGTAATCACACTGGTAACTTCCATCCATCCATCCATCCATCCATTTTCTACCGCTTATCCGGGGCCGGGTCGCGGGGGCAGCAGTCTAAGCAGGGATGCCCAGACTTCCCTCTCCCTAGACACTTCCTCCAGCTCTTCCGGGGGGACACCGAGGCGTTCCCAGGCCAGCCGGGAGACATAGTCTCTCCAGCGTGTCCTAGGTCTTCCCCGGGGTCTCCTCCCGGTGGGACATGCCCGGAACGCCTTCCCGGGAAGGCGTCCAGGAGGCATCCGGAAAAGATGCCCGAGCCACCTTAACTGACCCCTCTCGATGTGGAGGAGCAGCGGCTCTACTCTGAGCTCCTCCCGAGTGACCGAGCTTCTCACCCTATCTCTAAGGGATCGCCCAGCCACCCTGCGGAGAAAGCTCATTTCGGCCGCTTGTATCCGGGATCTTGTCCTTTCGGTCATGACCCACAGCTCATGACCATAGGTGAGAGTAGGAACGTAGATTGACTGGTAAATCGAGAGCTTCGCCTTGCGGCTCAGCTCCTTCTTCACCACGACAGACCGGTACAGGGCCCGCATTACTGCAGAAGCTGCACCGATCCGCCTGTCAATCTCCCGTTCCATCCTTCCCTCACTCGTGAACAAGACCCCAAGATACTTGAACTCCTCCACTTGAGGCAGGAGCTCTCCACCAACCTGGAGCGGGCAAACCACCCTTTTCCGACTGAGAACCATGGCCTCGGATTTGGAGGTGCTGATTCTCATCCCAGCCGCTTCACACTCGGCTGCAAACCGTCCCAGTGCATGCTGGAGGTCCTGGTTTGATGAGGCCAACACGACAACATCATCCGCAAAGAGCAGAGATGAAATTGTGTGGTCCCCAAACCTGACCCCCTCCGGCCCCTGGCTGCGCCTAGAAATTCTGTCCATAAAAATTATGAACAGAACCGGCGACAAAGGGCAGCCCTGCCGGAGTCCAACACGCACCGGGAACAAGTCTGACTTACTGCTGGCAATACGAACCAAGCTCCTGCTCCGGTCGTACAGGGACCGGATAGCCCTTAGCAAAGGGCCCCGGACCCCATACTCCCGGAGCACCCTCCACAGGCCGCCGCGAGGGACACAGTCGAATGCCTTCTCCAAATCCACAAAGCACATGTGGATTGGTTGGGCAAACTCCCATGAGCCCTCCAGCACCCTGTAGAGGGTATAGAGCTGGTCCAGTGTTCCACGGCCGGGACGAAAACCACACTGTTCCTCCTGAATCCGAGGTTCTACTATCGGCCGGATTCTCCTCTCCAGTACCCTGGCATAGACTTTCCCAGGGAGGCTGAGAAGTGTGATCCCCCTATAGTTGGAGCACACCCTCCGATCCCCCTTCTTGAAAAGAGGGACCACCACCCCGGTCTGCCAGTCCAAAGGTACTGTCCCCTTCCTCAATGGAAGACGTGACGGCGGGATTGAGGAGATCCTCGAAGTATTCTTTCCACCGTCCGGTGATATCCCCAGTCGAGGTCAACAGCTGCCCACCTCCACTGTAAACAGCGTTGGTAGGGCACAGCTTCCCCCTCCTGAGGCGCCGGACGGTTTGCCAGAATCTCTTCGAGGCCGACCGATAGTCCTTCTCCATGGCCTCACCGAACTCCTCCCAGGCCCGAGTTTTTGCCTCCACAACCACCCGGGCTGCAGTCCGCTTGGCCCGTCGGTACCCATCAGCTGCCTCAGGAGTCCCACAAGCCAGCCAGGCCCGATAGGACTCCTTCTTCAGCTTGACGGCATCCCTTACTTCCGGTGTCCACCACCGGGTTCGGGGATTGCCGCCTCGACAGGCACCGGAGACCTTACGGCCACAGCTCCGAGTGGCCGCGTTGACAATGGAGGTGGAGAACATGGTCCACTCGGACTCAATATCTCCAGACTCCCTCGGGATCTGGTCGAAGCTCTGCTGGAGGTGGGAGTTGAAGATCTCTCTGACAGGAGATTCGGCCAAACGTTCCCAACAGACCCTCACAGTACGTTTGGGTCTGCCGAGTCTGTCCAGCTTCCTCCTCCGCCATCGGATCCAACTCACCACCAGGTGGTGATCAGTTGACAGCTCCGCCCCTCTCTTCACCCGAGTGTCCAAGACATACGGCCGGAGGTCAGATGAAACGACCACAAAGTCGATCATCGACCTCCGGCCTAGGGTGTCCTGGTGCCATGTGCACTGATGGACACCATTATGCTTGAACATGGTGTTCATTATGGACAAGCTGTAACTAGCACAGAAGTCCAATAACAGAACACCACTCGGGTTCAGATCAGGGGGGCCGTTCCTCCCAATCACGCCCCTCCAGGTGTCACTGTCGCTGCCCACGTGGGCGTTGAAGTCCCCCAGTAGAACGACGGAGTCTCCAGTCGGAGCACTTTCCAGCACCCCTCCCAGAGACTCCAAGAAGGCCGGGTACTCTGCACTGCCGTTCGGCCCGTAAGCACAAACGACAGTGAGAGACCTATCCCCGACCCGAAGGCGTAGGGAAGTGACCCTCTCGTTCACCGGGGTGAACTCCAACACATGGCGGCTGAGCTGGGGGGCTATAAGCAAACCCACACCAGCCCGCCGCCTCTCACCATGGGCAACTCCAGAGTGGTGAAGAGTCCATCCTCTCTCGAGGAGTGTGGTTCCAGAGCCCAAGCCGTGCGTAGAGGTGATCCCAACTATCTCTAGTCGGAATCTCTGAACCTCACGCACAACCTCAGGCTCCTTCCCCGCCAGAGAGGTGACATTCCATGTCCCTAGAGCTAGATTCCGCGTCCAGGGATCGGGTTGTCTAGGCCCCCGCCTTCGACTGCCGCCCGATCCACTTAGCACCGGCCCCTTACGGTCCCTCCTGCAGGTGGTGGGTCCACGGGAGGGTGGGTCCACGGGAGGGTGGCCCCACGTCGCTCCTTCGGGCTGAGCCCGGCCGGACCCCATGGGGGGAGGCCCGACCACCAGGCGCTCGCATACGAGCCCCAACCCCGGGCCTGGCTCCAGGGTGGGGCCCCGGCTGCGCCATACCGGGCGACGTCACGGTCCTCGTTTTTTTTTTCATCATAAGGGTTTTTGAACCGCTCTTAGTCTGACCCGTCGCCTAGGACCTGTTTGCCTTGGGAGACCCTACCAGGGGCATATAGCCCCAGACAACATAGCTCCTAGGTTCATTCGGGTACTCAAACCCCTCCACCACGGTAAGGTGGCAGTTCAAGGAGGGGCTGGTATGGTAACTTCCATAAAGTAAAATCCCCAGAGAAGTAATTCAACCCATGTGATATTTAGAAGGAAAAACATTGATTAATATCTTGATTATAATCACTCATTACATATACATTGAAGCAGCAGTGGATTTCAATCCACCCCCTTCACTGTAAAACAAACAAAAAAATTGGCAGTATTGGTTAGGTCTCATTTGTGTAGTGTCGGCCAATAGCATTTCAGTTCAGGCTGTGAAGGGGCGTGTAAAACCGGGAGAGTCCCGGGTAGGTCGGTCATTAGCATGCGAGTCAATCTCATTCGCCAATCGGCAGAAAGCAGATGCAAAACACAGTAATAGGTACTGTGCACATACGATTGTTTATATATTCATATTTAACATAGAACATAACTCAACGTTTAACATAATCCCAGATTTATGAATATGTAAATGTCTGACCAAACAACTAAAATGTTAATTATGCAAGAAAACCTTTGTGCTTTGGTCATCTGAACCACTGATTTTGACTTGTTTTATTAATTTAATAAGTAAATGAGAAAGACATTTTAATAAAGCCAAATAATTTTTTTTTGTTACAAGTAAATACTTTCGTGGACTTAAGACAACACATTAGAGACTCTTTTTCGCCCCCTGCTGGCGTATTTATGTAATATGAAGAAATTGTCACTGAACAAATTAATGTACGAATCATTTTGGTGAACGATCTGAAAATGAACGAATCTCTGGAAAGAATCCAAATTTCCACCACTAGTAAACACATTCAACCATCACGGTTCGGCACGGTTAGCCAAGTGTGCTGAGAGTTCAGGGCCGAGAACGGTTTGTAATTGTGCCGTGCCGTACCAGGCTCAAGTGGAAACACAACTGGAACCTTTTCCGAAAGTGGAAAAGCAGCTTTTGTTTCTCAGCACATAAAGATGAACTACTTACCGTGACCTCAGACTGTGTTGATGTGGTTTCTCCACTGCATGGATCTTCCTGTGTCGCTTCAGGTCACTTTTAAAAGAGAAACTGTTTCCACACTGATCACACGTGTGCGGCTTCTCTCCAGTGTGGATCCTCTCATGTGTTTTCAGAGATGATGATCCACTGAATCTCTTGTCACAGTGTGAACACTTGTAAGGTTTTTCTCCAGTGTGGATCCTCTCATGTTATCTCAGATGTCCTGACAAACTGAATCTCTTGTCACAGTGTGAACACTTGCAAGGTTTTTCTCCAGTGTGAATTCTGTCGTGCTGTTTTAAATGTATCCTTGTAGCAAAAGTCTTCTCACACTCAAAGCACATGTACTCTCTTACACCAGTGTGAGTTTTCTCATGTTTATGTAAATTAGAGAGATCCAAGATGGCGCCGCGGATGGCTGCCTCGGTGTTGAGCTCTCCAGTTGTTACACTGTTTTTGTTAGTTTGTTCTGTTTTATGTTTGTCATTCGCTATCAGTTATACCAGGGACGAACTGCTGAACATTCGGCAGTGCACACCAACTGATCACCAACCAGTTTTTGATTCTTCTGGCGTTTTGCGGAACATTGTCGTCGGTTGCGCCGCTGCACTGTGGAAACAGTATAAGACGCGCAGGCGTGGGAAGCGAGCCGGCACACTCGTTAAGCTCAGGCAGCGCGGATTCAGAACGGCGCTGCCTAGCATCCATCTGGCGAATGTCCGCTCTCTCCCTAACAAAATGGACGAACTACTTCTGCTCTCACGCAAAAACAAGGACTTTACCAACTCTGCTGCTCTGTGTTTCACGGAAACCTGGCTGAACGAAGCCATTCCGGACAGCGCGTTACATCTACCGGACTTTCAGCTGTTCAGAGCGGATCGCGATATGGAGTCAACGGGGAAAACGCGCGGTGGTGGGACATGCTTTTACATCAACAGAAGGTGGTGTACTGATGTAACTGTGTTAAGGAAGATGTGCTGTCCTGATGTGGAAGTGCTTTTCATTAACTGTAAGCCGTTCTACTCGCCGCGGGAGTTTTCCTCGCTCGTTCTCATCAGTGTTTACATTCCACCGCAAGCACACGTGAGTACGGCGCTGCAACAGCTGGCTGATCTGATCACAGAAACAGAACAACAACACCCGGACTCTGTTCTTATCATTCTCGGAGACTTTAATCAGGCAAAACTCACACGTGAACTGCCTAAATTCAAACAGCACATTACATGCCCCACCAGAGACAATAATATTTTGGACCATTGCTACACCACAACAAAGGATGCATATCGCTCCGTCGCCAGAGCAGCTCTAGGACTTTCCGATCACTGCCTGGTTCATCTTCTACCAACTTACAGGCAAAAACTTAAAACTGCTAAGCCAGTAATAAGGACTGTAAAGAGATGGACCAACGACACAGAGCAGGTCTTACAAGCCTGTTTTGAATGCACTGACTGGAGTGTTTTTGAAGCTGCTGCCAGCGATCTGGACGAGCTCACAGAGACTGTAACATCATACATCAGTTTCTGTGAGGATTTATGCATCCCTACCAGGACTTACTTATCATTCAACAATGATAAACCATGGTTCACACCAAAACTCAGACAGCTTCGTCAGGTCAAAGAAGATGCCTACAGGAGTGGGGATAGGATCTTGTATAATCAGGCCAGGAACACATTGACAAAGGAGATTGAAGTGGCTAAGAAGAGCTATGCCAAAAAGCTGGAAAACCAGTTTTCCTCCAACGACCCTGCATCAGTGTGGAAAGGCCTGAAAGACATTACCAACTACAAGACACCATCCCCCAGCATCGACAGCAACAAGCATCTTGCGAACGAGCTGAATGTCTTTTACTGTAGATTTGAGACCCCCGATCAGACACCCCATACCCGCCCTGACCATCTCTCTACACAGCCATCAACACCTCCAGCCATCCCCCTCCCCTCCCCCCCCTGCACTTCAGATCAGTGAGGATAATGTGCGTCAGATCTTCAGGAAACAGAAGAGAAGGAAAGCACCAGGCCCAGACGGTGTTTCACCAGCCTTTCTGAAAACCTGCGCTGACCAGCTGGCCTCTATCTTCTCACTGATCTTCAACAGATCACTGGAGCAGTGCAAAGTCCCTTTCTGCTTTAAACGCTCCACCATCATCCCAATCCCGAAGAAACCAAAGATCACAGGACTCAATGACTACAGACCTGTTGCCTTAACATCTGTGGCCATGAAGTCATTCGAAAGACTGGTGTTAGCATATCTGAAGGACATCACTGGACCCTTGCTGGACCCCCTGCAGTTTGCCTACAGAGCAAACCGGTCTGTGGATGATGTGGTCAATATGGGACTGCATTACACCCTACAACATCTGGACAAACCAGGGACCTATGCAAGGATTCTGTTCGTGGACTTTAGTTCTGCCTTCAACACCATCGTCCCATCACTGCTCCAGACCAAACTGACCCAGCTCTCTGTCCCTAGCTCCATCTGTCAATGGATCACCAGCTTTCTGACAGACAGACAACAGCTAGTCAGAATGGGCAAAATCACGTCCGACAGCCGCACCATCAGCACCGGTGCTCCACAGGGATGTGTTCTCTCACCACTGCTCTTCTCCCTGTACACAAATGACTGCACCTCTAAAGACACCTCTGTCAAGCTCCTGAAGTTTGCGGACGACACTACTGTTATCGGACTCATCCGGAACGGTGACGAGTCTGCGTACAGACAGGAGGTGGAGCAGCTGGCTCTTTGGTGCAGTTATAACAACCTGGAGCTGAACACGCTCAAAACAGTGGAGATGATCGTGGACTTCAGGAGAAACCCCCCTGCACTCCCTTCACTCACCATCATGGACAGCACTGTGACTGCAGTAGAGTCATTCAGGTTCCTGGGCACCACCATCTCTCAGGATCTGAAGTGGGACACTCACATAGACTCTATTGTGAAGAAAGCCCAACAGAGACTGTACTTCCTGCGTCAGCTGAGGAAATTCAACCTGCCACAGGAGCTGCTCGTACAGTTCTACTCAGCTGTCATCCAGTCCATCCTCTGCACTTCCATCACCGTCTGGTTCGGCTCTGCTACCAAAACCGACCTCCGTAGACTACAGCGGATAGTTCGGACTGCTGAGCGAATCACTGGCACTACCCTTCCCACACTCAAAGTACTGCACTCATCCAGAGTGAGTAAAAGGGCTCGCAAAATCACTCTGGACCCGTCACACCCAGCACACTTTCTGTTTGAACTGTTACCGTCTGGTCGACGCTACAGAGCACCGAGCACAAAAACAACCAGACACAGGAAAAGTTTCTTTCCCCAGGCCATCTACCTCATGAACACTTAAATGTTCCCCTACTGTGGAACAAACATGTGCAATACTTCCCTCAGACATTTCATTATAGCACCTTATAACTTTATATATATTTATAATTTATAATCCTTTATTTTTATTTTATTTTTATTTTTTCTATTTTTTATTTATACCTATGTTACTTGTCACTTGTCTTGTCACTTTGTATTGTATGTGTACTGGAAGCTACTGTCACCAAGACAAATTCCTCGTATGCGCAAGCATACTTGGCAATAAAGCTCTTTCTGATTCTGATTCTGATTAAACAGAAGTGAAAAACTCTTTCCACACACAGAACATGAATGCGGCTTCTCATTCATATGAACTGCCAGGTGTGACTTCAGGTGTGATGACCTAAGAAATGTTTTTCCACATTGATCACATGTGAACGGCTTCACTCCGGTGTGGATCATCATGTGGACATTAAGGTGTGAAGATTGACTGAAACTATTCCCACACTGATCACATGTGAACGGCTTCTCGCCGGTGTGGATCCTCATGTGTTTCTTAAGAGATGATGATTGACTGAAACTATTCCCACATTGATTGCATACATGTGGCTTCTCTCCTGTATGAACTCTCATGTGAATCTTAAGATCTTGTTTGTCTGAGAATCTCTTTTCACATTGATCACATGAGAACGGCTTCTCTCCCGTGTGGATCCTCATGTGAATCTCAAGACGTCGTTTGTTTGTGAGACTCTTTCCACACTGAGTGCAGGTGAAAGATTTATTGGCTCTTCTTTTCTTTAAAAAATTATTTTTAGTTTTTAAGCGACTCAAAGGTTTTCCTCCAGGTTGGACATGATGTTCCTCCTCCACTTCACTCAGTTCTTCACTCTCCTCCCTCTCTTCCATCGGGTCTGAAACGACAGTAAAACTCTTATTCAGGGCCGGCGCGTGCACTTCTGCCGCTCTAGGCGAAAAACATTTGTGCCGCCCCTAGGGCTGGTCCGAATACCATTTTTTGAGCTTCGAAGCTGCGGTAGTAATGAACATCGAATATTCAAAGCTTCGAGAGGGTGCTGAAGATATTCTTCTCTCTAATAAAGGCAGGAATCTCTATGTGTCTATGTCCGTTTGCATTTTGATTATTTCGAGAACCGTTCATCCAATCGACTTCACAAGGGAGTGCAGTGTAGCATTTGGTGGTGCAATATAGATGGACAGGTGAGACGCGACACGTTCAGAATTAATAAACTTTTAGTAAACTACAGAACACCGCGAGCGGGAAGCGGCGCACCTCAAGCGGGCAGGGCTTTTATACTTGACGCACGCTGCACTAGCAATATAAAATGCACACACACATGTCTGTTAAATTAAGCAATACTTTAAGGTAGTCTATATTTTTCTGACTAAGGGTCGGTATTTATGGAAGGGGCCACCGGAGGAAAATAGGGGAGGGTCTATATAAAATAGGGGAGGGATTACTAAAACAAAATATGTTTTAGTAATTCTTCTATAAATTACACTGTGCAAACCAAAAGATATATACCCACCGGATGAATAAAGATCGGCCTCCACAGAACATAAAATATTATTTTTATTTTATTTTTCGTGTTCGCATTTATGTGAAAAAAACAAACAAAAAAAACAATGTTACGGGCGTGACAGTTCTCCATTATACGGACATGACTGCTCTGAAAGCGACTTTAAAAATTTCACAGAGACCTCAAACAGAAAGCACAAAGCCTTTCTTTAAAGTGAATTTCGTTTTTTTATTAATTGTATCTTAATTTTAATCAATGTTTCATCTGGATTTAATAAATAAGAAGTAAATATAGTAGAAAATAGATAATCACGGAGGCGCGGGCGAGTGAACTGGACTCTTGTCTCATAAATGAACCGAAACTCAGCGTAAGGTATGCTACTTGCCTCACAGACCTGAGAAATATATAGAAAGCTTGAAATGTCTACTTTTAAACAGAACAATTAAAAAAACAGACTGCTTTCTGCTTATGAAATGTGCATTTCTCTCTGGCGCGTTCTGAGAAGATCGCGACGCATCGTCAACTTCATCTTTGCAGTCGACACAGAAAACACTTGTTTATTAATAAACAATTAAAATGTTTCCTTGCTATATTTGACATATTAATAATCATTACTTTTGCTGGTTCTTTGTGACAGCTTTTAGATGCTTTATTGGCAGCTCCACCCACATGTTCACCATCAGCACCGAAAACATGATTTTTTAAAAATCTAAAATCAAAAATCGTGATACGAACCGAATCGTAGGTTTGGTCTATCGTTACAGCCCTAGTAAGATGAGAAAGCAAGAGTTTATGGTTTAAAAAACAAAAAAACAAAAAAACAATGGCTATCTGAACATCTTTGCCAAGCGCAAACCAGTACAGAAGTAGGCTAATCAATAAATTATCGGGGAGGGTCATGCCTTTTTTCACAAACATTTTGGAGGGTCATAGAAAAATTTATTGCTGGCGAAGGGAGGGTCATGTCTTTTTTAACTCCTCCGGTGGCCCCTTAAATAAAAAACGAACAGTCCCTAACTAATTACTGACACAGTAAAGGGTAGATTTAAATTAAGAAAAACTAAATTTCAATAAAGAAAAACTAAATTTCAATAAAGAAAAAAACTAAATGTAAAATTTAAATAAAGAAAAAACAAAATTTCAATAAAGAAAAAAAACATTTAAATAAAGAAAAAACTAAATTTAAATAAAGTAAAACGAAATTTAAATAAAGAAAACGAAATTTACATAAAGAAAAACGAAATTAAGTTAAATTAAAATCGAGATTAATTTAGGTTGATAATAATGGGTAAAAAGGCTAATAGCCTATATCTTTTTTTCTATTGTTATATTTTCCACAATGTCAAAGCAACGCAGCTTAACCCAAAACACAAGCTCAGGCATGCACTTCTGTCCATACAAACTCCGCTGTTCTGCGCTCTAGCCAGAGAACACTCCCATTGCAGGAACACTTTAGGCCAAGAGGAAGCAAATATATACATATAGGCCTACTATATGCGTAGGTGGATGTGATCGGGGATTTTGGCTGTGTAACATTTAAAGCCACTTAAATTAACGAAATGACTCAAATAAAGATTCGTTCATTTTTATGAACGAGATCGAACAAGAGAGTCAGTAAAATTATCCGAACTTCCCATCACTCAGTCATGAGTCATGACTCGTGAGAGCAGGGGGCGGGGCGGGGCGGGGCGGGGCGGGGCGGCGCAGCGGCAGCTCAGCAAATCATATAGCCTATTTTGTGAATTGTTCATTCCCGATTGGTACACATTTTGCCGCCCTTACAAAAGTGCCGCTCTAGGCAATTGCCTAGTTCGCCTATATGAACGCGCCGGCCCTGCTCTTATTGTAAAATACACTTGAAAGGATTGCTCCTGTCTGCCTCTCTGCCTGCTGTGAGTTTGTTTGCTTCAGTGCTATACGCTCCGTATAGCCTCGTTTTTCTCTCTGTTTTGAACCATCGTCAAAAAAGAGAGAGGTTATCGAAGCCCTCGCCCCGTGGCAAATATCCAGATACTTACATAATTGTGATGAATTTAATCCTTTGTAAGTTATTTTGCAGTGTAAGATTACAGTTACACCTTTAAATATTACATAAATGTATTATGTATTTTTCTTAAACTTAGTGAGTGTATAAAGCAGCAAAAAGTAATTCTTGAAAAAATCTGCACAGTAATTTTATAAAATCTAAACATGTTAATAAAAACAAATGACTATTAGTACTCTTATAAAATTCAATCAGGCAATCATACATTTCACAATTTTATATTTATGAATGTCAAGAATTCAGAAGTGTATATATTTATATAGCCTACACTACACAGAAATAATATGCAATTAAATTATGCTTTTTTTAAATGTATTGTGCAGGCTAGGTATAAATAATATAGGCTTTTAATAATCTTTCAGTGCGCAAAACCATGATACTGGTAATATGAAACGCT
The DNA here is from genome assembly GCF_965113295.1 of Leuciscus leuciscus. NCBI lineage: Eukaryota > Metazoa > Chordata > Actinopteri > Cypriniformes > Leuciscidae > Leuciscus > Leuciscus leuciscus. The sequence continues at coordinate 6,450,980 of NC_138725.1, forward strand.
TATATGTGTGCGCATCGCGGGTGCAGAATGATGTGCTCAAAGCAACATGGAGTCACAGTGTGCAGCGCTGCACAAGTGCGCATTTAAAGGTTCACGGCACAAAGCGAAGAAATGTTGAGCGCACAAATCCTAGTGTCTATCTGTCCAACAGTTTATTGACCATTTGTTTCTTCACAGTTTTAAATTCCAGTTATTGTGCGTTTGATGCCGATTCATAGTCCTTGTGATGTGTGTGATCTAACAGGCACACGGTAGCAAGTCGTTTTAAAACAGCAACAAACGTAAAATACAAATACACAAAATAAAGTCATTTTATGCAAATCCACAGCCTTTTATCTACAGATCAAGCATTATAATGTGAATATAACATTAAGCTATGGAATGGCTTCAGATGACTTTGTGAAATTATAATCAGACCCTCTCAGACCCAAGTCACCCAAACTGATGTGAAAAAAGCGGGAGGCGCCGAAAAGCGCGCTGTTTGCATCCCCGAATAATCCAGATGTGCTGTGTTTTACAGAAACCTGGCTAAAACCAAACGATTACATTACTTTAAATGAGTCCACCCCGCAAGATTACAGTTATAAACACGAACCCCGTCTGAAAGGCAAAGGGGGAGGTGTTGCTGTAATTACTAGTAATATTTTTAAAATCACTAAGAAATCTAGTTTTAAATATACTTCTTTTGAAGTGTTGGTGCTTAATGTAAAAAGTATATAGTGTTAAGGGCCGTTCACACTAAACTTCTCCTTCCATTGACTTTACACACATGTGAAAGTGGGACACAAGGAACACAAGATCAAGGGAATTTCACTGCGAGAAAGAACACAAATGTTTGCAGTAAAGCAGAGTAGATTGTAAAATTTACATTTTGGAATGATTATTATTTGTTATACAGGTTCGTAAAAATACGCACAAATTCCGGTAACATTGTTACAAATTGTAAACCATATGTTGTAAAATAAAACAGTTAAAATATTAAAATTTAGTTTGACCTGATGTTGACAATATGAAACCTCCCTATACCGACCATTTGTTAAAAAATAAACTTTTGCAGCCATGTCATAGTTGAACTGTTTGTCTAAATGTGATGAAGTGCTTGAATGTTTCTAACATGAATGTTCTTCAGCATCATGAATGAATGAAGAATAAACACCAACCTCTTTGTTCTTCAGGATCTTCAGTGTGTTTCATTCTGCAGGGTTCTGGATCACTCATGTTCTCACTGTCCTCTTTAATAAACTCAGTCTTTGCAGATTTCAGCTCTTCCTGATGCTCTGATGCTCGTCTTCACTTGTAGCTGATGGGAATTTACAGCATTTATAGGGGAAGTACAGTGGGAGGAGCTTCATTGATGATGAGTTACTGTGGGAGGAGCTTCACTGATGATGAATTACAGTGGGAGGAGTTGATCTGCCAAAATCAAACATATATAAGTTACTGAGTTTAGTTAAATTAAAAAATGTGCAATAAAACGAGAGATGCGATACATGGATGTGCGCTGTGTTATTATGCGTTGCTATTGACAACGGTTATTATTATATTATTAAGGAAGGAAATGCCACAGAATATTATCTTGCTTAAAAAAGTGCATGGAGCTGCTTGTTTTATTTGTTGATTTTCAAATATTGAACTGTTTTTAGTGTGAGCATCAGTTCTTTTTGAGAACTTTCATCTCGTTTTAACAAAACCGTGATAATAATGATAATCACAATAATTTTGGTCACCATAATCGTGATATGAAATTTTCATACCGTCCCATCCCTAAATATGAGGGAAGTTACTGCGAGTTAAAGCTGCAGTCGGCAAGTCTGGCAGATTGGGTCGATTAGCCAAAATTTTGAATGTTTACAACTCTCATGCCCCTCCCCACTACCAGCGAGCACCCTCCCATCGAGGTCGTGCTCGTCAGTGCGTCACTGTGCGTGTGTACCTGATTTTCTGTGAACGCGTCCGTCTCTTCAGCATCTATCAACACCATGGACTCGGAGGTAGGCTGCCCTGGCTAATCTATCCATAGATAGCAATAACCGAGGAATTGGAAGCTTGTTAGTAGATTTTCTCTCCGCCATCACGCTTCATGCAATCTCCAGGCGAACTTCAGGCGTGGCGTGTGCATGTGATATTAACGTGCGCGAGTGAGGGGGGATCTGTGGCGTGTGCACGACCTGTGATTGACAGTCAGATCTCACACCCCCCTGCGCTGATTGGACCTGATGAAGCGGGAGCGCTGGATTTTTGCAAAACAAATAACACGCTCCAGGTGGAGTTAGAAGCTCGGGGTTTTTTCTAAAACCATCTTATTTATGTTGTTCTGTCGGATTATAGTGTCAATTTCACTGAATATGATCAAAAAAATGTTGCAGACGGCAGCTTTAACCAATAAGATAGTCTATACTTTACATCATATATGAATATGACACATTGAATAACAAGGCCATATATATGGTCAGTTTCTGGCTATCCTACCACATGTTCATTAGTAGCCTGGAGGACCCTTATACTGTGTTCATAATAGAGAGAATAGGAGACAGTACCTTCTAACAGAAAATAAATCCCTCTTATTTGCTGAGACTACCATACTAGAATTTCTTAAAGCTACATATAGTATGCAACAAATCCCCTCAGTCTGCTGACACCAATGAAATGAGCTTTAAGTGACAATTTACAGGAGATCTGAAGACATCAGCATAATAAATGAGGTGAAAACAGGAACTATTGTCATGAAATAAAGAGTGTTTTCAGCAGATCTGTTAATATTGATGAGCCTCAGACTATCAACACTCATTCAACAAGCCATTCATGATCATCAGCAGATCATCTCACTTTATTCTGAGTGTTTGCTGTTAGAAACACATTATTTGAGTCAGGATACATGATAAAAGCCTGTAAAACTGCTCTATTGAAAGATATCTTACAATATAACATAAATCATCAATAATAAAACAAAATAATACAATAACCTCTTGTAAAGCCCGCTATATTTGGTCCAATTTCCGGTTCGCCAATACACGGGGAAGGTCTAACGTGTTACTGTCCTTTTCTCGAGGCAAAGTATTAAATGCAGTACATTTAAATATGTATTCTCTCGTTATTTCATCTGACTCCATAAATGAAAAGTTTTAATAATATCTGTGCCTCACCAAAAGTGGGCGAATATTTGACTATTCCCTTTAACTATTAAATGAACAATGTCAAAGACAGTTAGAATAATCAAATGTAAGAAATTATTATGTCAGGTAAATGTATCAAGCCAATTTCTTAATCAGTTCAAAGATTATCGATACAAAACATCAAATGCTCTGGAAAATGAGAAAAGATGCTAACCCAACAATAAGAAATACATGAGGCTGAGAGATCGCCAATCACCAATCTGGTGGTCACCCCCGAAACCAACTGTCTGGAATTTCCTAATTTATCAATTCTTACAATTTTAACGATGTCTTTAATGACTATTCTTGGCTGGCAAGTTTCAGCCACATAGAAGCCTATGGAGGAGTGAGACATCTCTCAGATTTCATAAAAAATATCTTAATGTGTGTTCCGAAGATGAACGAAGGTGTTACAGGGTTGGAACAACATGAGGGTGAGTAATTACTGACATCGCCATTGTTTAAACTGCTTAATATAACTTACTCAACATCACATATTAACCTGTGATCACTAGCTTCAATCTAATTCATTGCTAGCACAAAACGTTAGTATTTCGCTAGCCTGTTAACATGCCATCCGTGCGCTCATTATTTGTTTAATTCGCTCAACAACCACGGTAAGTCATGTCTAATCTCTCTTAATTAATTCATTAATTAATTAATCTCTCAAGTAATAAATTAAGCCAGTAAGATAATAGGCTCCCCTCAAACTCCTTTAACAGAACTTCACACCGGTCAGTATTGATGTTAGGTTAGGACACAGACTCAAACTGCAGGCAACAAAAGGTTTTATTCTTCAAAAAGGGAAACACAAAAGTCTGTCAACAACCCAGACAGGAGCTCAATATAGGCTAAGCAAATTTAGAGGGACTCCCAGGGTAGCGTCCTCAGTAGATCAACACAACGTCTGAAGAACCAGAACCAGGCGGTGTAGCGCAGCAACGGTCTGAAGCGGCAGGAGAATGGCGACTCTCAGGTAGTACATGAAGGAGGGCAGAGACAGAGCCGATCCACGAGCAGAGACTGAGAGCAAGGCCAGGGCTGAATGCAGCAGAACCACCTGAGAAAGTCAGGGGGAGGTAGAGAAAAATAAAACAAAAAAATGAAACAAAAGGCTAGCAAAAGGTCCAACCTGACAAAACCACAACAGAGACCTGGAAGAATGGACAGATTAGCCCAGGGACGTGACAATTGAGGAAAGCCACTACAATCACACAGGATCCCACCCACCTCCTTAACCAATCCTTTCAGTTATTGCCATTAGGTCGACGCTACAGAGTTCCACTTGCAAGGAAAAACATATACAAAAAATATTTTATTCCCACGGCCATTACTACACTGAGCAATCATACAGTATATAGAATACATCACATTTTTGGCACATGTCTGTACAGCTAATGTGGCTAAATTGTTTTGAGTGTATTCATGTTTTCTTTTTGTATGTGTTTTTATATTTTCTGAGCCGACCTTGTCAAAGACAAATATCTGTCACTTGTGACAGACAATAAAGTCTTATCCTATATTATCTTATCTTATTGTCACTTGCACTTCATGTAAGATGTATAGCATAGCTTTCTCTGTCAGCGCAGGATGTACATGTGATAAATGCAGGGAGACAGTCAGGCTGACGGAGAAGATTTCAGAAATAGAGACACACATCCAAACTTTAATTGAGGATAATAAGAGTTCAAGGGCTTTAGATACTGCTTTGGATGCGACTAGTTTAGTGAACTCTGTACATTGTTCTGGCTAATGCTAAACGTAAATTCTCTAAGATTATTATTATTATTTTGTGCACAGAAAACAAACAAAAATAGCAACTTTATTTCACTATTAATTTCCTTCTCTCTGGGCCTCGAGTTTTTTCATGTAGTGTTTAAGCGTAACGCGTCTGTGTTGCACGTCACCACGCATCACACACATGACCAGTGTCGGCCAATAGTGAGCCTACGTGGTGACGTGCAACACAGACTCGCTACGCAGATTTACTATGTGAAAAAACTCAAGGCCCAGAGAGAAGGAAATGAATAGTGGAATAAAGTTGTTATTTTGCTTCTTTTTTTTCGCACAAAAAGTATTCTTGTCGCTTTATAAACTTAATATTGAGCCACTGTAGTCACTTGGACTATATTAACGATGTGTTTAATGCATTTTCTGGGCCAGCAAGTTATAGTGTCTATGGAGTGAGACAGCTGTCAGATTTAATAAAAAATATCTTCATTTGTGGTCCGAAGATGAACGAAGGTCTTACGGGGTTGGAACAACATGAGGGTGAGTAATTACTGACAGAATTTTCATTTTTGGGTGAACTAACCCTTTAAGAATGAATCTTCTCCTTTGTGTGAATCTTCAGGTGTTTCTTCAGGACTGACGCCCAATGAAACTGTTTACCACACTGTGATCACAGTTAAATGGTCTTTTCTTTAAATTAAACTCTTCCCGCATTGATCACATTTCACAGTTTCTTTCCGGTGTATTTTTCCGGTGCTCTTCTTCAGAATGAGAAGGCAGAACTCTCATGTGAACCTTCAGACTTTTCCATGTGAAGCGTTTTTTTTACACTGAGTGCAGGAGACAGATTTTTTGGCTTCTGTTATTCCTTTCTTGTTCACGTCCATCAGGTCTAAAATAAACATGAAATCAAGTGAGATTTCAAATGAGAGACAAATGTGACATGAAAAGTGAGGCTCAAAGTCAATATCACTGATAAGTTCAATAGACATTTTAATCCCATCAAATCTGGTCAACAACTGCTGTGTACGATTACGATCTATTTTAATGTCATGAAGATGATGTGTGTTATAAATCACTAGTTTGGTCATGAAACAATGTAAATCTGGTGAGCATCAGCATGTTCTTCATCATGATGAATGAATGAGGAATCAAGAATGAACACCAACCTCTTTGTTCTTCAGTGTGTTTCATTCTGCAGGTTCTGGATCACTGGCGTTCTCTCTGTCCTCTCCTTCCAGATGCTTTCTGGTAGTTCTGCTAAAAACAAACAAGTTTAATTTCTAACAGACATGATGCGAGAGGAATAATCAATATTTCAGACTCTGAACTAGGCTAATCACATGTTTAAAAAAATAGTGACATTGATCATGTGACTTAAAGGGGACCTGTTATGCAAAATTCACTTTTACATGGTGTTTAAGGGACACTGCAGTTTTAGCGTAGACCGGCCCTGAGTGAGCTAAACACAGTCCACCAGTGTTTCGATGCCGGAGCAGCTGTAGACACGAATGTCTCCTAAGCGATTGAGGTGTTTTATTGTTGGATGTAAGAATGAACATGGCAGTCTTCATTTACTCTCGTTATTACTCGAGGATGGATCTGTACCAACTGTCCGTGATCCAGCTTACAGTCTCCGGAGTGATAGGCCTAACGTTACTGATCACGACAGTAATGCGCACTTTATTACAGTCAGAGTCAGAGTCGTTTATTACAGTCAGAGTCAGAGTCGTTTATTACATCAGAGTTGTTTTACGGATATAAAGTTCACCAGTTTATTAAAGGAGCATTTCACCCATTTGCATTAAGCTTTGTATTGTTAGAAACCCAGTCATATATTATAATAAATGTGGATTTTTCATCCATTTTTCCCTGAGATGGGAGAAATAAGGATTTAAGTGTTTTACTTCCTGCTTATTATGACGTAAAAATCATCATTTTGCGTCATAATAAGCAGGAAGTCACATTTCATTGAAAAGTGTAGAGACTACAGACACTCGTTCCTCATCTTTCCCAGGGGGCGGGACCCGCTCACGCTACAGGCCTATTACAGATCAGTGGGTGGGACTTCACTTTCTGAAACTAAAAGCAATATCCTCCATCTTGTTTGGAAGCTAAGCTAACAGGCGCTGTGGAGCCAGATGTGAAGATATGACAATAGCGGAGGGTAACGTTACTCAATATGATATAGAAGAAGAGGATTTCGGAAGTCTGATGCTCGAATCAGGTGTTTGTGGCTACCTTTACAAGCCGCATTATAGCGCAGAGCAGCCGAGGCAGCAGAAGACCTGCCTGCCGCGGACGAGGAGCCCGGACTGGCTCGAGTTAGGGCGGACTGGTGGCGCCGGTGATCTCACTATGCAACTACGAACCGCTACGAACACAGAGATAGAGTCCGTCTGCGGCAAAGAATTTCAACAATGACAACTTCTCCTGGATGAAATCTCTGAATCAGACGAGGACACGGACGTTTGTGTTGTGAATCAGACGAGGACACGGACGTTTGTGTTGTGAATCAGACGAGGACACGGACGTTTGTGTTGTGAATCAGACGAGGACACGGACGTTTGTGTTGTGAACTATCCTAGTTTCGCACCGCATCTGACTGAACATCCAGGTAACGTTACAATGCAATAATTCACCACTTCGAAAGAAATACAAATGAAGAGTAATTCACTAATGAGTTCGCCAACTAACTAGACATTTTGTGTGAAATGAATTTCAAGCTCTGGTGGTAGCTAGCCTTGTAGACGGAAGAGTTATTTCTCTTATAGGCAGATATGCGCTTTCTGGATTAGTGGGAGTGGCTTGCGCAGCTGTGCAATGTGGTGCATTGTGGGAGTTGGTGTCTTTCATACAAATGCGTCCTGAAGTTACTTTCTTTCTTTCCTCGGCCAAGAAGGCACCAAATTCAAAATTTATTTTACATTTCGACTACATATATGACCCACTTTCAATAAAGATCAATGTTCCCATGGGTGAAATGCTCCTTTAAGCACCCGCTGAAAGGGTGTAAGGGTCAAACAGGTCAATTGAGCTCAAAGGGAATTATTTATTAATTTATAGGGAATTCGAAAGAATCACTTATTACAGCCGAGCCAATGACGCGTCCAGCGTTCATCTGAATAGCCCGTAACTATCAGCTCTGCAGCAGATACAAATATCTAATCTATAGTGAAACACTATTTATGAGCAAGGTAACTTAAATCAGAAGTTTAAGACTTCTCTTTAAAATACAAACAAGACTTGATTATTCTATTACATGGAACTAATATCTAACAAACACACACACATTAATTCGAGTTGCAGAAAGAAAGCAGGGCTCCAGACTGCGACCAAATGGACCAAAATTTGAGAGTGCACGACTGAATTTTACATTCAGTCGCACATGTGCGACCAGTAAATTTGCCTTCCCCCCCCCTTTTTTTTTTACACATTAAACGTGGAAGGGGTGCGTCAATGAGTCCAGAATGTGTGGCAGGCCAATGACTGCGAGAAGAATAGGGAATGGCCACTGTAAGTGCTAAAATGTGTGGAGGGGGGAGGGGCCTAGAGATAATCGAGCGTGCGGAAACGGAGACAAATATCATCACAACATGACACAACATGTCTGAGCTATGAGCAAGCGAACTATTGATTCGTTTTGCCAACTTGCGGCCAGTGTGCCAGTGCCAGAGTCTACAGTGTCACTGTCAGATGATGATGCAGAGTCAGAGGTTTGCGTGGCAAAAAAGGCCCGCACCCACCATTTGAGAAGACTGGCTGAGAGAATTCAGCTGGCTGAGGTACTGTAAAGAGTCGAACTCCATGAACTGCGAATACTGCAGCCGCTACCCCAGAACTGCGGGGAACACTAAGTTTGCGGACAGTACAGGCACTTCGTAGTTTAAACACAATACGTTGATTAAACACAATCTCAGCCTAAAGCACAGAGTATGCCGTGACATGTTTATAAATCAAAAAGGCAGAGATGATGTTGAAATTTAACACGGCCTACTTCATTGCTAAGGAGGAACTACCCTTCACCAAATACAAAAGCCAGCTCGACCTTCAAAGGAAGAATGGCTTAAAACTTAACAAAACATACAACACTGATACAGCATGCGCACAATTCGTTGGAGTAAGTGCGGATACTCTGAAGGGGAAGAAAATCAAGGATGCTCTGTATTTATCAATTATGATCGATGGGGCCAACAAAGGAATGCAAAATCATATACGCAAGGATCCTGAATGAAGGGAAACAAATGCATATTTTGATTGGCCACATCGAAGTGAAACATGCACATGCTCAAGGTATGTTTTAATTCATATTATGTTTAGACCTTTCACTAACTTCTTTAGCTGTCTCTACTTTGAATATTTATAAGTTTAAATAATCACTTAAGGTGCCATAATGATTCAGCTGTGCCTCAAGGTATGTTTTAATTCAAATTATGTTTAGACCTATCACTAACTTCTTTAGCTGTCTTTACTGTGAATATTTATTAGTGTGAGGTGTGATGATGACAGAGGGAAAAACTGTTCAGGCAACTGGTGTTTTCATCCAGTGAATATGACATAATTGTACACCATAGTCATGTGCTTGCATTTTTAGGTGTATATGATGCCACCAAAGAGGCCTTTCAGCATCTAGGGACAGAAACAGGGTGGTTAGAGAAGACAGTTGCCATGGGAGCTGATGGTGCAGCTGTCAATCTCGGGCATAAAGGAGGGGTAATAGCCCTCCTCCAGGCTGAGGCAGGGGCTTTTATTGTCCCATTTCATTGCATGCCACATAGGTAGGTTAAATGTGAACCTTCAGAATAAAGATAGGGTAGTAACCTAAACAATGCATGTTTAATTTTAAGTTGAATTCATTGTAATTGTAGACTGGAGCTGGCAATGCTATCTGTACAAGGGAAAATGCCAATGGTGGCTCATGTCTACAATCTCCTCAACATGGTTTGGAAGACATATCACTTTAGCAGCAAGTCTATGAGAGAACTACGAGCACTTGGAGAGGGAGTTGGGGGTTCGTGTTAAAGAGAAATTCCGTATTTTAATTTTAGAATAAAAAATAATTAAATTACAGTAATTAATTAATTAGTTAGTATTGTATTACACCCAACACTAGTTACGCAATTATGCTGATAGAGCACATCCTGTATTGTACTGTATATTAATGACTATTTAATATTACCTCTAAACTTTGACTAGGCTTGGCATGTTGCATATTAATTGTTCTAGGAACCTCAAATAGGTTAAAATTTAATTGTTGTGTATGTTGTGCTACTCTATAATGATGTTCCAGTTAAGGTCATTCGCAGCATATGTAGGGCCCGAACATAAACTCAAGCCCAGGGGCCCCAGACCTGGGGCCTCATTTACAAAACTTTGCGTAGGATTTGCGTCAGAAGTGGCGTACGGATGAAACATAGGACATGCGTACGCACAGAAATATTCGGATTTATAAAACCGTGCGCACGCACATCCTACGCAGTTTTCCCTTAATAAATTACAATCAATTCTAAATGTAGCGCAGCTTTTGCGGCTTCATGTCACACCCATAGTTGCCCATAAATAGTCTCTGAAACGCCCACAAGTTAATATTCATCGATTGCGAAATCATGGCAAACACAGAGGAAAACCAAGAAACGTAACTTCACTCACGTCATTACGCATTGTGATGGCATCATGGCATTTTATTACCATCCATTTGACTGCATCTGACAAGCTACAGATGTGTTATGAGGATGAATTGCATAACATGCCAATATTATTGCAGAACATATTTCACTTTTCTTTTTGCAAATATGTGTTAATTTGCATTTCTGTTGTAATCTTCATTTGCTTTTGTTTTACACTGCAGATCGATCAAACGGGTGTTCATGTCGGCTGTTAATTGTAAGACTTGCTAAGATTTCATGTTATTTATGAGAGGCAGTATTGCCATTTCTTTTACACAACGGTCTACAGTTTCACACACTTTCACGTGTTTCTTCCCTCTGCCGACGGTGTCGCCATTTCTCATTTCACCCGTTTTTGTGCGTACGCCTGGGTCAGACCTTGCGTGAAGGACCACACATTTTCCCGTCAAGTTTGCTTTTTATAAATACCAATTACTGCGTAGAGCGGCGTACGCCTTCTTTTGTGCATCTCAAAGCTGGAGCCTGGGCTGGTATTGTTTAAAGTTCATAGTGATTGTTCTGACTTCGTGAAACCTCATGGTGTGAATGAACTTCAAACTGACTAGTCAAGTCAAGTCATCTTCATTTATATAGCGCTTTTAACAACGTAGATTGTTTCAAAGCAGCTTCACAGAGATAAGCGTATAATTTAAGGTAACAGAGATTGTTTTGGCTTTATAGCAGAGTTAAGTTATTTTCCATCTAAAGTTAGTTTTGATTGATTTGCTTCCGTCGCAACGATCATTTGTTATTAAATTAGGGGCCGCTAAGACGACACCATTCCCTCTACACAGACTTTAAACGCGAACCTGTGAGAAACGCTGATTGCGTTTCTCAATCGTTTCTCAACTAGCGTTTCTCAACTAGAACAAACTCTTTGAAATGTACATATGATAGTGGATATGAAACTGTTAATAATGTAGACAGACAGCAATCTTATTCAATGTCAGTCATGTGTGCAGTGAAATATCATTTATTAGGCATTTAAAAACTCTATTGAGAAAAATGAAAACATGGAAAGCTCAAAAAGCAATCATATCAGGATACTTAATGACTTTCAGAACTAAAATTATTCCTAATTAAAGCAGAATCAGCAGAAAATAAGAAAATGGACAATAACAATGAGATGTTGATAAAATTAGTAAAGAGTTTAATCAATAATTACATGAAGTAATCCGCACCAAACAGTGCCTGAGGCTCGAGAATGCAAACCCTGAAATAGGATCAAGCTTCAAGCCCTGAAAAATTAAATAAAAAAAAAGTTCTCTCTGCGCAAACCTCAAAAAACGCAAACCTGTGAAAACGCAGACGGCGTGCACATGTGCTTAGTCCATAGGTATGTTTTTTTTTTTCAATCCACTTTAAGTGTGTAGTCCAGGAGACAAGAATATAATAAACTTTACTATTTCAGCAACAATCTACACTTTACTGAGTTCATTATCATAAAGTACAGGTGTGTCGAGAGACAAGCTTTTCTCTCATCAATATGATCTCCAGATTCAGATATGGATCCAGTAGATCTGGAGAATCCACTTAAGCTTCTTGTTTCTTCTCAACTTTAAGCCTCTTTTGTCCCAGTACAGTGTTTCCTGATGAGCTTTTCCCAGAGCCGGTTCTGCCCATCAGAAGAACCCGGATCATCTGGACTGGAGCCGATCACAGACATCTCTGAAAGAGACAGAAAATATGGAGTATGAATATGTAAAATAAGGCAGACTCAACTGTATTGTATTCTCCGGGATATCATTTGTGAATATCATCAGTTCATTATATATTCATCAGCTCGGCAGGGGCGGCTGGCCAATAGAGGGCGCTAGAGCGTTATTTATTTATTTAGCATTATTTATTTTATAAAGGTATTTGTAAAGGTAAAAAATGCACTGGAACTATATCGATTTAAGGGGGCAAATATTATCCCTTACTGAAAAAGGAGTGACTGCAGAAAGTAATACAGAGGTCAACGTTAGGTTAAAGATACAAACAAAGAGGGATTCAAACAAACATCATATAATAAGGTAGAATTTGCAGACTGTGAGCTGAAGAGTAATATTCAGAGAAGGGATGAACTAAAAACATGCTGAAATGCACGAAAACCAGCCATGTATTGGGCATTTCTTGGTTGGCCATCATGTGGTCCCATCATGCCATCTTCATGCTCCTCCTCCACCACCTCTTCATCTTCCTCCCTGTACTCTCATATGTCCTGACTACAGCTTCACACATCCTCAAACTGCTGAGGTGTTGTGGCTGCAGTCTGGACAACAGAAGATGGAGGCTGAGGCCTGGGAGGGTTGTTTGCAGGACTAGGAGATGGAAGATGAAACTGATAGTTCCTCTGAGTATGAAGGACCTGACTCAGGCTCAGGTTGAGTTACCCCAACTCCTCCATGGATGCCAAGTACTGGCCTATTCTTCCTCTTCTGTGAGAAGGGGGGACTCATTGGGCCCAGTACCTGTTTTATTAAATGCTGTCCTCTGCAGTGCCCTTTTCCTTTTAGCAAGTCCTGCCACTTCTTCCTGACCTCCTTCCACACTTGACAAACGGACAGCAACTCTTAAAGGGTAACTCTCGCCAAAATTGAACCTAGGCTCTTTTTGTTAATCTAGCCGAGTCAAACATTCGTGCAAAAGCATAATTAGAATGGAAACTCCACTTTTAAGTTTGACCGTATTTTCATTTTCGGTCAAAATGCCTTTTGAATGGGAGTGAATGGGGCACAACAACGAGAGCATCAAAATCACTATTTTTAAAACACTAAGGCGGCTCAAAACAACATGAAACTACTTGAAGTATCACTAGGGGCTCTACATATGAACTAGAGCATTGACAACATTGTGTGCAAAAAAGTTTGCTAAAAAGAAAGGTTTTGTACGACTTACACAGAAAATAATTTGTTGCTCAGCACATGAAAATAAATTACCGTGATCTCAGACTGTGCTTAAGTGGTTTCTCCACTGCATGGATCTTCATGTGTAAATTCAGGTGAGTTTTAAAGGAGAAACTCTTTCCACACTGATCACACGTGTGCGGCTTCTCTCTGCTGTGGATCCTCTCATGTGTTTTCAGATTTGTTGACACACTGAATCTCTTGTCACAGTGTGAACACTTGTAAGGTTTTTCTCCAGTGTGGATCCTCTCATGTGTTTTCAGATGCGCTGACTGACTGCATATCTTGTCACAGTGTGAACACTTGTAAGGTTTTACTCCAGTGTGGATCCTCTCATGTGTTTTCAGAGATGCTGACTGACTGAATCTCTTGTCACAGTGTGAACACTTGTAAGGTTTTTCTCCAGTGTGAAATCTCTGGTGCAGTTTTAAACAGTTAGCTGAAGTAAAAGTCTTCTCACACTCAAAGCACATGTACTCTCTCACTCCAGTGTGAGTTTTCTGATGTCTATGTAAAGTTAGCAGCAGTGAAAAACTCTTTCCACACACAGAACATGAATGTGGCTTCTCCTTCGTATGAACTGTCAGGTGTCTCTTCAGCTCTGGTGCACTAAGAAATGTTTTGCCACATTGATCACATGAGAACGTCTTCTCTCCGGTGTGAATCCTCATGTGATTATTAAGGGCTGATGATTGACTGAAACTCTTCCCGCACAGATTACATGAGAACGGCTTCTCTCCGGTGTGGATCCTCATGTGTTGATTACGATTTGTTATGCGTGTAAATCTATTCCCACATTGATCACATGTGAACGGCTTCTCTCTAGTGTGGATCCTCATGTGTAGCTTCATCTCACTTTTTAAAGCAAAACTCTTTCCACAGTGATCACACGTGTGCAGCTTCTCTCCAGTGTGGTTCATCTCATGTGTTTTCAGATGTGCTGATCGACTGAATCTCTTGTCACAGTGTGAACACTTGTAAGGTTTTTCTCCAGTGTGAATTCTCTGGTGCAGTTTTAAACAGTTCGCTGTAGTAAAAGTCTTCTCACACTCAAAGCACATGTACTCTCTCACACCAGTGTGAGTTTTCTCATGTCTATGTAAAGTTAGCAGCAGTGAAAAACTCTTTCCACACACAGAACATGAATGCAGCTTCTCCTTCATATGAACTCTCAGGTGTGTCTTCAGGTCTGATGACCTAAGAAATGTTTTGCCACATTGATCACATGTGAACGGCTTCTCTCCAGTGTGGATCCTCATGTGACGCTCAAGACTTCCTTTGGTTGTGAAACTCCTTCCACACTGAGTGCAGGTGAAAGATTTCTTGGCTCTTTTCTTTAAAAATATATTTTTTGTCTTTGAGCGACTCAAAGGTTTTCCTCCAGGATGGACATGATGTTCCTCCGTCACTTCACTCAGTTCTTCACTCTCCTCCGTCACTTCACTCAGTTCTTCACTCTCCTCCTTCACTTCACTCGGTTCTTCACTCTCCTCCGTCACTTCACTCAGTTCTTCACTCTCCTCCGTCACTTCACTCAGTTTTTCACTCTCCTCCTTCACTTCACTCGGTTCTTCACTCTCCTCCGTCACTTCACTCAGTTCTTCACTCTCCTCCTCCACTTCACTCGGTTCTTCACTCTCCTCCGTCACTTCACTCAGTTCTTCACTCTCCTCCGTCACTTCACTCGGTTCTTCACTCTCCTCCTTCACTTCACTCGGTTCTTCACTCTCCTCCTTCACTTCACTCAGTTCTTCACTCTCCTCCTTCACTTCACTCGGTTCTTCACTCTCCTCCTTCACTTCACTCGGTTCTTCACTCTCCTCCTTCACTTCACTCGGTTCTTCACTCTCCTCCTTCACTTCACTCAGTTCTTCACTCTCCTCCTTCACTTCACTCGGTTCTTCACTCTTCTCCTTCACTTCACTCGGTTCTTCACTCTCCTCCTTCACTTCACTCGGTTCTTCACTCTCCTCCTTCACTTCACTCAGTTCTTCACTCTCCTCCTTCACTTCACTCAGTTCTTCACTCTCCTCCTCCACTTCACTCGGTTCTTCACTCTCCTCCGTCACTTCACTCAGTTTTTCACTCTCCTCCTTCACTTCACTCGGTTCTTCACTCTCCTCCTTCACTTCACTCAGTTCTTCACTCTCCTCCTTCACTTCACTCAGTTCTTCACTCTCCTCCTTCACTTCCATCGGGTCTGACATGAAAGAAACAAATATTACATTTAATTTTCAGTACATCAAAATAATTCAAAGAGAGGAATATAAAGTGAAAGGACATGAAAGTGAGCCCTGATGTAATCGTAGAAAGCAGACAACCGCTGTAAAATGATAATTTGATGCCTTTTTATAAATTGATTATATGTCCTTGAAACTTTCCATGAATGAGGAAAATTCATCTTCCAATTATTATTTTTAAAACATTATAGGCACAAATCCCATGTTTCTTTATCAAGAACTATTGAATATATTTGATCAATGACACAATTATCTAACATGATATTAACATTAAAATATACAATACTGCCATATTTCCACACCAACGTTGAGATTGATATTTATTTGACTAAAACGTTTTAAATATTAATGGCCGTTCACACTAGACTTTTCCTTGCACTGACTTCACTGACTGTATTTAAAATACAGTATTTCTTAAAAATAAAATTCACACAGAAAGTGACATCATCTGTGCTCTTTCTACTGCATGATGGGAAGACAAGAAAATAATCTCAATCCATTGTCTCTGTTTTTACACAATCTGTAGCATTGACTGTATTCATCAACCCTGCTACCAAAGTTACTGTAAGAAGAATCTCTAAAACTATGAATAACTTGTATGATATTTTACAAATACAACTTTATCAGTAACTTGGTGTTTACTGACTATTCCTAAAAATATATATTTTGTAAACTTTGTTGAAAATGACTAAAATTCTGGTAACGTTGTTGCTACTTGGGAACCAGATATAAAATAAAACAGTTTAAACAGTATTTAGCCTGATCTGATGTTGACAATCAATATAAAAATGTCTCAAACCTCCCTTTACTGACCATTTGTTGAAGAAAACCCAGAACATTCTGAACCGTTTCATAGTTGAACTGTTTATCTAAACACTGGTTTCTAACATAAATGTTCTTCAGCATCATGAATGAATGAAGAATAAACACCAACCTCTTTGTTCTTCAGGATCTTCAGTGTGTTTCATTCTGCAGGGTTCTGGATCACTCATGTTCTCACTGTCCTCTTTAATAAACTCAGTCTTTGCAGATTTCAGCTCTTCCTGATGATCGTCTTCACTTGTAGCTGATGGGAATTACAGCATTTATTGGAGAATTACAGTGGGAGGAGCTTCACTGATGATGTGAATATGGTGGGAGGAGCTTCACTGATGATGAATTACAGTGGGAGGAGCTTCACTGATGATGTGATTATAGTGGGAGGAGCTAATCTGCCAAAATCAAAAATATAAATCACTGAGTTTGTTTTTATAATAAATGACACTTCTAAGCATTTATGTCTGTCTATCTATTAATCGTACAGTAACTGATGCCAATTCATTATTTTAATTATTTTTATTGCTAATCCTTACATTATTCTGCTTCTTCATTAAAATACAGGTATCTAGAAATATAGAAAATAATATAAATAATTTTAATTTTTCCAAATATAAACAATGGTAAGAAAAACAGAACAAAATCATAAAAAAGGAAATCTTAAGAAAATAATTTGTGTAAAGGTACACAAAGTAGCCAACAAATCCCCTCAGTCTGCTGAGATCTGAAGACATCTGCATAATAAATGAGGTGAAAACAGGAACTATTGTCATGAAATAAAGAGTGTTTTAAGCAGATCTGTTAATATTGATGAGCCTCAGACTATCAACACTCATTCAACAAGCCATTCAGGATCATCAGCAGATCCTCTCACTTTATTGTTACAGGGGTGCACATAACATTTTTGGTCTTGTTCTCAGGGGAGAACCTGGGGTTGTTGCTTGGTCCTCACATTTGCATTTTTTCCTTAACCCACCTCACGGGAGAAACAAATAAGAGGGATGCATAATATAGACTATTGTTAAATATTGTTATTATCTGACTATGATACATAAAAAAGAAAAAGAAAAAAAGCACACTTTAAAATAGTCAAATTTTTATCAGGCAGTAGGCTAATATGGCCTAGTCGAGTCTATGCAGACTGCTTGTTATTATCAGAGATGGCAACGCCGGCGAAGGAGGTAACTTTATGTGACAAACTCAAAAAAGGAGAATTAAAAACGAAGGTCATCCATCCATTTTTTCCCCCAAAACGCTATAAATCCATCCTTTATATATATATATATATTTTTTTTTTTTTTAATTGATGGTTTGTCTTTTTTTTTTTTTAAGTATTTTGTCATTTATGAGGAAAAAACAATCTTACGTGAGTGACAGTTCTCCATTACGGACGAGACCTCTGAAAGCGCCGCGGCACTAAAAGACTTTCAAACTTTCACAGAGACCTCAAACAGAAAGCACAAAGCATTTCTTTAAAGCGAATTTCGTTTTGTATTAATTGTATCTTAATTTTAATCCATGTTTCATTAACCAAATTCCTGGTTTTAATAAATAAAAAAAGTAAATAGGCTATCGTGATTGTTTAGGCTATTTTTTAATTATAGCCTAAGTGTAAAATATTAGGCTGTGTATACCGACATGGATCAATTATTAATATTAAATTTCATCTGTCTTTTGTAGGCATAGGCGAGCTGATGGCGCACCAACGAAAAATCCTAAATGATGTGCCAAAATGCGTTTTCTATTAGGCTACAATGAAAATATTGTACAGTCAGGTTTGCCGAAGTTCGTTTAATTTAGGCTATTTATTTATTTAAATAATTTATTTATTTTTGTCCATGTGCGCCGATCGGAGACGGAGTTCACTGCTGATATTCTGAGGTAAGAGAGTTTTCTAGTCTCGCGGCTGTCATCAGCAGCACCTTGCATCGCCCAATCAGTGGATGGCGGGCGGGTGCGGTTTTGAAAATTGGTCAAAAACGTTGGTGCGGATGGATGGCGGACGGATGATGAGTTTTGCGATGCGGTTGCGGATGAAATAGCCCATCCGCGCATCTCTAGTTCTGAGGCCTATCCAACACCACAGATTGCGCACCTATCTATCCCCAAATCTTAGGTACGCAAATGAGGGTTGCGGCAATTCATCTGGTACGCATTGTTTAATTGGGTAGCGCATGCGCACCTGCGCACCACTTATATGCATCCCTGATTGTTAGAAACACATTATTTGAGTCAGGATACATGATAAAAGCCTGTAAAACTGCTATATTGAAAGACAAAACGATACTGGTTACTCACGTAACCTCGGTTCTCTCTAGAAGAGGGAACGAGTATTGCGTAAGGAACTTAGGCTGTGGGAAAAGTCGTCTTGTCTTGAGATACTGAAGCCAAAAAATTATCCTTAATTTTCATATATTGTCCACGCAGTGCAGCAGCGGCTAGCTGAGCTAGAGCGGCATACTGCGCGCTCATTGGCTGCCGCGTGGCAACTGCTTTAGCCTACCAGTGAGCCCGGCGTGACGTCACGCCCAATGAGGGCGTATATAAGGAGGGCTCGGAGGCTAAAACTCTGGTTTCTGTCGAATGAAGCGACATGAGCTCGTGGCGTGAGCACGGCAGGGAACGCAATACTCCTTCCCTCTTCTAGAGAGAACCGAGGTTACGTGAGTAACCAGTATCGTTCTCTTACGAGAGGTTCTCTCGTATTGCGTAAGGAACTTACGCTGCGGGAACCCATTGTCAACGCCGTGCACGCCTTGCATCCACACATAACTCCCGGGAGACCCGGGGAGCGTAGAAGTGGGAAAAAAAACAGGTGGCCAGCAGTGTGGGCCAACACATCTTCGCAAGCACACATAGGGAAAAAGCATAGAGCGGCATGGCCGGTCTATATATTACTGACATACCCTGAAAGTGCAGCTCAACCAGGAGAGCTAAATCGAGTATCCAGCCTGCGTACATAAGCAGGTCATGAACACGACTTAGACTGATAGAAGTTTAACCTGCAGGGCGGGAACTTACAGGTTATAGAACCTAACAAATGTAGAGGGGGAGGCCCAGCCCGCCGCCATACAAATGTCATGAATGGAAATTCCGCTGGACCATGCCCACGATGAGGCCATGCCTCTGGTGGAATGAGCCCGTATGCCCAAGGGGCACTGCAGGTTTTTGGACGCATAAGCTGCTGCAATAGCGTCCACTATCCATCTGGATAGTGTCTGTTTCGAGGCGGCGAGACCTCTGGTGCGCCCACCGAACGAAACAAAGAGCTGCTCCGAGAGCCCAGAAGGCGGCAGAGCGCGTAACATAGCACCTTAACGCCCTAACCGGGCAAAGGAGGTTACTGCCATCCTCACTGCCGGATAGAGAGGGAGATAACTTGAGCTCTGAAAGGAGTACCTAACACTTTAGGGACATAGCCGTGCTTCGGTTTGAGAATGACTAACGAGTCATTAGGTCCAAACTCGAGACACGTCGCGTTAACTGATAGCGCATGCAAATCACCCACGCGTTTTACTGAAGCCAGGGCTAACAGAAAAACGGTCTTAAACGTCAGGTATTTCGGCTCCACAGAGTCCAGTGGTTCAAAGGGATAAGCTTTTAGGGCCTCTAGGACCAAAGACAGATCCCAGATAGGAACCGAAGGCGGCCGCGGAGGGTTCAACCTTCTGGCCCCTCGCAGGAAGCGGGAAATGAGTTCATTCCTTCCCAGTGCGCGGCTGCGCGCCGAATCGGCGAACGCAGCGATCGCCGCAACATAAACTTTGAGCGTGGAGGGGGACCTGTCCGCGTCCAAGTGCTCTTGGAGGAAGTTCAGAACCTGTGGGACCCCACAAGATTGAGAGTTAAAACTCTTTCCTGCGCACCATTTGTTAAACACTGACCATTTAGACGCATAGAGCCACCTCGTCGAGGGAGCTCTGGACTGCGCGATCGTGTTAACTACCCCTTCTGGCAGATCAACGAATATCTGTTGATTTCCCACGCATGCAGAGACCAGTGCTCTGGATGGGGATGTAGAATCGAGCCTCAGGCTTGAGAGAGAAGGTCTCTCCTCACCGGAATCGGCCATGGGGCTGCGTCTGACAGCTTCATCAGTTCTAGGAACCAGGGTTGGTTTTCCCAGCGCGGGGCTATGAGGAGCACCGCGCAGCGCGTCTCCCTGATCTTCGCTCGCACTTGTGGCAACATCGAGATCGGGGGGAAAGCGTACAACGGGACGCTGGGCCAAACCTGGGCCAGCACGTCCTCGCTCTTCGAGAAGAACCTCTGGCACTGAGCCTTCTCGCTCGTGGCGAAAAGGTCGACTTCTGCTTTGCCAAAGCGACGCCATGGCATCTGGACTGTTTGGCAGTGTAGAGCCCATTCCTCGGGGGGAACGTTGTCCCTGGACAGTCTGTCCGGGCCGTCGTTCAGGCGTCCGGGCACGTGCGCGGCTCTCAGAGAGCGCAGCGAGCCCTGAGCCCAGACCAGAAGGCGCTCTGTCAGAGCGCGCAGGGTTCTGGATCTGATTCCGCCCTGACGGTTCACATAGGACACCACTGACATGTTGTCCGTGCGGACTAGCACGTGGTGCCCCCGCAGGTACGGGAGAAAGTGTTTCAACGCCTTCTCGACCGCCAGCATGTCTAGACAGTTTATATGGAGGCTTTTCTCCGGATCCGACCAGGGGCCGCAGACCGGACTGCCCTCGTAAAGCGCTCCCCAACCCATGTTGGACGCGTCTGTCGAGATCACCTTGCGGTGTCAAGTCAAGTCAAGTTTATTTGTATAGCGCTTTTCACAATACAGATTGCATCAAAGCAGCTTCACAGTATTAAATTAAAATAATACAACAAAGTTTGTTTCAAGAGGAATTTATTAATTGATCAAATTAAATTAAATATCCCCAAAATATCCCCAACTGAGCAAGCCAAAGGCAACAGTGGCAAGGAACCGAAAAACTCCATCAAGTGACCTAATGGTGTCCTAAAACTCCATCAGGTGCCTTAATGGAGAAAAAAAAAACCTTGGGAAAACCCAGGCTCAGTCGGGGGCCAGTTCTCCTCTGGCATTGGATAGAGGCCGGATTGTAGTTTGAACTGTAGGATTATATGAATGCCTGGCTGAAGAGATGCGACTTTAATCTAGTTTTAAACTGGGAGAGCGAGTCTGAGCAACGAACAGTATCAGGAAGACTATTCCAGAGTTTTGGAGCCAAATGTGAAAATGCTCTCCCTCCTTTGGTGGTTCTGGATATCCTAGGTATGACCAAAAGCCTTGAATTTAGTGATCTTAAAGAGCGCGATGGATTATAGGGCGATAGAAGATCCGTTAAATAGACTGGAGCTAATCCGTTTAGGGCTTTATAAGTCAGTAGCAATACCTTGTAATTAATACGGAACTTTATAGGTAACCAATGCAGTGATGATAAAATCGGTGTTATATGATCATATTTTCTTGATCTCGTAAGAACTCTAGCGGCTGCATTTTGGACTAACTGTAGCTTGTTTATTGAGGATGCAGGACAACCAGCTAATAAAGCATTACAGTAATCCAGTCTCGAGGTCATGAATGCATGAACTAACTTTTCTGCATCAGAAACTGATAGCATATTACGTAGCTTAGCAATGTTTCTAAGGTGGAAAAAGGCTGTTTTTGTAACATATGAAATATGATTTTCAAAAGACAGGTTGCAATCGAGTATAACACCCAGGTATTTTACTGTAGAGGATAAAGTAACAGGACATCCTATGATGTTAAAGTTGTATTGTGCGAGGTTTTGTGGGCGGTTTTTTGAACCGATAAGTATTACCTCTGTCTTGTCTGGATTTAATAAAAGAAAATTACGCGTCATCCAATCTTTTATATCTTTAACACACTCTGTCATTTTGGAAAATGTAGCGTTTTCATCCGGCCGTGATGAAATATATATTTGAGTGTCATCAGCATAACAATGGAAACTAATTCCATGTTTCCTTATAATATTTCCAAGTGGCATCATATATATTGAAAATAACAGAGGGCCTAATACAGATCCCTGCGGCACTCCATAGTTTACTGGAGTTATGATCGATTTTTCTCCATTTAAATAGACAAAATGGTAGCGGTCAGATAGGTATGATTTGAACCAGCTTAGTGCTTGTCCTTGAACACCAGTATAATTTTGTAGTCGATCTAAGAGTATTGTGTGATCTATAGTAGCGAACGCAGCACTAAGATCAAGTAAAACTAGTATTGAGATACAGCCTTGGTCAGAAGCTAAAAGTAAATAATTTGTGATTTTAACGAGCGCAGTTTCAGTGCTATGATGCGGTCTGAATCCAGACTGAAACTTTTTCTTTGGTGGTTCTGGATATCCTAGGTATGACCAAAATACCGGGGTGTGAGATGACCCCCATCGTAACTCCCTGTTGGTACCACTCGGCTGCCAGCCAGGGCTGCAGGGCTGAGACACAGCCCTGAGTCACGCTGACTCGAGCGCAACCCGAAATCCACGCTTTGTGGGGCACTTTCGAATTCAGCCAGCATTGGAGTGGGCGCATTCGTGGTAACCCCAGCTGCAGGACTGCTGCAGCTGATGCCATATGGCCCAACAGCTTTTGGAATGTTTTCAGGGGGAAACACCTACCTTTTTGAAAGGATCGGGAGAAATAAACCAGTCCCTCGGGCGAATTTACGCAAGGATTTGTCTGGTCGTGAGCATTTTGAACGGTCGTTTCACGAGAACTTTGTTCAAATATCTCAGATCTAATATAGGTCTGAGCGCTCCGTCCTTCTTGGGAACGAGGAAATAACGGCTGTAAAGGCCTGCCTCGGTAAAAGAAGGGTGAACTCGCTCTATCGCCCCTTTGCGCAGTAGCTTCGCTATTTCTTTATGAAGCAGATGGGCTGCATCTGCGTTCACTTTTGTTTCGATCCGAGCCCGAAAGTGCGGAGCATGACAACGGAACTGCAGCGAATAGCCCTGCATTATAGTGTTCAGCACCCATTTCGACACGCCCGGAATAGCCTTCCATGCGTTCTCACTCATGGCTAGGGTTCGAATGGCCTCTGGGTCCTGCCCGCCGCACTGCGCGGGGCAGGGAACCTGCAGTGGCAGAAGCGCGGGACGTGCAGTGACAGTGCTGGGAGACGGGGGCTCGCTGATAGCGGCAGCCGGCTGAACAGCGCTCTGAGAGCGCGCTGTAGTGGGCAGCCCGAGGCGCGGAGGCAGGGCGGGCATGTGAGTGTTTACAAGCGAGTGTGATTCCGGGCACAGGACTCTTTATTAAAACACAGCCGGTGGCAGGGGGCTTTGAGAGGTCTAGACCCTGAATATGTGAAGCAGAGCGGGCAATGTGTAGGTGTGGGCACTGGGAAGTGGGCACATTTCTTACATTTAACTCTCGAGCGGCAAACGCGCGCTTTATGTGAGTGCGCTCTGTGGGATACACAGGGGAGATTGTGCTTGTGTGTAGCAATGAACACTGGGGCGTGGGCATGTTTACTACACTCATAACACTGTCGGCGTGAGCCGAATGACCAGACTTTATGCTCTTTTTGCGATTTATCTGGGTCGCCGTAGCGTTTGAGTGCAGGCGAGTGAGTTGAGAAACTGGCTCGTTGGCTGCGGTGAACACTACTGCAGTAGCCTTTATTAAGGGGACTGGCAGAGGAAGACAGATGAGTTTCGACGGTGGTCCGGCCACGGCGGGACTCAGCCGTCTTTTCCTCCCGACGTGTGCTAGGAGGACTTTGCAGGCTCGGGTTTCAGCGAAACCCTAGGCCGAGGACCCCGCGGGGGAGGCGGCCTGTGCTGGCTGGTGGAGCGAGACCTGGGGCAGCCACGCTGACGCTGCTGCGAAGGCGGAGGACGAGACGGGCGCTGAGCAGAGCTGCGTGCAGGAGGCTGTGTATGAGAGCGGCCTGCAGCGGAACTCGAGCGGCGAGGCAGAAAGAGATTCATAGCCTGAGAAGCCTTCTGTACCTCCGAGAAACGGTCCACGAGACCACTCACTGCTGGGCTGAAGAGGCCGGTGGGGGAGAGCGGGGCGTTGAGGAAAACGGACCGCTCTGCTTCTCCCATGTCGTCTAGTGTTAGCCACAGGTGGCGCTCTGTGACGGTGAGCGAGGCCATGGAGCGACCGATAGCTTGTGCTGCTATTTTGGTAGCGCGAAGGGAGAGGTCCGTCGCGCTGCGCAGGTCGATCAAGGTCGGGCCCTTCTTGTCCAGCTGGCGGAGGAGGTCGGCTTGAAGAACTTGAAGAACCGCCATCGTGTGCAGGGCTGAAGCGGCTTGTCCAGCGGCGGAGAAAGCGCGGCTGACAAACGCCGAAGTAGTCCTGCAGGCCTTAGACGGGAGGGCAGACTTTGAGCGCCATCTCCCGGATGGGGGGCAAAGGTGCGCTGCAACCGCCTGTTCAACCAGAGGGATGTGATTATATCCCTTCTCCGCGGCTCAGTCCACGTGAGAGAGAGTCGACGAAACTGGAGAGCGGAGTCTGGCTGAAAGTGGAGCGCTCCACGACTTGGATAATTCCTCGTGGAGCTCGGGCAGAAAAGGCGCTGGTCTGGACGCTGGCGTCTGGTGGCGGCTGGGTAGGAAGCACCCGTCGAGCCTGTTCGGTGAGGGGACCATTCGAGGCCCAGGTGCTCGACTGCCATTGTGAGGAGGCGGAGAAGCTCGGCGTCCACACTGGCGTGGGTCCTACCAGACTCTCTTGTAGAAGAAGAGGCGGAGCAGAGTGAACCGGACCACTCTTCACTGTCCGACGCCATTAGAGAGCAGCTGTCCAGAATAGCGTCGTCTTCCGCTTCATCCCCTGAGGCGACGGCATCGCGGGCGAGAGCCGGCGGCTGCGTGTCGGGAAGCGGGGGCGGAGAGGGAGAGAGCGAGGCTCGCGGGAGGGGCTCCGGCGAAAGCCTGACTCGGTCCTCGGGCTCCGGTTGTCTCTGCAAGCGGCGCTTATTCTTGCGCGGCCCAGAGACAGGAGGACGGGCTCTGCGTTGAACAAGGCGAGTCGAGCCCGCAGGGTCGACATCAGCAGTTCTTCGCAGAATTCGCAGCCGCCCGTTGACATGGCGACGGCTGCATGGTCACGTCCCAGGCAGAGAGCGCAGATCACGTGGCGGTCTCTGTCGCTGAGCGGAGGAAATACGAGGCATTTTGCAACAAACGCCTCTGCGCTTTTAGTTAGTGCTGCGAAGCAAACACACACACAATACACAAGTAAGAAAAGGATATCGCCGGATTAGCGGAGCTGGCACGGCAGGCTGAAGGCGGCGAAGATTCGTCCGGCTTCCTCAGGCTGCCCTAAGCTGGCTGGATGCTGGAGACAACGGCGACAGCTTCTCTCAGAGTGCAGCGATGCGAAGAGCTTCGCTGAAGAGACAGAAATCAGAGTTTTAGCCTCCGAGCCCTCCTTATATACGCTCTGACGCCGCCCATTCTGGCGGGCTGTGACGTGCGAGGGCGCGACGTCACGCCGGGCTCACTGGTAGGCTAAAGCAGTTGCCGCGCGGCAGCCAATGAGCGCGCAGTATGCCGCTCTAGCTCAGCTAGCCGCTGCTGCACTGCGTGGACAATATATGAAAATTAAGGATAATTTTTTGGCTTCAGTATCTCGAGAAAAGACGACTTTTCCCGCAGCGTAAGTTCCTTACGCAATACGAGAGAACCTCTCGTAAGAGAACTGTTATTTCTCACAATATAACATGGATAAATCATCAATAATAAAACAAAATAATTAAATAAATAACCTCTCTTTATATTAACCTCTTAAGGCAAAAAACTACAACACATAATATGTGAATCTAAATATAGTTTGACTTTATAATAACTATTAATTGCAATAAAGTAATTCCATCATTAACATGTTACATATTCAGTACAGAAACTGACAATGATCATAAAACTCTAAAAAATAAAGAAAATGTAACGTTTCCTGTGCCAAACTTAATTAATATTCATATTCCCATGTATAGATTTGATATTTCCCACGTTCATTACTCATACAGGGGCAATATAGTGTCTACATCAATTTTAATAAGTAAATGTAATCTGCCAAAGATAAATGTCGACAAAAATAAAGAAGGTAAACATGAAAACACTTGGGATCGATTCCCCTCACAGATCTCAAACTTTAACTTGACATTCAGTAACAGTTCTCACTCCAAACATCGAGAGAATCACACAAACGAACACAAACTCGCTCAGGTCTGAATGAACTCAACATATTCTCCTCATGCTCGCTGCTCCTGCACTAAATGTTTATTTCAGAAGGAAGACGCTAGAAAAGACGCACAAGTATCGCTGTGATCGATGAAAACACTACAGAAATGAGACTGTAGCTTAATCAAACATAAAGTGTGTGTGATGGTTGTGTAAATGTAAGAAATACCGTGAACTGCTCTCCTCTCCTCAGAAGACTCGATGCTGAAACTCTCAATGAGGGAAGAGACGGCGCGAGCGAGCGGTGACGTCATCAGCCTGCGTACGGGACACCCCCGCAGCCAATCAGGGCCGCAGATACAGCTTTACTAGTAGCCTTCCATTATTATTATTACAGAACTGAAGTGACTCCAGTTACTAAAGGTGAACTTTTTCAAGTGAAGCCCAAAATAGTCAGAATAAGCAGAGGAGGATCACCTCCATCCAGTCTGATTTGTGTTTTGGCCTGTAAGTCCGGCTCAGTTTATTCTGCAGCGTCCTAAGACAAATAGTAAAGGCATGTTGGTAGATTAGCACCTGTAGAATTTCCTTTTGTTGAAACCCCAGATAAAAGTAGAAAGCTTCTATTCTACTAAAAGCTACTAATTACATTTTCAACAGTGTAATAAGATTTCTGTGCTATTTTTAAAGAGAAATTCCGTATTTTAATTTTAGAATAAAAAATAATTAAATTACAGTAATTAATTAATTAGTTAGTATTGTATTACACCCAACACTAGTTACGCAATTATGCTGATAGAGCACATCCTGTACTGTATATTAATGACTATTTAATATTACCTCTAAACTTTGACTAGGCTTGGCATGTTGCATATTAATTGTTCTAGGAACCTCAAATAGGTTAAAATTTAATTGTTGTGTATGTTGTGCTACTCTATAATGATGTTCCAGTTAAGGTCATTCGCAGCATATGTAGGGCCCGAACATAAACTCAAGCCCAGGGGCCCCAGACCTGGGGCCTCATTTACAAAACTTTGCGTAGGATTTGCGTCAGAAGTGGCGTACGGATGAAACATAGGACATGCGTACGCACAGAAATATTCGGATTTATAAAACCGTGCGCACGCACATCCTACGCAGTTTTCCCTTAATAAATTACAATCAATTCTAAATGTAGCGCAGCTTTTGCGGCTTCATGTCACACCCATAGTTGCCCATAAATAGTCTCTGAAACGCCCACAAGTTAATATTCATCGATTGCGAAATCATGGCAAACACAGAGGAAAACCAAGAAACGTAACTTCACTCACGTCATTACGCATTGTGATGGCATCATGGCATTTTATTACCATCCATTTGACTGCATCTGACAAGCTACAGATGTGTTATGAGGATGAATTGCATAACATGCCAATATTATTGCAGAACATATTTCACTTTTCTTTTTGCAAATATGTGTTAATTTGCATTTCTGTTGTAATCTTCATTTGCTTTTGTTTTACACTGCAGATCGATCAAACGGGTGTTCATGTCGGCTGTTAATTGTAAGACTTGCTAAGATTTCATGTTATTTATGAGAGGCAGTATTGCCATTTCTTTTACACAACGGTCTACAGTTTCACACACTTTCACGTGTTTCTTCCCTCTGCCGACGGTGTCGCCATTTCTCATTTCACCCGTTTTTGTGCGTACGCCTGGGTCAGACCTTGCGTGAAGGACCACACATTTTCCCGTCAAGTTTGCTTTTTATAAATACCAATTACTGCGTAGAGCGGCGTACGCCTTCTTTTGTGCATCTCAAAGCTGGAGCCTGGGCTGGTATTGTTTAAAGTTCATAGTGATTGTTCTGACTTCGTGAAACCTCATGGTGTGAATGAACTTCAAACTGACTAGTCAAGTCAAGTCATCTTCATTTATATAGCGCTTTTAACAACGTAGATTGTTTCAAAGCAGCTTCACAGAGATAAGCGTATAATTTAAGGTAACAGAGATTGTTTTGGCTTTATAGCAGAGTTAAGTTATTTTCCATCTAAAGTTAGTTTTGATTGA
The DNA here is from genome assembly GCF_965113295.1 of Leuciscus leuciscus. Classification (NCBI taxonomy): domain Eukaryota; kingdom Metazoa; phylum Chordata; class Actinopteri; order Cypriniformes; family Leuciscidae; genus Leuciscus; species Leuciscus leuciscus. The sequence goes on from NC_138725.1 coordinate 6,479,654, forward strand.
TTTGCTTCCGTCGCAACGATCATTTGTTATTAAATTAGGGGCCGCTAAGACGACACCATTCCCTCTACACAGACTTTAAACGCGAACCTGTGAGAAACGCTGATTGCGTTTCTCAATCGTTTCTCAACTAGCGTTTCTCAACTAGAACAAACTCTTTGAAATGTACATATGATAGTGGATATGAAACTGTTAATAATGTAGACAGACAGCAATCTTATTCAATGTCAGTCATGTGTGCAGTGAAATATCATTTATTAGGCATTTAAAAACTCTATTGAGAAAAATGAAAACATGGAAAGCTCAAAAAGCAATCATATCAGGATACTTAATGACTTTCAGAACTAAAATTATTCCTAATTAAAGCAGAATCAGCAGAAAATAAGAAAATGGACAATAACAATGAGATGTTGATAAAATTAGTAAAGAGTTTAATCAATAATTACATGAAGTAATCCGCACCAAACAGTGCCTGAGGCTCGAGAATGCAAACCCTGAAATAGGATCAAGCTTCAAGCCCTGAAAAATTAAATAAAAAAAAAGTTCTCTCTGCGCAAACCTCAAAAAACGCAAACCTGTGAAAACGCAGACGGCGTGCACATGTGCTTAGTCCATAGGTATGTTTTTTTTTTTCAATCCACTTTAAGTGTGTAGTCCAGGAGACAAGAATATAATAAACTTTACTATTTCAGCAACAATCTACACTTTACTGAGTTCATTATCATAAAGTACAGGTGTGTCGAGAGACAAGCTTTTCTCTCATCAATATGATCTCCAGATTCAGATATGGATCCAGTAGATCTGGAGAATCCACTTAAGCTTCTTGTTTCTTCTCAACTTTAAGCCTCTTTTGTCCCAGTACAGTGTTTCCTGATGAGCTTTTCCCAGAGCCGGTTCTGCCCATCAGAAGAACCCGGATCATCTGGACTGGAGCCGATCACAGACATCTCTGAAAGAGACAGAAAATATGGAGTATGAATATGTAAAATAAGGCAGACTCAACTGTATTGTATTCTCCGGGATATCATTTGTGAATATCATCAGTTCATTATATATTCATCAGCTCGGCAGGGGCGGCTGGCCAATAGAGGGCGCTAGAGCGTTATTTATTTATTTAGCATTATTTATTTTATAAAGGTATTTGTAAAGGTAAAAAATGCACTGGAACTATATCGATTTAAGGGGGCAAATATTATCCCTTACTGAAAAAGGAGTGACTGCAGAAAGTAATACAGAGGTCAACGTTAGGTTAAAGATACAAACAAAGAGGGATTCAAACAAACATCATATAATAAGGTAGAATTTGCAGACTGTGAGCTGAAGAGTAATATTCAGAGAAGGGATGAACTAAAAACATGCTGAAATGCACGAAAACCAGCCATGTATTGGGCATTTCTTGGTTGGCCATCATGTGGTCCCATCATGCCATCTTCATGCTCCTCCTCCACCACCTCTTCATCTTCCTCCCTGTACTCTCATATGTCCTGACTACAGCTTCACACATCCTCAAACTGCTGAGGTGTTGTGGCTGCAGTCTGGACAACAGAAGATGGAGGCTGAGGCCTGGGAGGGTTGTTTGCAGGACTAGGAGATGGAAGATGAAACTGATAGTTCCTCTGAGTATGAAGGACCTGACTCAGGCTCAGGTTGAGTTACCCCAACTCCTCCATGGATGCCAAGTACTGGCCTATTCTTCCTCTTCTGTGAGAAGGGGGGACTCATTGGGCCCAGTACCTGTTTTATTAAATGCTGTCCTCTGCAGTGCCCTTTTCCTTTTAGCAAGTCCTGCCACTTCTTCCTGACCTCCTTCCACACTTGACAAACGGACAGCAACTCTTAAAGGGTAACTCTCGCCAAAATTGAACCTAGGCTCTTTTTGTTAATCTAGCCGAGTCAAACATTCGTGCAAAAGCATAATTAGAATGGAAACTCCACTTTTAAGTTTGACCGTATTTTCATTTTCGGTCAAAATGCCTTTTGAATGGGAGTGAATGGGGCACAACAACGAGAGCATCAAAATCACTATTTTTAAAACACTAAGGCGGCTCAAAACAACATGAAACTACTTGAAGTATCACTAGGGGCTCTACATATGAACTAGAGCATTGACAACATTGTGTGCAAAAAAGTTTGCTAAAAAGAAAGGTTTTGTACGACTTACACAGAAAATAATTTGTTGCTCAGCACATGAAAATAAATTACCGTGATCTCAGACTGTGCTTAAGTGGTTTCTCCACTGCATGGATCTTCATGTGTAAATTCAGGTGAGTTTTAAAGGAGAAACTCTTTCCACACTGATCACACGTGTGCGGCTTCTCTCTGCTGTGGATCCTCTCATGTGTTTTCAGATTTGTTGACACACTGAATCTCTTGTCACAGTGTGAACACTTGTAAGGTTTTTCTCCAGTGTGGATCCTCTCATGTGTTTTCAGATGCGCTGACTGACTGCATATCTTGTCACAGTGTGAACACTTGTAAGGTTTTACTCCAGTGTGGATCCTCTCATGTGTTTTCAGAGATGCTGACTGACTGAATCTCTTGTCACAGTGTGAACACTTGTAAGGTTTTTCTCCAGTGTGAATTCTCTGGTGCAGTTTTAAACAGTTAGCTGAAGTAAAAGTCTTCTCACACTCAAAGCACATGTACTCTCTCACTCCAGTGTGAGTTTTCTGATGTCTATGTAAAGTTAGCAGCAGTGAAAAACTCTTTCCACACACAGAACATGAATGTGGCTTCTCCTTCGTATGAACTGTCAGGTGTCTCTTCAGCTCTGGTGCACTAAGAAATGTTTTGCCACATTGATCACATGAGAACGTCTTCTCTCCGGTGTGAATCCTCATGTGATTATTAAGGGCTGATGATTGACTGAAACTCTTCCCGCACAGATTACATGAGAACGGCTTCTCTCCGGTGTGGATCCTCATGTGTTGATTACGATTTGTTATGCGTGTAAATCTATTCCCACATTGATCACATGTGAACGGCTTCTCTCTAGTGTGGATCCTCATGTGTAGCTTCATCTCACTTTTTAAAGCAAAACTCTTTCCACAGTGATCACACGTGTGCAGCTTCTCTCCAGTGTGGTTCATCTCATGTGTTTTCAGATGTGCTGATCGACTGAATCTCTTGTCACAGTGTGAACACTTGTAAGGTTTTTCTCCAGTGTGAATTCTCTGGTGCAGTTTTAAACAGTTCGCTGTAGTAAAAGTCTTCTCACACTCAAAGCACATGTACTCTCTCACACCAGTGTGAGTTTTCTCATGTCTATGTAAAGTTAGCAGCAGTGAAAAACTCTTTCCACACACAGAACATGAATGCAGCTTCTCCTTCATATGAACTCTCAGGTGTGTCTTCAGGTCTGATGACCTAAGAAATGTTTTGCCACATTGATCACATGTGAACGGCTTCTCTCCAGTGTGGATCCTCATGTGACGCTCAAGACTTCCTTTGGTTGTGAAACTCCTTCCACACTGAGTGCAGGTGAAAGATTTCTTGGCTCTTTTCTTTAAAAATATATTTTTTGTCTTTGAGCGACTCAAAGGTTTTCCTCCAGGATGGACATGATGTTCCTCCGTCACTTCACTCAGTTCTTCACTCTCCTCCGTCACTTCACTCAGTTCTTCACTCTCCTCCTTCACTTCACTCGGTTCTTCACTCTCCTCCGTCACTTCACTCAGTTCTTCACTCTCCTCCGTCACTTCACTCAGTTTTTCACTCTCCTCCTTCACTTCACTCGGTTCTTCACTCTCCTCCGTCACTTCACTCAGTTCTTCACTCTCCTCCTCCACTTCACTCGGTTCTTCACTCTCCTCCGTCACTTCACTCAGTTCTTCACTCTCCTCCGTCACTTCACTCGGTTCTTCACTCTCCTCCTTCACTTCACTCGGTTCTTCACTCTCCTCCTTCACTTCACTCAGTTCTTCACTCTCCTCCTTCACTTCACTCGGTTCTTCACTCTCCTCCTTCACTTCACTCGGTTCTTCACTCTCCTCCTTCACTTCACTCGGTTCTTCACTCTCCTCCTTCACTTCACTCAGTTCTTCACTCTCCTCCTTCACTTCACTCGGTTCTTCACTCTTCTCCTTCACTTCACTCGGTTCTTCACTCTCCTCCTTCACTTCACTCGGTTCTTCACTCTCCTCATTCACTTCACTCAGTTCTTCACTCTCCTCCTTCACTTCACTCGGTTCTTCACTCTCCTCCTTCACTTCACTCAGTTCTTCACTCTCCTCCTTCACTTCACTCGGTTCTTCACTCTCCTCCTTCACTTCACTCAGTTCTTCACTCTCCTCCTTCACTTCACTCAGTTCTTCACTCTCCTCCTCCACTTCACTCGGTTCTTCACTCTCCTCCGTCACTTCACTCAGTTTTTCACTCTCCTCCTTCACTTCACTCGGTTCTTCACTCTCCTCCTTCACTTCACTCAGTTCTTCACTCTCCTCCTTCACTTCACTCAGTTCTTCACTCTCCTCCTTCACTTCCATCGGGTCTGACATGAAAGAAACAAATATTACATTTAATTTTCAGTACATCAAAATAATTCAAAGAGAGGAATATAAAGTGAAAGGACATGAAAGTGAGCCCTGATGTAATCGTAGAAAGCAGACAACCGCTGTAAAATGATAATTTGATGCCTTTTTATAAATTGATTATATGTCCTTGAAACTTTCCATGAATGAGGAAAATTCATCTTCCAATTATTATTTTTAAAACATTATAGGCACAAATCCCATGTTTCTTTATCAAGAACTATTGAATATATTTGATCAATGACACAATTATCTAACATGATATTAACATTAAAATATACAATACTGCCATATTTCCACACCAACGTTGAGATTGATATTTATTTGACTAAAACGTTTTAAATATTAATGGCCGTTCACACTAGACTTTTCCTTGCACTGACTTCACTGACTGTATTTAAAATACAGTATTTCTTAAAAATAAAATTCACACAGAAAGTGACATCATCTGTGCTCTTTCTACTGCATGATGGGAAGACAAGAAAATAATCTCAATCCATTGTCTCTGTTTTTACACAATCTGTAGCATTGACTGTATTCATCAACCCTGCTACCAAAGTTACTGTAAGAAGAATCTCTAAAACTATGAATAACTTGTATGATATTTTACAAATACAACTTTATCAGTAACTTGGTGTTTACTGACTATTCCTAAAAATATATATTTTGTAAACTTTGTTGAAAATGACTAAAATTCTGGTAACGTTGTTGCTACTTGGGAACCAGATATAAAATAAAACAGTTTAAACAGTATTTAGCCTGATCTGATGTTGACAATCAATATAAAAATGTCTCAAACCTCCCTTTACTGACCATTTGTTGAAGAAAACCCAGAACATTCTGAACCGTTTCATAGTTGAACTGTTTATCTAAACACTGGTTTCTAACATAAATGTTCTTCAGCATCATGAATGAATGAAGAATAAACACCAACCTCTTTGTTCTTCAGGATCTTCAGTGTGTTTCATTCTGCAGGGTTCTGGATCACTCATGTTCTCACTGTCCTCTTTAATAAACTCAGTCTTTGCAGATTTCAGCTCTTCCTGATGATCGTCTTCACTTGTAGCTGATGGGAATTACAGCATTTATTGGAGAATTACAGTGGGAGGAGCTTCACTGATGATGTGAATATGGTGGGAGGAGCTTCACTGATGATGAATTACAGTGGGAGGAGCTTCACTGATGATGTGATTATAGTGGGAGGAGCTAATCTGCCAAAATCAAAAATATAAATCACTGAGTTTGTTTTTATAATAAATGACACTTCTAAGCATTTATGTCTGTCTATCTATTAATCGTACAGTAACTGATGCCAATTCATTATTTTAATTATTTTTATTGCTAATCCTTACATTATTCTGCTTCTTCATTAAAATACAGGTATCTAGAAATATAGAAAATAATATAAATAATTTTAATTTTTCCAAATATAAACAATGGTAAGAAAAACAGAACAAAATCATAAAAAAGGAAATCTTAAGAAAATAATTTGTGTAAAGGTACACAAAGTAGCCAACAAATCCCCTCAGTCTGCTGAGATCTGAAGACATCTGCATAATAAATGAGGTGAAAACAGGAACTATTGTCATGAAATAAAGAGTGTTTTAAGCAGATCTGTTAATATTGATGAGCCTCAGACTATCAACACTCATTCAACAAGCCATTCAGGATCATCAGCAGATCCTCTCACTTTATTGTTACAGGGGTGCACATAACATTTTTGGTCTTGTTCTCAGGGGAGAACCTGGGGTTGTTGCTTGGTCCTCACATTTGCATTTTTTCCTTAACCCACCTCACGGGAGAAACAAATAAGAGGGATGCATAATATAGACTATTGTTAAATATTGTTATTATCTGACTATGATACATAAAAAAGAAAAAGAAAAAAAGCACACTTTAAAATAGTCAAATTTTTATCAGGCAGTAGGCTAATATGGCCTAGTCGAGTCTATGCAGACTGCTTGTTATTATCAGAGATGGCAACGCCGGCGAAGGAGGTAACTTTATGTGACAAACTCAAAAAAGGAGAATTAAAAACGAAGGTCATCCATCCATTTTTTCCCCCAAAACGCTATAAATCCATCCTTTATATATATATATATATTTTTTTTTTTTTTTATTGATGGTTTGTCTTTTTTTTTTTTTAAGTATTTTGTCATTTATGAGGAAAAAACAATCTTACGTGAGTGACAGTTCTCCATTACGGACGAGACCTCTGAAAGCGCCGCGGCACTAAAAGACTTTCAAACTTTCACAGAGACCTCAAACAGAAAGCACAAAGCATTTCTTTAAAGCGAATTTCGTTTTGTATTAATTGTATCTTAATTTTAATCCATGTTTCATTAACCAAATTCCTGGTTTTAATAAATAAAAAAAGTAAATAGGCTATCGTGATTGTTTAGGCTATTTTTTAATTATAGCCTAAGTGTAAAATATTAGGCTGTGTATACCGACATGGATCAATTATTAATATTAAATTTCATCTGTCTTTTGTAGGCATAGGCGAGCTGATGGCGCACCAACGAAAAATCCTAAATGATGTGCCAAAATGCGTTTTCTATTAGGCTACAATGAAAATATTGTACAGTCAGGTTTGCCGAAGTTCGTTTAATTTAGGCTATTTATTTATTTAAATAATTTATTTATTTTTGTCCATGTGCGCCGATCGGAGACGGAGTTCACTGCTGATATTCTGAGGTAAGAGAGTTTTCTAGTCTCGCGGCTGTCATCAGCAGCACCTTGCATCGCCCAATCAGTGGATGGCGGGCGGGTGCGGTTTTGAAAATTGGTCAAAAACGTTGGTGCGGATGGATGGCGGACGGATGATGAGTTTTGCGATGCGGTTGCGGATGAAATAGCCCATCCGCGCATCTCTAGTTCTGAGGCCTATCCAACACCACAGATTGCGCACCTATCTATCCCCAAATCTTAGGTACGCAAATGAGGGTTGCGGCAATTCATCTGGTACGCATTGTTTAATTGGGTAGCGCATGCGCACCTGCGCACCACTTATATGCATCCCTGATTGTTAGAAACACATTATTTGAGTCAGGATACATGATAAAAGCCTGTAAAACTGCTATATTGAAAGACAAAACGATACTGGTTACTCACGTAACCTCGGTTCTCTCTAGAAGAGGGAACGAGTATTGCGTAAGGAACTTAGGCTGTGGGAAAAGTCGTCTTGTCTTGAGATACTGAAGCCAAAAAATTATCCTTAATTTTCATATATTGTCCACGCAGTGCAGCAGCGGCTAGCTGAGCTAGAGCGGCATACTGCGCGCTCATTGGCTGCCGCGTGGCAACTGCTTTAGCCTACCAGTGAGCCCGGCGTGACGTCACGCCCAATGAGGGCGTATATAAGGAGGGCTCGGAGGCTAAAACTCTGGTTTCTGTCGAATGAAGCGACATGAGCTCGTGGCGTGAGCACGGCAGGGAACGCAATACTCCTTCCCTCTTCTAGAGAGAACCGAGGTTACGTGAGTAACCAGTATCGTTCTCTTACGAGAGGTTCTCTCGTATTGCGTAAGGAACTTACGCTGCGGGAACCCATTGTCAACGCCGTGCACGCCTTGCATCCACACATAACTCCCGGGAGACCCGGGGAGCGTAGAAGTGGGAAAAAAAACAGGTGGCCAGCAGTGTGGGCCAACACATCTTCGCAAGCACACATAGGGAAAAAGCATAGAGCGGCATGGCCGGTCTATATATTACTGACATACCCTGAAAGTGCAGCTCAACCAGGAGAGCTAAATCGAGTATCCAGCCTGCGTACATAAGCAGGTCATGAACACGACTTAGACTGATAGAAGTTTAACCTGCAGGGCGGGAACTTACAGGTTATAGAACCTAACAAATGTAGAGGGGGAGGCCCAGCCCGCCGCCATACAAATGTCATGAATGGAAATTCCGCTGGACCATGCCCACGATGAGGCCATGCCTCTGGTGGAATGAGCCCGTATGCCCAAGGGGCACTGCAGGTTTTTGGACGCATAAGCTGCTGCAATAGCGTCCACTATCCATCTGGATAGTGTCTGTTTCGAGGCGGCGAGACCTCTGGTGCGCCCACCGAACGAAACAAAGAGCTGCTCCGAGAGCCCAGAAGGCGGCAGAGCGCGTAACATAGCACCTTAACGCCCTAACCGGGCAAAGGAGGTTACTGCCATCCTCACTGCCGGATAGAGAGGGAGATAACTTGAGCTCTGAAAGGAGTACCTAACACTTTAGGGACATAGCCGTGCTTCGGTTTGAGAATGACTAACGAGTCATTAGGTCCAAACTCGAGACACGTCGCGTTAACTGATAGCGCATGCAAATCACCCACGCGTTTTACTGAAGCCAGGGCTAACAGAAAAACGGTCTTAAACGTCAGGTATTTCGGCTCCACAGAGTCCAGTGGTTCAAAGGGATAAGCTTTTAGGGCCTCTAGGACCAAAGACAGATCCCAGATAGGAACCGAAGGCGGCCGCGGAGGGTTCAACCTTCTGGCCCCTCGCAGGAAGCGGGAAATGAGTTCATTCCTTCCCAGTGCGCGGCCGCGCGCCGAATCGGCGAACGCAGCGATCGCCGCAACATAAACTTTGAGCGTGGAGGGGGACCTGTCCGCGTCCAAGTGCTCTTGGAGGAAGTTCAGAACCTGTGGGACCCCACAAGATTGAGAGTTAAAACTCTTTCCTGCGCACCATTTGTTAAACACTGACCATTTAGACGCATAGAGCCACCTCGTCGAGGGAGCTCTGGACTGCGCGATCGTGTTAACTACCCCTTCTGGCAGATCAACGAATATCTGTTGATTTCCCACGCATGCAGAGACCAGTGCTCTGGATGGGGATGTAGAATCGAGCCTCAGGCTTGAGAGAGAAGGTCTCTCCTCACCGGAATCGGCCATGGGGCTGCGTCTGACAGCTTCATCAGTTCTAGGAACCAGGGTTGGTTTTCCCAGCGCGGGGCTATGAGGAGCACCGCGCAGCGCGTCTCCCTGATCTTCGCTCGCACTTGTGGCAACATCGAGATCGGGGGGAAAGCGTACAACGGGACGCTGGGCCAAACCTGGGCCAGCACGTCCTCGCTCTTCGAGAAGAACCTCTGGCACTGAGCCTTCTCGCTCGTGGCGAAAAGGTCGACTTCTGCTTTGCCAAAGCGACGCCATGGCATCTGGACTGTTTGGCAGTGTAGAGCCCATTCCTCGGGGGGAACGTTGTCCCTGGACAGTCTGTCCGGGCCGTCGTTCAGGCGTCCGGGCACGTGCGCGGCTCTCAGAGAGCGCAGCGAGCCCTGAGCCCAGACCAGAAGGCGCTCTGTCAGAGCGCGCAGGGTTCTGGATCTGATTCCGCCCTGACGGTTCACATAGGACACCACTGACATGTTGTCCGTGCGGACTAGCACGTGGTGCCCCCGCAGGTACGGGAGAAAGTGTTTCAACGCCTTCTCGACCGCCAGCATGTCTAGACAGTTTATATGGAGGCTTTTCTCCGGATCCGACCAGGGGCCGCAGACCGGACTGCCCTCGTAAAGCGCTCCCCAACCCATGTTGGACGCGTCTGTCGAGATCACCTTGCGGTGTCAAGTCAAGTCAAGTTTATTTGTATAGCGCTTTTCACAATACAGATTGCATCAAAGCAGCTTCACAGTATTAAATTAAAATAATACAACAAAGTTTGTTTCAAGAGGAATTTATTAATTGATCAAATTAAATTAAATATCCCCAAAATATCCCCAACTGAGCAAGCCAAAGGCAACAGTGGCAAGGAACCGAAAAACTCCATCAAGTGACCTAATGGTGTCCTAAAACTCCATCAGGTGCCTTAATGGAGAAAAAAAAACCTTGGGAAAACCCAGGCTCAGTCGGGGGCCAGTTCTCCTCTGGCATTGGATAGAGGCCGGATTGTAGTTTGAACTGTAGGATTATATGAATGCCTGGCTGAAGAGATGCGACTTTAATCTAGTTTTAAACTGGGAGAGCGAGTCTGAGCAACGAACAGTATCAGGAAGACTATTCCAGAGTTTTGGAGCCAAATGTGAAAATGCTCTCCCTCCTTTGGTGGTTCTGGATATCCTAGGTATGACCAAAAGCCTTGAATTTAGTGATCTTAAAGAGCGCGATGGATTATAGGGCGATAGAAGATCCGTTAAATAGACTGGAGCTAATCCGTTTAGGGCTTTATAAGTCAGTAGCAATACCTTGTAATTAATACGGAACTTTATAGGTAACCAATGCAGTGATGATAAAATCGGTGTTATATGATCATATTTTCTTGATCTCGTAAGAACTCTAGCGGCTGCATTTTGGACTAACTGTAGCTTGTTTATTGAGGATGCAGGACAACCAGCTAATAAAGCATTACAGTAATCCAGTCTCGAGGTCATGAATGCATGAACTAACTTTTCTGCATCAGAAACTGATAGCATATTACGTAGCTTAGCAATGTTTCTAAGGTGGAAAAAGGCTGTTTTTGTAACATATGAAATATGATTTTCAAAAGACAGGTTGCAATCGAGTATAACACCCAGGTATTTTACTGTAGAGGATAAAGTAACAGGACATCCTATGATGTTAAAGTTGTATTGTGCGAGGTTTTGTGGGCGGTTTTTTGAACCGATAAGTATTACCTCTGTCTTGTCTGGATTTAATAAAAGAAAATTACGCGTCATCCAATCTTTTATATCTTTAACACACTCTGTCATTTTGGAAAATGTAGCGTTTTCATCCGGCCGTGATGAAATATATATTTGAGTGTCATCAGCATAACAATGGAAACTAATTCCATGTTTCCTTATAATATTTCCAAGTGGCATCATATATATTGAAAATAACAGAGGGCCTAATACAGATCCCTGCGGCACTCCATAGTTTACTGGAGTTATGATCGATTTTTCTCCATTTAAATAGACAAAATGGTAGCGGTCAGATAGGTATGATTTGAACCAGCTTAGTGCTTGTCCTTGAACACCAGTATAATTTTGTAGTCGATCTAAGAGTATTGTGTGATCTATAGTAGCGAACGCAGCACTAAGATCAAGTAAAACTAGTATTGAGATACAGCCTTGGTCAGAAGCTAAAAGTAAATAATTTGTGATTTTAACGAGCGCAGTTTCAGTGCTATGATGCGGTCTGAATCCAGACTGAAACTTTTTCTTTGGTGGTTCTGGATATCCTAGGTATGACCAAAATACCGGGGTGTGAGATGACCCCCATCGTAACTCCCTGTTGGTACCACTCGGCTGCCAGCCAGGGCTGCAGGGCTGAGACACAGCCCTGAGTCACGCTGACTCGAGCGCAACCCGAAATCCACGCTTTGTGGGGCACTTTCGAATTCAGCCAGCATTGGAGTGGGCGCATTCGTGGTAACCCCAGCTGCAGGACTGCTGCAGCTGATGCCATATGGCCCAACAGCTTTTGGAATGTTTTCAGGGGGAAACACCTACCTTTTTGAAAGGATCGGGAGAAATAAACCAGTCCCTCGGGCGAATTTACGCAAGGATTTGTCTGGTCGTGAGCATTTTGAACGGTCGTTTCACGAGAACTTTGTTCAAATATCTCAGATCTAATATAGGTCTGAGCGCTCCGTCCTTCTTGGGAACGAGGAAATAACGGCTGTAAAGGCCTGCCTCGGTAAAAGAAGGGTGAACTCGCTCTATCGCCCCTTTGCGCAGTAGCTTCGCTATTTCTTTATGAAGCAGATGGGCTGCATCTGCGTTCACTTTTGTTTCGATCCGAGCCCGAAAGTGCGGAGCATGACAACGGAACTGCAGCGAATAGCCCTGCATTATAGTGTTCAGCACCCATTTCGACACGCCCGGAATAGCCTTCCATGCGTTCTCACTCATGGCTAGGGTTCGAATGGCCTCTGGGTCCTGCCCGCCGCACTGCGCGGGGCAGGGAACCTGCAGTGGCAGAAGCGCGGGACGTGCAGTGACAGTGCTGGGAGACGGGGGCTCGCTGATAGCGGCAGCCGGCTGAACAGCGCTCTGAGAGCGCGCTGTAGTGGGCAGCCCGAGGCGCGGAGGCAGGGCGGGCATGTGAGTGTTTACAAGCGAGTGTGATTCCGGGCACAGGACTCTTTATTAAAACACAGCCGGTGGCAGGGGGCTTTGAGAGGTCTAGACCCTGAATATGTGAAGCAGAGCGGGCAATGTGTAGGTGTGGGCACTGGGAAGTGGGCACATTTCTTACATTTAACTCTCGAGCGGCAAACGCGCGCTTTATGTGAGTGCGCTCTGTGGGATACACAGGGGAGATTGTGCTTGTGTGTAGCAATGAACACTGGGGCGTGGGCATGTTTACTACACTCATAACACTGTCGGCGTGAGCCGAATGACCAGACTTTATGCTCTTTTTGCGATTTATCTGGGTCGCCGTAGCGTTTGAGTGCAGGCGAGTGAGTTGAGAAACTGGCTCGTTGGCTGCGGTGAACACTACTGCAGTAGCCTTTATTAAGGGGACTGGCAGAGGAAGACAGATGAGTTTCGACGGTGGTCCGGCCACGGCGGGACTCAGCCGTCTTTTCCTCCCGACGTGTGCTAGGAGGACTTTGCAGGCTCGGGTTTCAGCGAAACCCTAGGCCGAGGACCCCGCGGGGGAGGCGGCCTGTGCTGGCTGGTGGAGCGAGACCTGGGGCAGCCACGCTGACGCTGCTGCGAAGGCGGAGGACGAGACGGGCGCTGAGCAGAGCTGCGTGCAGGAGGCTGTGTATGAGAGCGGCCTGCAGCGGAACTCGAGCGGCGAGGCAGAAAGAGATTCATAGCCTGAGAAGCCTTCTGTACCTCCGAGAAACGGTCCACGAGACCACTCACTGCTGGGCTGAAGAGGCCGGTGGGGGAGAGCGGGGCGTTGAGGAAAACGGACCGCTCTGCTTCTCCCATGTCGTCTAGTGTTAGCCACAGGTGGCGCTCTGTGACGGTGAGCGAGGCCATGGAGCGACCGATAGCTTGTGCTGCTATTTTGGTAGCGCGAAGGGAGAGGTCCGTCGCGCTGCGCAGGTCGATCAAGGTCGGGCCCTTCTTGTCCAGCTGGCGGAGGAGGTCGGCTTGAAGAACTTGAAGAACCGCCATCGTGTGCAGGGCTGAAGCGGCTTGTCCAGCGGCGGAGAAAGCGCGGCTGACAAACGCCGAAGTAGTCCTGCAGGCCTTAGACGGGAGGGCAGACTTTGAGCGCCATCTCCCGGATGGGGGGCAAAGGTGCGCTGCAACCGCCTGTTCAACCAGAGGGATGTGATTATATCCCTTCTCCGCGGCTCAGTCCACGTGAGAGAGAGTCGACGAAACTGGAGAGCGGAGTCTGGCTGAAAGTGGAGCGCTCCACGACTTGGATAATTCCTCGTGGAGCTCGGGCAGAAAAGGCGCTGGTCTGGACGCTGGCGTCTGGTGGCGGCTGGGTAGGAAGCACCCGTCGAGCCTGTTCGGTGCGGGGACCATTCGAGGCCCAGGTGCTCGACTGCCATTGTGAGGAGGCGGAGAAGCTCGGCGTCCACACTGGCGTGGGTCCTACCAGACTCTCTTGTAGAAGAAGAGGCGGAGCAGAGTGAACCGGACCACTCTTCACTGTCCGACGCCATTAGAGAGCAGCTGTCCAGAATAGCGTCGTCTTCCGCTTCATCCCCTGAGGCGACGGCATCGCGGGCGAGAGCCGGCGGCTGCGTGTCGGGAAGCGGGGGCGGAGAGGGAGAGAGCGAGGCTCGCGGGAGGGGCTCCGGCGAAAGCCTGACTCGGTCCTCGGGCTCCGGTTGTCTCTGCAAGCGGCGCTTATTCTTGCGCGGCCCAGAGACAGGAGGACGGGCTCTGCGTTGAACAAGGCGAGTCGAGCCCGCAGGGTCGACATCAGCAGTTCTTCGCAGAATTCGCAGCCGCCCGTTGACATGGCGACGGCTGCATGGTCACGTCCCAGGCAGAGAGCGCAGATCACGTGGCGGTCTCTGTCGCTGAGCGGAGGAAATACGAGGCATTTTGCAACAAACGCCTCTGCGCTTTTAGTTAGTGCTGCGAAGCAAACACACACACAATACACAAGTAAGAAAAGGATATCGCCGGATTAGCGGAGCTGGCACGGCAGGCTGAAGGCGGCGAAGATTCGTCCGGCTTCCTCAGGCTGCCCTAAGCTGGCTGGATGCTGGAGACAACGGCGACAGCTTCTCTCAGAGTGCAGCGATGCGAAGAGCTTCGCTGAAGAGACAGAAATCAGAGTTTTAGCCTCCGAGCCCTCCTTATATACGCTCTGACGCCGCCCATTCTGGCGGGCTGTGACGTGCGAGGGCGCGACGTCACGCCGGGCTCACTGGTAGGCTAAAGCAGTTGCCGCGCGGCAGCCAATGAGCGCGCAGTATGCCGCTCTAGCTCAGCTAGCCGCTGCTGCACTGCGTGGACAATATATGAAAATTAAGGATAATTTTTTGGCTTCAGTATCTCGAGAAAAGACGACTTTTCCCGCAGCGTAAGTTCCTTACGCAATACGAGAGAACCTCTCGTAAGAGAACTGTTATTTCTCACAATATAACATGGATAAATCATCAATAATAAAACAAAATAATTAAATAAATAACCTCTCTTTATATTAACCTCTTAAGGCAAAAAACTACAACACATAATATGTGAATCTAAATATAGTTTGACTTTATAATAACTATTAATTGCAATAAAGTAATTCCATCATTAACATGTTACATATTCAGTACAGAAACTGACAATGATCATAAAACTCTAAAAAATAAAGAAAATGTAACGTTTCCTGTGCCAAACTTAATTAATATTCATATTCCCATGTATAGATTTGATATTTCCCACGTTCATTACTCATACAGGGGCAATATAGTGTCTACATCAATTTTAATAAGTAAATGTAATCTGCCAAAGATAAATGTCGACAAAAATAAAGAAGGTAAACATGAAAACACTTGGGATCGATTCCCCTCACAGATCTCAAACTTTAACTTGACATTCAGTAACAGTTCTCACTCCAAACATCGAGAGAATCACACAAACGAACACAAACTCGCTCAGGTCTGAATGAACTCAACATATTCTCCTCATGCTCGCTGCTCCTGCACTAAATGTTTATTTCAGAAGGAAGACGCTAGAAAAGACGCACAAGTATCGCTGTGATCGATGAAAACACTACAGAAATGAGACTGTAGCTTAATCAAACATAAAGTGTGTGTGATGGTTGTGTAAATGTAAGAAATACCGTGAACTGCTCTCCTCTCCTCAGAAGACTCGATGCTGAAACTCTCAATGAGGGAAGAGACGGCGCGAGCGAGCGGTGACGTCATCAGCCTGCGTACGGGACACCCCCGCAGCCAATCAGGGCCGCAGATACAGCTTTACTAGTAGCCTTCCATTATTATTATTACAGAACTGAAGTGACTCCAGTTACTAAAGGTGAACTTTTTCAAGTGAAGCCCAAAATAGTCAGAATAAGCAGAGGAGGATCACCTCCATCCAGTCTGATTTGTGTTTTGGCCTGTAAGTCCGGCTCAGTTTATTCTGCAGCGTCCTAAGACAAATAGTAAAGGCATGTTGGTAGATTAGCACCTGTAGAATTTCCTTTTGTTGAAACCCCAGATAAAAGTAGAAAGCTTCTATTCTACTAAAAGCTACTAATTACATTTTCAACAGTGTAATAAGATTTCTGTGCTATTTTTAAAGAGAAATTCCGTATTTTAATTTTAGAATAAAAAATAATTAAATTACAGTAATTAATTAATTAGTTAGTATTGTATTACACCCAACACTAGTTACGCAATTATGCTGATAGAGCACATCCTGTACTGTATATTAATGACTATTTAATATTACCTCTAAACTTTGACTAGGCTTGGCATGTTGCATATTAATTGTTCTAGGAACCTCAAATAGGTTAAAATTTAATTGTTGTGTATGTTGTGCTACTCTATAATGATGTTCCAGTTAAGGTCATTCGCAGCATATGTAGGGCCCGAACATAAACTCAAGCCCAGGGGCCCCAGACCTGGGGCCTCATTTACAAAACTTTGCGTAGGATTTGCGTCAGAAGTGGCGTACGGATGAAACATAGGACATGCGTACGCACAGAAATATTCGGATTTATAAAACCGTGCGCACGCACATCCTACGCAGTTTTCCCTTAATAAATTACAATCAATTCTAAATGTAGCGCAGCTTTTGCGGCTTCATGTCACACCCATAGTTGCCCATAAATAGTCTCTGAAACGCCCACAAGTTAATATTCATCGATTGCGAAATCATGGCAAACACAGAGGAAAACCAAGAAACGTAACTTCACTCACGTCATTACGCATTGTGATGGCATCATGGCATTTTATTACCATCCATTTGACTGCATCTGACAAGCTACAGATGTGTTATGAGGATGAATTGCATAACATGCCAATATTATTGCAGAACATATTTCACTTTTCTTTTTGCAAATATGTGTTAATTTGCATTTCTGTTGTAATCTTCATTTGCTTTTGTTTTACACTGCAGATCGATCAAACGGGTGTTCATGTCGGCTGTTAATTGTAAGACTTGCTAAGATTTCATGTTATTTATGAGAGGCAGTATTGCCATTTCTTTTACACAACGGTCTACAGTTTCACACACTTTCACGTGTTTCTTCCCTCTGCCGACGGTGTCGCCATTTCTCATTTCACCCGTTTTTGTGCGTACGCCTGGGTCAGACCTTGCGTGAAGGACCACACATTTTCCCGTCAAGTTTGCTTTTTATAAATACCAATTACTGCGTAGAGCGGCGTACGCCTTCTTTTGTGCATCTCAAAGCTGGAGCCTGGGCTGGTATTGTTTAAAGTTCATAGTGATTGTTCTGACTTCGTGAAACCTCATGGTGTGAATGAACTTCAAACTGACTAGTCAAGTCAAGTCATCTTCATTTATATAGCGCTTTTAACAACGTAGATTGTTTCAAAGCAGCTTCACAGAGATAAGCGTATAATTTAAGGTAACAGAGATTGTTTTGGCTTTATAGCAGAGTTAAGTTATTTTCCATCTAAAGTTAGTTTTGATTGATTTGCTTCCGTCGCAACGATCATTTGTTATTAAATTAGGGGCCGCTAAGACGACACCATTCCCTCTACACAGACTTTAAACGCGAACCTGTGAGAAACGCTGATTGCGTTTCTCAATCGTTTCTCAACTAGCGTTTCTCAACTAGAACAAACTCTTTGAAATGTACATATGATAGTGGATATGAAACTGTTAATAATGTAGACAGACAGCAATCTTATTCAATGTCAGTCATGTGTGCAGTGAAATATCATTTATTAGGCATTTAAAAACTCTATTGAGAAAAATGAAAACATGGAAAGCTCAAAAAGCAATCATATCAGGATACTTCATGACTTTCAGAACTAAAATTATTCCTAATTAAAGCAGAATCAGCAGAAAATAAGAAAATGGACAATAACAATGAGATGTTGATAAAATTAGTAAAGAGTTTAATCAATAATTACATGAAGTAATCCGCACCAAACAGTGCCTGAGGATCGAGAATGCAAACCCTGAAATAGGATCAAGCTTCAAGCCCTGAAAAATTAAATAAAAAAAAAGTTCTCTCTGCGCAAACCTCAAAAAACGCAAACCTGTGAAAACGCAGACGGCGTGCACATGTGCTTAGTCCATAGGTATGTTTTTTTTTTTCAATCCACTTTAAGTGTGTAGTCCAGGAGACAAGAATATAATAAACTTTACTATTTCAGCAACAATCTACACTTTACTGAGTTCATTATCATAAAGTACAGGTGTGTCGAGAGACAAGCTTTTCTCTCATCAATATGATCTCCAGATTCAGATATGGATCCAGTAGATCTGGAGAATCCACTTAAGCTTCTTGTTTCTTCTCAACTTTAAGCCTCTTTTGTCCCAGTACAGTGTTTCCTGATGAGCTTTTCCCAGAGCCGGTTCTGCCCATCAGAAGAACCCGGATCATCTGGACTGGAGCCGATCACAGACATCTCTGAAAGAGACAGAAAATATGGAGTATGAATATGTAAAATAAGGCAGACTCAACTGTATTGTATTCTCCGGGATATCATTTGTGAATATCATCACTTCATTATATATTCATCAGCTCAGCAGGGGCGGCTGGCCAATAGAGGGCGCTAGAGCGTTATTTATTTATTTAGCATTATTTATTTTATAAAGGTATTTGTAAAGGTAAAAAATGCACTGGAACTATATCGATTTAAGGGGGCAAATATTATCCCTTACTGAAAAAGGAGTGACTGCAGAAAGTAATACAGAGGTCAACGTTAGGTTAAAGATACAAACAAAGAGGGATTCAAACAAACATCATATAATAAGGTAGAATTTGCAGACTGTGAGCTGAAGAGTAATATTCAGAGAAGGGATGAACTAAAAACATGCTGAAATGCACGAAAACCAGCCATGTATTGGGCATTTCTTGGTTGGCCATCATGTGGTCCCATCATGCCATCTTCATGCTCCTCCTCCACCACCTCTTCATCTTCCTCCCTGTACTCTCATATGTCCTGACTACAGCTTCACACATCCTCAAACTGCTGAGGTGTTGTGGCTGCAGTCTGGACAACAGAAGATGGAGGCTGAGGCCTGGGAGGGTTGTTTGCAGGACTAGGAGATGGAAGATGAAACTGATAGTTCCTCTGAGTATGAAGGACCTGACTCAGGCTCAGGTTGAGTTACCCCTACTCCTCCATGGATGCCAAGTACTGGCCTATTCTTCCTCTTCTGTGAGAAGGGGGGACTCATTGGGCCCAGTACCTGTTTTATTAAATGCTGTCCTCTGCAGTGCCCTTTTCCTTTTAGCAAGTCCTGCCACTTCTTCCTGACCTCCTTCCACACTTGACAAACGGACAGCAACTCTTAAAGGGTAACTCTCGCCAAAACTGAACCTAGGCTCTTTTTGTTAATCTAGCCGAGTCAAACATTCGTGCAAAAGCATAATTAGAATGGAAACTCCACTTTTAAGTTTGACCGTATTTTCATTTTCGGTCAAAATGCCTTTTGAATGGGAGTGAATGGGGCACAACAACGAGAGCATCAAAATCACTATTTTTAAAACACTAAGGCGGCTCAAAACAACATGAAACTACTTGAAGTATCACTAGGGGCTCTACATATGAACTAGAGCATTGACAACATTGTGTGCAAAAAAGTTTGCTAAAAAGAAAGGTTTTGTACGACTTACACAGAAAATAATTTGTTGCTCAGCACATGAAAATAAATTACCGTGATCTCAGACTGTGCTTAAGTGGTTTCTCCACTGCATGGATCTTCATGTGTAAATTCAGGTGAGTTTTAAAGGAGAAACTCTTTCCACACTGATCACACGTGTGCGGCTTCTCTCTGCTGTGGATCCTCTCATGTGTTTTCAGATTTGTTGACACACTGAATCTCTTGTCACAGTGTGAACACTTGTAAGGTTTTTCTCCAGTGTGGATCCTCTCATGTGTTTTCAGATGCGCTGACTGACTGTATATCTTGTCACAGTGTGAACACTTGTAAGGTTTTACTCCAGTGTGGATCCTCTCATGTGTTTTCAGAGATGCTGACTGACTGAATCTCTTGTCACAGTGTGAACACTTGTAAGGTTTTTCTCCAGTGTGAATTCTCTGGTGCAGTTTTAAACAGTTAGCTGTAGTAAAAGTCTTCTCACACTCAAAGCACATGTACTCTCTCACAACAGTGTGAATTTTCTGATGTCTATGTAAAGTTAGCAGCAGTGAAAAACTCTTTCCACACACAGAACATGAATGCGGCTTCTCCTTCATATGAACTCTCAGGTGTGTCTTCAGGTCTGATGACCTAAGAAATGTTTTGCCACATTGATCACATGTGAACGGCTTCTCTCCAGTGTGGATCCTCATGTGACGCTCAAGACTTCCTTTGGTTGTGAAACTTCTTCCACACTGAGTGCAGGTGAAAGATTTCTTGGCTCTTTTCTTTAAAAATATATTTTTTGTCTTTGAGCGACTCAAAGGTTTTCCTCCAGGATGGACATGATGTTCCTCCTCCGTCACTTCACTCAGTTCTTCACTCTCCTCCGTCACTTCACTCAGTTCTTCACTCTCCTCCTTCACTTCACTCAGTTCTTCACTCTCCTCCTCCACTTCACTCAGTTCTTCACTCTCCTCCTTCACTTCACTTGGTTCTTCACTCTCCTCCTTCACTTTACTCGGTTCTTCACTCTCCTCCTTCACTTCACTCGGTTCTTCACTCTCCTTCACTTCCATCAGTTCTTCACTCTCCTCCTTCACTTCACTCAGTTCTTCCCTCTCCTCCTTCACTTCACTCGGTTCTTCACTCTCCTCCTTCACTTCACTCAGTTCTTCACTCTCCTCCTTCACTTCACATGGTTCTTCACTCTCCTCCTTCACTTCACTCGGTTCTTCACTCTCCTTCACTTCCATCAGTTCTTCACTCTCCTCCTTCACTTCACTCAGTTCTTCTCTCTCCTCCTTCACTTCACTCAGTTCTTCACTCTCCTCCTTCACTTCACTCGGTTCTTCACTCTCCTCCTTCACTTCACTCGGTTCTTCACTCTCCTCCTTCACTTTACTCGGTTCTTCACTCTCCTCCTTCACTTCACTCGGTTCTTCACTCTCCTTCACTTCCATCAGTTCTTCACTCTCCTCCTTCACTTCACTCAGTTATTCTCTCTCCTCCTTCACTTCACTCGGTTCTTCCCTCTCCTCCTTCACTTCACTCGGTTCTTCACTCTCCTCCTTCACTTCACTCAGTTCTTCACTCTCCTCCTTCACTTCACATGGTTCTTGACTCTCCTCCTTCACTTCACTCAGTTCTTCACTCTCCTCACTCTCTTCCACCGGGTCTGACATGAAAGAAAAAAAATATTACATTTAATTTTCAGTACATCAAAATAACTCAAAGAGAGGAATATAAAGTGAAAGGACATGAAAGTGAGCCCTGATGTAATAGTAGAAAGTAGACAACTGTTATGAAATATTGTGATAATTTGATGCCTTTTTATAAATTGATTATATGTCCTTGTAACTTTCCATGAATGAGGAAAATTTATCTTTCAATTATTATTTTTAAAACATTATAGGCATGAATCCCATGTTTCTTTAGCAGGAACTGTTCAATATATTTGATCAATGACACAATTATCTAACATGATATTCAAATCAAAAGCCATTTAGGGCTTTATAAGTAAGTAAGTCAGTAGCAATACCTTATAATTAATACGGAACTTTATAGGTAGCCAATGTAGTGATGATAAAATCTGTGTTATATGATCATATTTTCTTGATCTAGTAAGAACTCAAGCGGCGGCATTTTGGACTAACTGTAGCTTATTTATTGAGGATGCAGGACAACCAGCTAATAAAGTAATCTAGTCACGAGTTCATGAATGCATGAACTAACTTTTCTGCATCAGAAACTGATAGCATATTACGTAGCTTAGCAATGTTTCTAAGGTGGAAAAAGGCTGTTTTTGTAACATACGAAATATGATTTTCAAAAGACAGGTTACAATCGAGTATAACACCCAGGTCTTTTACTGTAGAGGATAAGGTAACAGGACATCCTACGATGTCAAAGTTGTATTGTGAGAGGTTCTGTGGGCGGTTTTTTGAACCGATAAGTATTACCTCTGTCTTGTCTGGATTTAATAAAAGAAAATTACGCATCATCCAATCTTTTATATCTTTAACACACTCTGTCAATTTGGATAATTTAGCGTTTTCATCTGGCCGTGATGAAATATATATTTGAGTGTCATCAGCAACAATGGAAACTAATTCCATGTTTCCTTATAATATTTCCAAGTGGCATCATATATATTGAGAATAATAGAGGGCCTAACACAGATCCCTGTGGCACTCCATAGTTTACTGGAGTTATGATCGATTTTTCTCCATTTAAATAGACAAAATGGTAGCGGTCAGATAAGTATGATATTAACCAACTTAAAGCTTGTCCTTGAACAACAGTATAATTTTGAAGTCGATCTAAGAGTATTGTGTGATCTATAGTATCAAACGCAGCACTTAGATCAAGTAAAACTAGTATTGAGATACAGCCTTGGTCAGAAGCTAAAAGTAAATCATTTGTGATTTTAACCAGCACAGTTTCAGTGCTATGATGCGGCCTGAATCCTGACTGAAACTTTTCATATATAACATTTTCTTGCAAGAAAGAGCCCAGTTGAGTGGACACAACCTTTTCTAGTATTTTAGACATAAATGGAAGATTTGAAATGGGTCTATAATTTGCTAGATTATTATGATCTAATTGTGGTTTCTTAATGAGAGGTTGTATAACTGCCAGTTTAAATGTTCTTGGAACATGACCTAAAGATAAAGACGAGTTAATAATATTGAGGAGAGGATCTTCCACTACAGGTAACACTTTTTTCAGTAGTTTAGTTGGTATAGGATCTAATAAACATGTTGTTGTTTTAGATGAAGTGATAAGTTTATTTAACTCTTTTTGTTCTATAGTTGTAAAGCACTGTAATTGTTCTTGCGGGGTGATAATTGAAGCTGAATTATAAGGCGCGATTGAGGATTGAACGTTTACAATTGTGGTTCTGATGTTTTCTATTTTCTCAGTGAAGAAGTTCATGAAATCATTACTACTAAACTGTAACGGGATATTTTGTTCGGGTGACGTCTGTTTATTTGTTAGTCTAGCCACGGTGTTAAATAAAAACCTAGGATTGTTTTGGTTATTTTCTATTAGTTTGCGGAGGTGCTCAGCCCTTTTAGGGCCTTTTTATAACGTGACATACTGTCTTCCCACGCGATTCTAAAGACCTCTTGTTTCCATTTACGCTCTAAATTACGGGTTTCTCTCTTTAGAACATGCGTAGTATTATTGTACCATGGTGCTTTAATTTTCTCTCTGACCTTTTTTAATTTAATGGGTGCAACAACATCCAATGTTCTAGAGAGAATGGTGCTCATAGTGCTAGTTAGTTCTTCTAGTTCATCTGTTTGTTTGGGTTCAGGCAGCAGCTGAGACAGATTAGATAAGCAATTTGAGAAATTATCTATGGTGGATGGAAGGATTGTTCTGCCTGGTCGATAACGCGGCGCAGCATGACATATTACAGCAGTATGTAACATGCAAGTTACCAAGTAATGGTCAGTGACATCATCACTTTGTGGAATGATATCTATATCGGTTGGATCGGTTCCATATGATATAATTAAATCGAGTGTGTGATTAAGACGATGAGTTGGTCCGGTGACGTTTTGCTTGACCCCAAAGGAATTTAATAAATCTATAAACGCAGCCCCTAACGCATCATTTGAATTATCTACGTGTATGTTAAAATCTCCAACAATTAATGCTTTATCTACATTGACCAATAGATCTGAGAGAAAATCTGCAAACTCTTTTAGGAAATTAGCGTAAGGCCCAGGCGGTCTATATACGGTAGCCAAGGCTAGAGATAATATGGATTTTTTTCTAACATCTAAGAGCGTAACATTTAGTACAAATACTTCAAACGAAATAAACTTATAACCCGTTTTCTGAGTAACATTGAGAATATCTCTATAGATTGTTGCAACACCGCCGCCACGACCAATCAGACGGGGCTCGTGCTTATAGGAGTATCTTGATGGAGTAGACTCATTTAGACCGAAATAATCATTTGGTTTAAGCCAGGTTTCAGTAAGGCAAAGTACATTGAAGCTATTATCTGTGACTATTTCATTTACAATTACTGCCTTAGGTGTGAGTGATCTAATGTTTAGAAGACCTAGCTTTAAAAAATGTTTTTGTTTACTAATAGCAACATTTTCTCTTTTAATAACAATTAGATTTTTCCTAGATCCTGCAGTAGAATTATTATTTGATCTCACTAAACGAGGAATAGACACGGTTTCTATGCAATGTTCTACACTAGTATTTATATTATTTAAATTGGTGCAGGAGAGACTATGATTTGGACTTTTGGTTACTAGTCATTTAATGGTATTTAACATTTTGGAGATGTTATTCGATAGAAGATCCACTCCGAATCTGCTTGGGTGTAAGCCATCGGCACGGAAAAGCCTAGGACACTCCCAAAACAGATTCCAATTATTTACAAAGAGCAATTTCTGCTCATTGCACCATGACATTAACCATTCATTTAGCGCGAATAGTCTACTAAACTTTTCATGTCCTAGTCGGTACGTGGGAAGCGGTCCTGACACAATGATCGTTGTTTCAGGCGATGTGCTGCGTACCGTATCGATCAGATTCCTGAAGTCTTTCTTCAGAATCTCCGTCTGGCGCAGCCTGATGTCGTTCACTCCCGCGTGCAGGACCACAGGTCCGACGTGCTCGTCATCGTTCAGAATCTCGGGAACGCGAGCAGCGATTTCAGAAACACGAGCACGAGGAAAGCAGTGACTGTGCACCTTACTTTTACCTAATGTAGCGTGTACGTGCCGAACGATGGAATCGCTGATGATCACAGCATCGCGCTCGGTTTCGCAAAGAGGGGAGAAGCGGTTTTGTGTGGATAACTCGAAAACCGGGAGGGGCGGAGAGAGTCTTGGTCTAAACCTGACTCGCGTCTTCCGCTGCGGTACCATCCAGGCTTTGTGGTGGCATGTTGGAGCTGGAATGAACGAGACCATGGCTGATCGCGACCTCTGCGCTCGGGACTGATGCTGAGTAACGCACGGAGTAGACGAGGTCGGAGTCAGCGGGTTAGTAACGTTAATCACTGATTTGTGTGCATCGGCGCGTGATGTTTCAAGAGCTAACCGCCGGTCTATCAGCTCGGCTTGTCTCACTAAAAAGTCGTGGATCTGTTTCTCAACAGCTTCCAGCTCAGACTGCAACGTGTGCAGCTCAAATGTATCTTCACCTGCACCAAGAGGTAGACTACTTACATCTGATATACTCGCCATGTTTGTTTGTAAGTGAGTGTGGAGAAGACGCGTTCAGCCGTGATCCACGGACGTAACCTATAAGAGTATCCAGCGTTGGATCACTAAAAGGCTTGAGACGCGTCTGCTCAACAGTCCGCGTTGTAGGCTAACTATGAGGTTTGAGCAGTAGTGCTTCTCAGTGAGGAAAAGTAAAAAATGTTCGTTGTAAGTGAGTTTAAAGGGAAAAGTCAAGAATTATAAATCAAATCGATAGAGCTCCAAAGACAACAACGCGTTCAGACGCGACGGATGCGCATTCGAATTCCGGAAGTTTATTAACATTAAAATATACAACACTGCCATATTTTGACACCAACTTTGAGATTGATATTTATTTGACTAAAATATTTTAATTATTAATGGCCGTTCACAGTAGACTTTTCCTTGCACTGACTTCCATTCATGCGCATGTGAAAGTGGGACACCAGAAACACAAGCTCAAGTGAATTACCCTGTGAGAAATAGCACAAGCTTTTAGCATTCAAGTGGAGAGGATTGCTTATTTTTACATTTTGAATTATTATTATTTGTTATTTGTTAAATTTATTGATGTCATTTCACGACCGTTGCAGCGTCTGTAGAAACTTCACAAGCTCAAAGTGTAGAGTGGCCATAACTTTAACTGGCTTTAAATTAACTATTTTATTATCTTTATCTGTGTCCTACATGTTTCACTCAACCCTGTTACTCCTGACATGATTTTCCTCCTTTTGAAAACTGTGACACACAGGAAGTGACATCCTCTGGGCTCTTTCTACTGCATGCTGGGAAGACAAGAAAATATTAGGCTTGTTTGAGATTAGCAAAATCTGCGCAGAACCGATCATCATGATGAAGCGTGTCTGAAACTCTCTTAGAGCGCAAGGCAGATTCTGCAGTCGAGCGCAGTTGCTCTCCACCGACTGCGCTGATCAAAAGCACGATGGGAAACGACTTGCTGACGACACAGCTTAATGCTCATTGGTTTAAACAACCGTGATGTATTGTTCTCTGTATAAATGTTTGAATTCAAAACTCTGATATCGTGTTTTTATGTGTATACATTATGTGTGAGTATTCCCAAACTCTCTGACAGTAATCTCTATGGGTTATTTGATTGTTGTCATATTTATATATATAAAAAAATATATAGCCTATAAAACATGTCTGTAATTAAAGTAAAAATTAATGATAAACACGTCTTTGGGATATGTAATAAAATAACAAGTACTTTCGGTGTCTTGTTTATTATATTTATTTTCATATAAAAGCAACAGAACTTAAATTAGCAACACTGTGCACGAGCATGAATCCTGTGAATCCCGCGATATCCATCTCTGATCTCACAGGTGTCAGATCCACTGCGAGAAGAGAGAACTGTCCAGCTTGCCTGCGCTTTTCTCACTCCTCCTCTCACTGCAGCCGCATACTCTCGCATACATTTCAGGCGAGGCAAGGCGCATCTCAAACAAGCCTATTCTCAATCCATTGTCTCAGTTTTTACACAAACTTGAAGAAAAAGATTGACTGTATTCATCAACCCTGTCACCAAAGTTACTGTAAGAAGAATCTCTATAACTATGAATAACTTGTATGATATTTAACAAATACAACTTTATCAGTAACTTGGTGTTTACTGACTATTCCTAAAAATATATATTTTGTAAACTATGTTGAAAATGACTAATCTTCTGGTAATGATGCTGAAGAACATTCATGTTAGAAACATTCAAGCACTTCATCACATTTAGATAAACAGTTAAACTATGAAACGGTACAGAATGTTCTGGGTTTTTCTTCAACAAATGGTCAGTAAAGGGAGGTTTGAGACATTTTTATATTGATTGTCAACATCAGATCAAGCTAAATACTATTTTAACTGTTTTATTTTACATTTATTTTATATCTGGTTCCCAAGTAGCAACAACATTCTGCAGGGTTCTGGATCACTCATGTTCTCACTGTCCTCTTTAATAAACTCAGTCTTTGCAGATTTCAGCTCTTCCTGATGCTCTGATGCTCGTCTTCACTTGTGGCTGATGGGAATTTACAGCATTTATTGGAGAATTACTGTGGGAGGAGCTTCACTGATGATGTGATAACAGTGGGAGGAGCTTCACTGATGATGTGAATGTAGTGGGAGGAGCTGATCTGCCAAAATCAAAAATATAAATCACTGAGTTTGTTTTTATAATAAATGACACTTCTAAGCATTCATGCCTGTCTATCTATTCATCGTACAGTAACTGATGCCAATTCATTAATTATTTGTATTGCTAATCCTAACATTATTCTGCTTCTTTATTAAAATACCGGCATCTAGAAATATAGAAAATAATATTAATAATTTTAATTCTTTCAAATATAAATAATGGTAAGAAAAACTGTTAAAATCATAAAAACAGCAATAAAAGGTACACAAAGTAGCCAACAAATCCCCTCAGTCTGCTGACACCAATGAAATTAGCTTTAAGTGTCAATTTACAGGAGATCTGAAGACATCAGCATAATAAATGAGGTGAAAACAGGAACTATTGTCATGAAATAAAGAGTGTTTTCAGCAGATCTGTTAATATTGATGAGCCTCAGACTATCAACACTCATTCAACAAGCCATTCAGGATCATCAGCAGATCATCTCACTTTATTCTGAGTGTTTGCTGTTAGAAACACATTATTTGAGTCAGGATACATGACAAAAGCCTGTAAAACTGCTCTACTGAATGAAAATACTGTAATTTCTCACAGTATGACATGGATAAAACATCAATCACTATGACACTCATCTCCATCAACCACTACAGAGAAGTAATTACAGCAGCATAATATGTCAACATTAATCTAAATATACAGGGTGGGCCATTTATATGGATACACCGCAACAACATGGGAATGGCTGGTGACACCAAAGTCCCGTTTGTGGCACACCAGTACATGTGAGGGGGCAAACTCCTCAAGATGGGTGGTGACCATGACATATACTAATGTGCCACAAACAGGACCTCAATATCACCAACCACTCCCATGCCACCACGGTGTATCCATATAAATGGCCCACCCTGTAGTTTGATTGTATGATAACATTAATCACTATAAGTAGTTAGATCGTTAAAGGGGGGGGGGGGGGGGGGGATGGGACGGCCTACGGACTCGTAGACTCAGCGAGCACGCGCAATTCAAGTTCACGAGACCGAAAGTCCGCATGAAGTGCGCCATTTGGGACAGGGCCATTTTCGATCAACGCGCCAGCAGCTGAGCACTTCCCTTACGCGTAACGTAACGCAACCCTCCCGCCCCCACTCCCCCATCCATCCAGAAATGGTCGACAAAAATCATAAATTCAATCTAATAATCAAATTGACAAGTAATTAAACGTGTGGTTGAGGGGGCGCCCTATGATGATCATGTTTAATAAACATGTTTTTTTTTCGCATTTCGTTGTAATTCTATGATTAATGGGAAGTAGGTCTAAGGGCGACACTAGAGTGCGTCTGCGCCCCCAACACATTTGTCGCCCTAGGCAACCGCCTAGTTCGCCTATAGCAATCGCCGGCCCTGGACCCTATTATCACTTCCCTTGACCTACTATTTTCAACCCACTCAAGGGCTAAGAGGATGGCCAGCATTTCTCCTGTAAACACTGACAATTTATCATTTACTCTCTTATGAATTCAATTCAAATTTATTTGTATAGCGCTTTTCACAATACATATTGTTTCAAAGCAGCTTTACAGAAAGTACATAGAAAAATACAGTTAGTTAAACATGCATTAATTTAGGGCATAAATGTACATAGAAAAATACATAGAAATATACATAGAAAAATACAGTTAGTTAAACATGCATTAATTTAGGGCATAAACAAAGTACATAGAAAAATACAGTTAGTTAAACATGCATTAATTTAGGGCATAAATGTACATAGAAAAATACATAGAAATATACATAGAAAAATACAGTTAGTTAAACATGCATTAATTTAGGGCATAAACAAAGTACATAGAAAAATACAGTTAGTTAAACATGCATTAATTTAGGGCATAAATGTGCATAGAAAAATACATAGAAATGTACATAGAAAAATACAGTTAGTTAAACATGCATTAATTTAGGGCATAAACAAAGTACATAGAAAAATACAGTTAGTTAAACATGCATTAATTTAGGGCATAAACAAAGTACATAGAAAAATACAGTTAGTTAAACATGCATTAATTTAGGGCATAAACATATCGCCAGCGTCGAGTTGTCTCTTATCAGGCGTCGAGTCGTCTCCTCACGGGCTTCGAGTCGTCTCTGCACGGGTGTTGGGGCATCTGTAGTTTCCATGAGAGGCTGGATACAAACTGGAGCTGACAATCTGTATTTACCTCGGGACTAGCGTCCCGAGATAACAACAGAAAAGCAGATGGGAAATAATTAGCGTAGCTGCTGTTCATAACAATAATGCATTCAATCTGATTCAACTGTAGTATAAAAGGTAAGTATTATGTGAATGCTTGGCTAAAGAGATGCGTCTTTAATCTAGTTTTAAACTGGTACAGCGAGTCTGAGCCTCGAACAATATCAGGAAGGCCATTCCACAGTTTAGGAGCTAAATGTGAAAATGCCCTCCCTCCTTTAGTTTATTTTTTTTATTTATTTATTTTTTTTATTTATTTATTTATATTTGCACAGAAAAAAAAAAAAACAATAATAATAATAATAACAAAACATAAAATATATAAACAAAATAAGACAAATATTATCAATTTAATGATGTGCAGGAAGAGGCAAAAAAAACCAACTGGGCTTATTTAACGCCACCACCTATAGACATAATTACAATAAAATCAAAACAAAAAAACATAAAAAACAAAAACATTATACTACATAAAAGTAACAACAAACTAGTGAAATACATATATCCATAACACACACACAAAACACACATGCACATACATGTATACATACACATAACATCAACAAATTTTTATGACAATTACAGTAATAAAAATAATAAACAAAAAATATGATCAAAACATAAAAATAAAATAATTTCTATATTAAAAATTTAGAACAGCAGTTAAATGGGCTTTTAAATATCTTTTGTAACATTTTAATGAGGAGGAGTTTATTGCTAAGTGGGAAAAAGTGTTCCATAATTTGGTACCCCTAAATCTGATAGTAAATTGACCTCTGCACGTAAGAAACTTTGGAAGATGAAGATCTAAGGATTGACGAGTTGAATAAGAGTGAACCTGTGAGTTAAATTTAAAATAAGTCTTAAAGTGTTCTGGGAAATTTTCATAATTAGAATATACCTTATAAATGAAAACACATATTTGAGTGATATTAATACCATACACAGTAAGTATCTGAAGATTCTGAAACAGAGGCACAGATGAAGAATGTGACTCAGATCGGGTTGCAATCCTAACAAAACGTTTCTGAAGAACCAAAATTCTATGAAGTGTAGAAGGAAAAGTGCTTGCCCAAACTATATTACAATATGAAAGATATGGATAAATTAAACTGTAATAGAGTGTAAGAAGACAATTTGTAGTAATAAGATTGCTAATCCTCCTAATTATACCAATAGATTTATTTATTTTCTTGCTAACCCAGTCAATTTGTGTCTTCCAATTCAAGTTCTCATCAACAAAAATTCCGAGGAATCTTGTTGTTGAAACTTGGGATATCTCCACAGTCTCCATTGTGACTTTTGAGAGGTCCTTAGAATATGATTTTTTTCCACTAAAAATTATATAATTAGATTTTTTTGTATTCAATGATAACTTATTTAATCTGAACCATGTAGCATATGCAGTTAAACCAGTATTTACATTTTTAATCAGAAAATTAAAATTTGAATGAGAATAAACTAAAGTTGTGTCATCTGCAAACATTATTGGAAAAAGAATATTTGACACATTTGACAAATCATTAATATAAATAAGAAATAATAATGGTCCAAGAATGGACCCCTGTGGGACTCCACAAAGTAGTCTGGCTTTGTTGGAATAGCATCCCTTAATACAAACAAACTGTTGTCTGTTTGAAATATAGTTTTTTAACCATTCAAGCGTAACATCATGAAAACCATATTTTTTCAATTTTTTCAATAGAATATGATGGTTGACTGTATCAAAAGCTTTTGAGAAGTCAACGAATATACTACAGGTAAATTCATTATTTTCTAATGCAGAGGAAACTTTGTCAATCAAATGAAGCAAGGCCATAGATGATGAATGACTTTTCCTAAAGCCATACTGATGTTTATAAAGAATTAAATTAGAATCAAGATGGAATAAGATCCTTTTATATATAACTTTTTCTAATATTTTTGAAAAACAAGGCAATATGGATATGGGTCTATAATTATTGAAGCAACAAGGGTCATCTGTTTTAAACAGAGGAATAACTTTGGCAACTTTTAAATCCTCTGGTACAACTCCTGTTTTCAGAGAAAGTGAAAAAATGAAAACCAGTGGCTGCAAAATAAACTGCTTGATCTGTTTGACAAGGAATGAAGAAATGTTATCATGACCGGTTGAAGATGTTTTCAATTCATCAATAATATCACTTATTTCTTGAACATCTGGAGGGTGAAAAAAAGAAATAGGAGGATAATTCCTTATAATAAAATCTAGTGGATTACCATTACAAGCAGGAACTTTACTGGCTAATTCATGTCCAATGTTAACAAAAAAATTATTAATTTTTTGAGCTATATCAAATGAGTTATTAAAAGAATTATCACCTTCATAAAAAACTGAAGGTAATTCTGAATGAGTCTTATCTCTATGCAGCAACTGA
The DNA here is from genome assembly GCF_965113295.1 of Leuciscus leuciscus. Lineage (NCBI taxonomy): Eukaryota > Metazoa > Chordata > Actinopteri > Cypriniformes > Leuciscidae > Leuciscus > Leuciscus leuciscus. The sequence goes on from NC_138725.1 coordinate 6,511,823, forward strand.
TTTATAACTTTCCATGTGGTTTTAGTATCATTTGAACACCTCTTAAATTTTTCACAGAAATATTTCTTTTTTAACGATCTAATGTAATAAGTATATTTATTTCTACAAGATGTATAAGCACCATGGGTAAGGGGTGTAGGATTTGAAATATATTTTTTGTACAATTTATTCTTTTTCCTCAGCAACTTCAACAAGTCAACTGTAAACCAAGGCTTACTAAAGGCCTGACTATATTTCCTAGTAGAGCTAATAATTGGAAAACATTCATTGAAACTACCGCTAATAATTTTCATAAAATTTTGATATGCAAAATGAGCATTTTTTTCTTTGTAAAGATCATTCCAGGAAGTACTGGCAAGCATATCTTTAAATTTAGAAACATTTAGCTTGCTCATAATTCTTTTAAGCATCTTTTTCTTTTTTTGTTTAGTTGTATTAAACTTGATTAGCGAAAATTGGAATATAGGGAAATGATCAGACAGATCTAAATACAAGACTCCAGATTTCATTCCTTCACTCAAATTATTTGTTAAGATGTTATCAATCAAAGTTGCTGAATTCTCCTTTACTCGAGTAGGTTTATGAATAAGAGGGAAAAAATAACTAGAATAAAGTATATTTAGAAAATCTGCAGTAAATGTATCTGGATTATTTTTTTAAAGATTTATATTAAAATCACCTAAGATGTAACAAAGTTTATCTTCCTTGTTAATCAGATCAAGAGAACTGGATAAACATTCATTAAAATCTTTGACAACAGAATCTGGTGAACGATAGACGACACCAACTATGACATTTTTTCCACCAAAAACACCAGAGAGCTCCACAAAAACAGATTCTACTGAATTCAGTGATAGATCATCCCTAACTTTAAATTCATAGTTGTCTAAAAAAAATAAAGATACTCCACCTCCCGATCTATTTTCTCTTACATAATGAACTGAATTGTAATTTGATCATTTAAATATTTCTCTAGAGTCTTCTGTAAGCCATGTTTCAGATAAAGCAATAACAGAAAAATTATGTTTAAGTAAAGATAAATAATGAATAAATTTGTCATAGTTACAAGGAAGACTTCTTATATTCAAGTGGAAAGTGGAGAATATATTAGAAGGCATGGAAACATATAAGTCATTAAACTGAGTTTCATTATAAAATCTGCAAAGGTTTGTGGTATCAAATGATGAAAAAAAATGTAAATCTGGGTCAACATCAAAATTATAAGCATCAATTAAAGAGAAATAAAAAATATTAAAATCAGAATCAGATGTATTGTAGTAGTCCATAGAGTGTTATTTACTGTAAAAAAAATAAATAATAAAAACACAAATTTGTATAAAGAAAACACAGTAGGCAACTATTGAACCAACCTCTAAATGTTGGTCCTCCTTTGTTGAGGAGGATTTTGTGTTGGTGGATGGACAATAAGTTTGTCATATCTCAAATATGCAATGTCACCTCTCTCTCGAGCCGCCTTCATTGCTGGGAGTAGATCTTTCCTTCTTTGACGGACGATTTCAGAGAAGTCCTCATTGATGAAAATGCCTGAGCCCTTCAAGTTTTTTGCTCTGTCCAGAACAGCCAGTTTGTCCTTAAGCCGCAGAAATCTGACCACAATAGGTCTGGGCTTTTCTGAAGGTGTCACTGGCTTCCCAGTTCTATGAGCCCAGTCAAGCTCTATTTTCAAATGATCCAACTGTAACTTTTCACTGAATAATTCTTCAGAATCAGACACTTTTTCTCTCACAGACTCTTTAATGCCGTCCACAACAATATTATTCCGTCTTGACTGGCCCTCCAGATAGTCAGCCTTCTCTGTGATAGAATTGAAACTTTTACAGATTGTGTCCAGATCTGACCTGGTTTCTCTGCAGATCTTTGACCAGGTGCCACAAGAGATTTTAAAGTCATCAAATTCTTTTTGAGTCATTTCCAGACTCACCTTGAAGTCATAAACTTGCTTTGACAGATCATCAATCCTCTTATTAGAAGAGTCAACTATGATCTGTACACAAGATTTGAAATTTTTTTCTTGCTGTTCAAGCAAAGTTCTGTAGAAGTCCTTCTGCTGATCCAATAACTCACGCACTTGAGCCATGGTAACATAATCCTCTGTGGTGTGGTTAGAGGCTTTTGGTGGCATTGTTTGATGACCAAGGCCCACTATGTCACGGTAGATGTATTCTCTGTTCCTTCTAGTCTCGTGTTTATGTTGTTGTGTGAGCGCGTGTGTTGTGGGCGTGAGTGTATGACATCACTTGATCCGCTCCAGCTGATCATCATCACATCACCAGCTGCAAGCAATATCATGACTCCTTAAATACTTACCGTTGTTCTATCATCCTTGTCAGATCGTTGTTGATGTCGTTCGTGTTGGTGTTCCGGTGTCCAGTTCCTGCCTTGTGTTCCTGTTCCAAGTCTTCGTTGTGGATTCACCCGTTGTCTCACCGTCACCTTCACTGCACTTCTTCACGGATCCTGACCATCGAAGTCCCTGCGTCACTCTTCACATCAGCTTGCACTGTTGCACTGTTGGACTGTTGGACTGTTGTTCTCTCTCTCAATAAATCACTCGCAATTGCTTCCTGTCTCGTATCCAGTCATTATGACACACTAGGCCCGAGGATTCAGCAGTAGTGTCCCAGAAACTTCACAAAATACAAACAACAGCCACAATTTTGCTTGAAGATGTTTGATTAAACTTTTCTTACTTCAAACAGCAGCTAATATTTTGAGATTTAAGAGGGATTCCTCCGATTTTTTATGGATCAGAAAACCAGCAGTAAGATCAGAAAAACACAGCTTGAAGTTCTGGCATGAAAAACCGCAGTCTCAGTTGACAGGGTTTCAAGCGTTTTTTTTTTTTTTACAGCGCAGAAACTGTAAAAAAGTAAACCTCGCGTTTTGTTTGTTCTTTCAAGAGAGTGGACTTAGATATCCTAGGTATGACCAGAAGCCTTGAATTTAGTAATCTTAAAGAGCGCGATGGATTGTAGGGCGATAGAAGTTCCGTTAAATACCCAGGAGCTAAACCATTTAGGGCTTTATAGGTCATTAGTAATACTTTGTAATTGATACGGAACTTTATAGGTAGCCAATGTAGTGATGATAAAATCTGTGTTATATGATCATATTTCTTTGACCTAGTAAGAACTCTAGCAGCTGCATTTTGGACTAACTGTAGCTTGTTTATTGAGGATGCAGGACAACCAGCTAATAAAGCATTACAGTAATCTAGTCTCGAGGTCATGAATGCATGAACTAACTTTTCTGCATCAGAAACTGATAGCATATTACGTAGCTTAGCAATGTTTCTAAGGTGGAAAAAGGCTGTTCTTCTAACATATGAAATATGATTTTAGAAAGACTGGTTGCGGTCTAATATAACACCCAGGTCTTTTACTGTAGTGGATAAAGTAACAGGACATTCTTCTAAAGTAAAGTTGTATTGTAAGAGGTGGGCAGTTTTTTTTACCAATAAGTAATACCTCCGTTTTATCTGAATTTATTAGCAGAAAATTACATGTCATCCAGTATTTTATATCTTTAACACACTCTGTCAATTTAGATCATTTATTTTTTTCATCTGGTCGTGATGAAATATATAATTGAGTGTCATCAGCATAACAGTGGAAATTAATTCCATGTTTCCTTATAATATTTCCAAGAGGCATCATATATATTGAGAATAATAGAGGACCCAACACAGATCCCTGCAGCACTCCATAGTTTACTGACGTTATCTTCGATTTTTCCCCATTTAAATAGACAAAATGGTAGCGGTCTGATAAGTACGATCTAAACCAGCTTAATGCTTGTCCTTGAACACCAGTGTAGTTTTGTAGCCTATCTAAGAGTATTGTATGATCAATAGTGTCGAAAGCAGCACTAAGATCGAGTAAAACTAGTATTGAGATACAGCCTTGGTCAGAAGCTAGAAGTAAATCATTTGTGATTTTAACGAGCGCAGTTTCTGTGCTATGATGCGGTCTGAATCCTGACTGAAACTTTTCATAGATGTCATTTTCTTGCAAGAAAGAGACCAGTTGAGTGGACACAACTTTTTCTAGTATTTTAGACATAAAAGGTAGATTTGAAATGGGTCTGTAATTTGCTAGATTATTATGATCTAATTGCGGTTTCTTAATAAGTGGTTTTATAACTGCCAACTTGAATATTCTTGGAACATGACTTAAAGATAAAGACGAGTTAATAATATTGAGAAGAGGATCTTCCACTACAGATAACACTTCTTTCAGTAGTTGAGTTGGTATTGGACATTGGATATCTTATTAAACATAACATTCATTTCTGGTATAATGAACGCAGCTCCTACTCTACTATCTTTTGTTTTTGATGCATCTGTATATATCTTAGTAAACATAGAATACTTCTCCTCTAGGTATCTACTAACCTGACTCCTATCAATATTATTCTCTTTTTTCCACTCTAAAATGCAAATACAAATCTACTTATAACTCCCCATTTGCCCTGTGATAGGCTACAATTTATCTCTATAAATACTATTTTCTCAACTCTGTGCATATATTTTTACTTAGATCAATTGACATGATGCTGATAATGACGACATTGTGTGTAAGTAACTTTTTTACTATTCTGGCCTAGTAGTGGTGTAAATATACCTCGTTTCTATTTTGCATTAAAAATAGGCTTGTTTGAGATGAGCAAAATCTGCGCAGAATCGATCACCGGTGATCAGCGCGAGATGCATGCCGGTTAGAAATGTGTCCGAGTGCGGTCCGCCTTGCTCTGATGTCATGCTGACGTATGTCAAAAATCTCTCGCGAGTGCAAGGCGGCCGTGTCGGATTCTGCAGTCGAGCGCAGTTGCTCTCCACTGACTGCGCTGATCAAAAGCATGATCGGAAACGACTTGCTGACGACACAGCTTAATGTTCATTGGTTTAAACAACCGTGATGTATTGTTCTCTTTTAAAATGTTTGATTTTAAAATTCTGATATCATGTTTTATGTGTATACGTTATGTGTGAATATTCCCAAACTATCTAACAGTGCAATCATTATGGTTTATGCAATGTAATTTTTATACAAAAAAAAAAAACACATGTCTGTATTAAAGAAAAAAAGACTGATAAACATGTATTTGGAATGGAATTAAATAAGTAGGCTACTTTGGGTGTCTTGTTCATTATATTAATTTTCATATAAAAGCAACAGAACTTAAATTCCATCCAATTTATTAGCAACACTGGGCACGAGTGTGAATCCGGTGAATCCCGCGATATCCGTCTTTGATCTCGCAGGTGTAAGATCCACTGCGAGAAGAGAGAACTGTCCGTCTTGCCTGCGCTTTTCTCACTCCTCCTCTCACTGCAGCCGCATACTCTCGCCTACATTTCAGGCGAGGCAAGGCGCATCTCAAACAAGCCTAATGTTTGTGGCCCCTTTAAGAAATCCTTCTCTTCTCGCGATACTATTCACTTGTGCTGGTTTGTGCACAAACTGGTTTCCAGTTTGTGCGCGCGACCAGAGACGCCATTTTTCACTGTTCAGGAGAGCTCCATGTGGTGCGTGCATCGATCGGATTCTGTGTTATATGTTCTTCTTTCTTGGTAAATATTACTCCAATATCTTTAATATGCACAAATAAGTTGTGAAGTTAAAAGAACATTTGATGTGTAAATTTTTTTTTATAGATTTATTTGGAGCGCATGTGTGACGAGTGAACCTCGTGGTGATCGGTAAAGGATTGGGTATGTACGGTTTATGGGGTAAATTACTGATGGCATGTTTATTTGATAAATCTGTTAATGAGTTTAATCTATATTCTGTGATTATACAGTATAACTGTATGGTTTAATGTATATTTCTGGTTCTGAATGATTAATGAAACGTGGCTTTGTTGAAGTGCTTTTATTTCTCTTGTAACTTAGGCCTAACGTTACCTCAGCCACTGCCGTATTCCAGTTTGTGTTATCGTATTCAATTGTAACATATTTTGGTTTGGAGAAATCGATTTAAATCTGACCTGTTTTAGTGCATTACACTGTATTTCAGTTTGAATTAAAGGGGGGTGAAACACTCAGTTCCAGTCAAACTCCTGTTAATCTTGAGTACCTATAGAGTAGTATTGCATCCTTCATATCTCCAAAAAGTCTTTAGTTTTATTATATTTATAAAAGACAGATAGGCTGTACCGAGTTTTTCCGGGGAAAAAACCGGCGGCTGGAGGCGTGCCGTGTGGGCAGTGTGCTATAGCTGTGCTAACCGAGCTAACCGAGCTAACAACACAGAGATACATTTATGAAGCAGTTTCTTACTCACCATCTGCGACAGCGAACCTTTATCATTGCGACTGCTCGATCCTTAAGCCTTAGACGATCTGCAAATCCGTCGATCTGGGCTTTGTTTATAAAACAAACATCTCGAAATGCAGGGAACAAACAGTCTTAAGTTACACAGCTCCGTTAATGCTCTGAAAAAACAAACTCCATCCACTGGTCCACTTAACGCTGGGTTCTTTGGGAATCTGTGCAGGGTTGTCTTGCCCTGGCATACAAAAACACACTTCTTTGGTGACATTGACTTCCAAAACCCGAGCAGAGGAGCGCTTTGATGAGGTACTGCTTTCGCTATCTTCTCTCTCTGGTCTACGAGTGCGTGCGCGTCATTCCGGCAGAAGAGTCCTTAGGACCCATATAAGGAAATTCCGCCCCATCTGACGTCACACAGACCCATACTCGAAAAAAACGTTCCGAAACTTGTGACAAACCGGAAGGACAATTTTTGGCACAGAAATACTCCTTCAAACGTACAATTTAATTTTTTTAACTTTGTCCATGTTTAGCATGGGAATCCAACTCTTTAACAGTGTTAAAAACTCAGTATGCATGAAATAGCTTTTCTTTTGCAGTCGAGATTAGAGGCGACTCCAAAGTACAGGGCAACGCACCGCAGACGTCTGCAAAATGGACCGAATTCAGACAGAATGGCACTAGTTACCTGCAGATCTGAAACAGAAAACAGACACTTCACGGTGCTGTAGGATTTTGTGCTTCTCATGAGCTTCCCATTTGTTGTGTGGGCAAATCTCCTATGCTTTGTACATATATGATATTAGTTGTGTGTTTGTGTTTGTGCAAATAAAGCTCTTCCTTTGAATAATAAGCACGTCCCTGGCAAATTTTCCTTTCCTCAATAAATTCATTCATGTCCTTGATGATGGTAATAGTGTAGTCCATAGGATAACAATGACATGAATATACAACATAACATCATATATATATATACTGTATATATATATGAATGATTATTATAATTTTGGGGTGGGGTTTAAATTTATAATGACCCAGGGTCACCAATAGTAACAGATCTGCCAACCAATCACGAGTGATTTTTTTTTTTTTTTTTAAATGTAGTGGTTTCAACCAATACCGAGTGAGGAAATTCAAGCCATTCTCTGGCAAGGCGCGGGCGCTGCTATTCATATGCAAATTAGCACCTCCGCGAGCTCTCCACATACATCATGGTTCGTTTCCCGCAATATGTGGCACAGACGAACGCGACGTTCACAGGCTGTAAATTGCCGTTAACTGCCGAAAATTATGGAGATTTCCGGCCGTTTACGGGGACGAAAATCCCACTTTCCATGCAGTGTCAAACAAACAACATATAATAAGGTAGAATTTGCAGACTGTGAGCTGAAGAGTAATATTCAGAGAAGGGATGAACTAAAAACATGCTGAAATGCACAAAAACCAGCCATGTATTGGGCATTTCTTGGTTGGCCATCATGTGGTCCCATCATGCCATCTTCATCCTCCTCCTCCACCACCTCTTCATCTTCCTCCCTGTACTCTCATATGTCCTGACTACAGCTACACACATGCTCAAACTGCTGAAGTGTTGTGGCTGCAGTCTGGACAACAGAAGATGGAGGCTGAGGCCTGGGAGGGTTGTTTGGAGGACTAGGAGATGGCAGATGAAACTGATAGTTCCTCTGAGTATGAAGGACCTGACTCAGGCTCAGGTTGAGTTACCCCTACTCCTCCATGAATGCATATACCACCACAAATGCCATCTGAAGCACTTGTGCCAAGTACTGGCCTATTCTTCCTCTGCTGTGAGAAGGGGAGACTCATTGGGCCCAGTACCTGTTTTATTAAATGTTGTCCTCTGCAGTGCCCTTTTCCTTTTAGTAAGTCCTGCCACTTCTTCCTGACCTCCTTCCCTGATCTTTTAATGCCCCTAGATGAAGTCAGTATTGTAGCAATATCCTCCCAGATTCTTTGATTTTTTGTTTTTGTTTATTTGTATGACTGCCGGTTCGACTTTATGACGACTGGTTCAGCCATTTTGATGTAGGTTTGTGCTTTTATAGATTATTGGCCTCGTAGAAAATGCACATCAAATGAAAACAATGAGGCTAAACATTTCATAATACAAGCATGTGCTACAATTACCAGCCATTCTACAAGGTGACATTTCCGCACTTGACAAACGGACAGCGACTCTTAAAGGGTTATTCTCGCCAAAATCGAACCTAGGCTCTTTTTGTTAATCTACCCGAAGTCAAACATTAGTGCAAAAGCATAATTTGAATGGAAACTCTACTTTTAAGTTTGACCAAATTTGCATTTTCAGGCAAAATGCCTTTTGAATGGGACTGAATGGGGCACAACAATGAGAGCATCAAAATCGCTATTTTTAAAACACTAAGGAGACTCGAGACAACAAAACTACTTGAAGTATCACCAGGGGCTCTACATATGAACTAGAGCATTGACAACATTGTGTGCACAAAGTTTGCTAAAAAGAAAGGTTTTGTACGACTTACACAGAAAATAATTTGTTGCTCAGCACATGAAAATAAACTACTTAAGGTGATCTCAGACTGTGCTTAAGTGGTTTCTCCACTGCATGGATCTTCATGTGTAGATTCAGGTGAGTTTTAAAGGAGAAACTCTTTCCACACTGAGCACACGTGTGCGGCTTCTCTCTGCTGTGGATCCTCTCATGTGATCTCAGATTTGTTGACACACTGAATCTCTTGTCACAGTGTGAACACTTGTAAGGTTTTTCTCCAGTGTGGTTCCTCTCATGTGTTTTCAGACCTGTTAAGTCTTTGAATCTCTTGTCACAGTGTGAACACTTGTAAGGTTTTTCTCCAGTGTGGATCCTCTCATGCGATCTCAGATGTCCTGATTGTCTGAATCTCTTGTCACAGTGTGAACACTTGTAAGGTTTTTCTCCAGTGTGAATTCTCTGGTGCAGTTTTAAACAGTTCGCTGTAGTAAAAGTCTTCTCACACTCAAAGCACATGTACTCTCTCACTCCAGTGTGAGTTTTCTCATGTCTATGTAAAGTTAGCAGCTGTGAAAAACTCTTTCCACACACAGAACATGAATGCGGCTTCTCCTTCGTATGAACTGTCAGGTGTGTCTTCAGGTTTGATGCCCTAAGAAATGTTTTGTCACATTGATCACATGTGAACATCTTCTCTCCGGTGTGAATCATCATGTGAACGTTAAGGTGTGATAATTGACTGAAACTCTTTCCACACTGATCACATGTGAACGGCTTCTCTCCAGTGTGAATTCTCATGTGAATCTCAAGACTTTGTTTGGTTGTGAAACTCTTCCCACACTGAGTGCAGAAAGATTTCTTGGCTCTTTTCTTTAAAAATTTATTTTTTGTCTTTGAGCGACTCAAAGGTTTTCCTCCAGGATAGACATGATGTTCCTCCTCCATTTCACTCAGTTCTTCACTCTCCTCCTTCACTTCCATCGGGTCTGACATGAAAGAAACAAATATTACATTTAATTTTCAGTACATCAAAATAATTCAAAGAGAGAAATATAAAGTGAAAGGACATGAAAGTGAGCCCTGATGTAATAGTAGAAAGTAGACAACTATTATGAAATATTGTGATAATTTGATGCCTTTTTATAAATTGATTACAATTATTATCTTTAAAACATTATATTCACGAATACCTTGTTTCTTTAGCAAGAACTATTAAATATATTTGATCAATGACAAAATTATCTAACATGATATTAACATTAAAATATACAACACTGCCATATTTTGACACCAACTTCGAGATTGATATTTATTTGACTAAAACATTTTAATTATCAATGGCCGTTCACACTAGACTTCATGCGCATGTGAAAGTGGGACACCAGAAACACAAGCTCAAGTGAATTACCCTGTGAGAAATAACACAAGCGTTTAGCATTCAAGTGGAGAGGATTGTTTATTTTTACATTTTGAATTATTATTATTTGTTATTTGTTAAATTTATTGACGTCATTTCACGGCCGTTGCAGCGTCTGTTGAAACTTCACAAGCTCAAAGTGTAGAGTGGCCATAACTTTAACTGGCTTTAAATTAACTATTTTATTAGCATTGTCTGTGTCCTACATGTTTCACTCAACCCTGTTACTCCTGACATGATTTTCCTCCTTTTGAAAACTGTGACACACAGGAAGTGACATCCTCTGGGCTCTTTCTACTGCATGCTGGGAAGACAAGAAAATATTAGGCTTGTTTGAGATTAGCAAAATCTGCGCAGAACCGATCATCATGATGAAGCGTGTCTGAAACTCTCTTAGAGCGCAAGGCAGATTCTGCAGTCGAGCGCAGTTGCTCTCCACCGACTGCGCTGATCAAAAGCACGATGGGAAACGACTTGCTGACGACACAGCTTAATGCTCATTGGTTTAAACAACCGTGATGTATTGTTCTCTGTATAAATGTTTGAATTCAAAACTCTGATATCGTGTTTTTATGTGTATACATTATGTGTGAGTATTCCCAAACTCTCTGACAGTAATCTCTATGGGTTATTTGATTGTTGTCATATTTATATATAAAAAAAATATATAGCCTATAAAACATGTCTGTAATTAAAGTAAAAATTAATGATAAACACGTCTTTGAGATATGTAATAAAATAACAAGTACTTTCGGTGTCTTGTTTATTATATTTATTTTCATATAAAAGCAACAGAACTTAAATTAGCAACACTGTGCACGAGCATGAATCCTGTGAATCCCGCGATATCCATCTCTGATCTCACAGGTGTCAGATCCACTACGAGAAGAGAGAACTGTCCAGCTTGCCTGCGCTTTTCTCACTCCTCCTCTCACTGCAGCCGCTCCTACTCTCACATACATTTCAGGCGAGGCAAAGCGCAACTCAAACAAGCCTATTCTCAATCCATTGTCTCAGTTTTTACATAAACTTGAAGAAAAAGATTGACTGTATTCATCAACCCTGTCACCAAAGTTACTGTAAGAAGAATCTCTATTACTATGAATAACTTGTATGATATTTAACAAATACAACTTTATCAGTAACTTGGTGTTTACTGACTATTCCTAAAAATATGTATTTTGTAAACTATGTTGAAAATGACTAATCTTCTGGTAATGTTGTTGCAAATTGGGAACCAGATATAAAATAATTGTAAAATAAAACAGTTAAAATAGTATTTAGCTTGATCTGATGTTGACAATCAATATAAAAATGTCTCAAACCTCCCTTTACTGACCATTTGTTGAAGAAAAACCCAGAACATTCTGTGCCGTTTCATAGTTGAACTGTTTATCTAAATGTGATGAAGTGCTTGAATGTTTCTAACATGAATGTTCTTCAGGATCATGAATGAATGAAGAATAAACACCAACCTCTTTGTTCTTCAGGATCTTCAGTGTGTTTCATTCTGCAGGGTTCTGGATCACTCATGTTCTCACTGTCCTCTTTAATAAACTCAGTCTTTGCAGATTTCAGCTCTTCCTGATGCTCTGATGCTCGTCTTCACTTGTAGCTGATGGGAATTTACAGCATTTATTGGAGAATTACTGTGGGAGGAGCTTCACTGATGATGTGATAACAGTGGGAGGAGCTTCACTGATGATGTGAATGTAGTGGGAGGAGCTGATCTGCCAAAATCAAAAATATAAATCACTGAGTTTGTTTTTATAATAAATGACACTTCTAAGCATTTATATGTCTGTCTATCTATTCATCGTACAGTAACTGATGCCAATTCATTAATTATTTTTATTGCTAATCCTAACATTATTCTGCTTCTTTATTAAAATACAGGCATCTAGAAATATAGAAAATAATATAAATAATTTTAATTCTTTCAAATATAAATAATGGTAAGAAAAACTGTTAAAATCATAAAAACAGCAATAAAAGGTACACAAAGTAGCCAACAAATCCCCTCAGTCTGCTGACACCAATGAAATGAGCTTTAAGTGTCAATTTACAGGAGATCTGAAGACATCAGCATAATAAATGAGGTGAAAACAGGAACTATTGTCATGAAATAAAGAGTGTTTTCAGCAGATCTGTTAATATTGATGAGCCTCAGACTATCAACACTCATTCAACAAGCCATTCAGGATCATCAGCAGATCATCTCACTTTATTCTGAGTGTTTGCTGTTAGAAACACATTATTTGAGTCAGGATACATGACAAAAGTCTGTAAAACTGCTCTACTGAATGAAAATACTGTAATTTCTCACAGTATGACATGGATAAAACATCAATCACTATGACACTCATCTCCATCAACCACTACAGAGAAGTAATTACAGCAGCATAATATGTCAACATTAATCTAAATATACAGGGTGGGCCATTTATATGGATACACCACAACAACATGGGAATGGCTGGTGACACCAAAGTCCCGTTTGTGGCACACCAGTACATGTGAGGGGGCAAACTCCTCAAGATGGGTGGTGACCATGACATATACTAATGTGCCACAAACAGGACCTCAATATCACCAACCACTCCCATGCCACCACGGTGTATCCATATAAATGGCCCACCCTGTAGTTTGATTGTATGATAACATTAATCACTATAAGTAGTTAGATCGTTAAAGGGGGGGGATTCTATTTCATGCATACGGAGTTTTTTACACTGTTAAAGAATTTAATTCCAATGCTAAACATGGACAAAGTTTCAAAAATTAAATTGTACGTTTGAAGGAGTATTTCTGTGCCAAAAATTGTCCTTCCGGTTTGTCACAAGTTTCGGAAAGTTTTTTCCGAGTATGGGTCTGTCTCACGTAAGATAGGGCGGAATTTCCTTATATGGGTCCTAAGGGCACTTCTGCACAGGCGCGGGCACACTCGTAGACCAGACAGAGAGAGAAGAGAGCGAAGATAGCGAAAGCATCATCAAAGCGCTCCTCTGCTCGGGTTTTGAAAGTCAATGTCACCAAAGAAGTGTGTTTTTGGTTGCCAGGGCAGACAACCATGCACATATTCCCAAAGAACCCAGCGTTAACGGACCAGTGGATGGAGTTTGTTTTTTTCAGAGCATCAACGGAGCTGTGTAAGACTTTGTTCCCTGCATTTCGAGCTGATTGTTTTATAAACAAAGCCCAGATCGACGGATTTGCAGATCGTCTAAAAAGCATCGGTTCCCAACAGGGGGGTCGCGGCCCACAAGGGGGCCGTGTCATATTTTGAAAAGTTTTGAGCAATGAGCATTAAATAAAAGTCCTTAACTTTTTTCTGTTCAAAATTGACTAAATATATATAATGAGCGAGTTCATCATGAATCCATTTTCCAATCCGTGTTTTTGTCTTATCCTGAATCACTATGTCTATGGTACACCTATAATAAGTGTTTACATTGGGACTATTTTACACTGGTTCGGATCGCTGCCGCCGCGGAGTAGCCCAGTACCTGCGTGACTCGTCATAGACGTACACAGAGAGAGAAGTAGTTCCGGCTACAATGTTCTTCCAAAAGACGCATTATTCTGTTAATAAACGCAAGTTTATTATCGCTCGCTATAGCGCCAAAACTGTCAAAAATAAAGCCTCACATTGATAAAGCCTCACAAATAACATGCAAGTATTGAGGTCCCAGTCAGCAGTCATTTAGTAAAAGCCTATTTTCTGTAGCGTTTATACGCCCACGTATAAATATTATTAATTATTATTCATAACGGAATATGACCAATAATTAATATTTTAATTATTTTTAATTATCTTCAGAATTTACTGTAGCAGAATCAATAGTATGATCATTTTATCAGTTCATCCAATGAACAGAAAGCATAAACAAGTATTAACTCTAGGAAATATAATATCTTCCTGGTCAAGAAAGAATTAATCCCCAGCTAACAATAAATTACGAAGTAAATTAAGGGTAACAGCATAGGTAACTTAAATCGAAGTTCAAGACAATAAATCTGATAAGCACACACGAGTAATCTCTTTTAAATACAAACAATACTTTATTGATTATATAGACTACTAACACATAAAGCTAATATCTAACACAAACACACGCACACACACACATACACATTCATACGCGTTGCAGAAAGGGATAGAGTGAGGAAAGAGTGGGTTTAAGAGTGAAAGGATGAAATCTCACGATTCCATATACACTAGACATGACCTGAACAAACCATCAATCATTAATTTAACCCTTCTATCTAGTTAAGATTTTAGCCTGCATGGAGGTACTTGCGTATTTGCTTTTGGGGATTCCCTTTTTGTTGCGTGAAAGGGGTTTTCCCGGTCCGTTCGGTCTCCTCGTGCCTGATGTCTGGATCACGGGGTCAGTCACGTGGTGTGCTGGCGGAATTAAAGTCTTTGTTTGAAGCTGGCTTTGCAGAAGAAACGTGGCTCGAAATCTTGTCGCAAAACTTAACTTAGAACCGACACTCACAACGGAAAAGAAATGAAACTAAGAAAAGAAAGGAAATTGAGAGTAGATGATGATGGCTTGAATGAAGCTATTTAACCCATGTTCTTCAGATCTTGATTTGGGTTATTTCGTTTGCGCGTTTACATGGTTCCTATAGAGAGAGAGAGAGCTTCGAGAGCAGCGAGAGAGAGTGCGAGAGAGAGCAGCGAGAGAGAGAGCTTTGTTTTTGGGTCTAAGGTTTTAAACTAAAATTTTGTCCAACCTCCAGGATGAGTTCTGGCCAATTAGACACTGGCTGAATTTAGGAGGTGACGTTCTTTTCAGTTCTGATCGTAAATCATGCTTATCTGTGCTCTCCTTACTAACAGAGAGAACAGGGGCCACAGTTTAGACATGATTTCTAATTAAAAGAAGATCAAAACATATTACACCGATATCATTCAAGCCATCTTGCTAGTTGTGTTCGTAAGATAGCATTGATATGAAACAGTACACACTTTCATTCATTCACTCCTTCTAATAGTTAATATAATAACTATTACCTGAATTAAATGGGATCAAAACATATTATCTTATTAAAATATACATATAAGTGGTGGAAACAACCCAGGATTAGGTAGTTGCATGATTGTTTGATCATGAGTCCATTGAAAATTGTTCTTGAATGATTTTATGTATAGTTATTGATAAGAATCAGTTCTCTGGTGAAGAGACAGAACTCTGTTTGTTCAGAGGTCTTAATGAGGAGGTGTTCAGGAATGTAGTCGGGGGTTTCAGTAACATCTGCTGGTGTCGATTCTTCTTCTAAAGGGTCTTTTGCAGACTCTCTGGCACCGGGATGGGTGACTTATGGCTCTGGTCTGTGCGGACACTGTCTTTATCTTAACCAGTCCGTATTAGGCCACAAAGCTAGCCATTGACCAGTTATGTGATAGTGCCGGGGGCTCCTTCAATTAGTCAGACCGGTGATGATCATGAGACGTTCTGAACAAATCTTCCCCCCTCAGTCATCGAGAAGTAGAGAATTTGAATTAATATTCAAAAAGAAGATTAGTTGGTGGTTGCTTTCTACCCATTGTCGTTACATATCCCCCCTCCGTTCGACGATGTGTTGAGTAGAAGACATCGGTGAACGCTGGAGAAATGGGTAGAGGAAGCAAACACACACGGCAAACAACAAGACAACACCTCCATGACTGGTCACTTTACTGGTGCAGGACATTAGATTACCTAGGCATAAACAGGTTCACTCTCTCAATGTAGTTAATCACGTTGAATAAAGTTTAGTTCAATCTTAGGACCGTTATCCTAGTTCGTTTTGGGACGGTGATTAATCAATTTTGTGATTAAATTTGATTTGTTTGTTTTATTCTCTTCTAAATTGTTCTAGGTTTGGCCCAATTTACCTTTCAATTTGTGATACGAATGATGCAGGGAGTTCTCTGGCTCACATTCGTTTTAAGGTGACTTACAAATATTAGGCGTGGTGTGTCAATCCTATTATTGCGACCTTGACCCTTATAGGGTGGACAGGCATTTTACCTCATAAAAGAAGAAGGAAAGGAAGGAAGAGGTAAAACAAAACAAAGCAGTTGAGTGTTCCTGGTATGACTTATAACTACTGTTGCGCAGCTAAGGTGTCAGGTATCACGATGTAATGAGAGGTGTTCTCAGGTGTACTTGTTGGATGGGTAGTTACCATGTTTCCTATGGTAAGTGTAGCTACGTTGTTAAGCTAGTTTCTGAAGTTAGTTTTTACCTGTGGGAGAAAACATGTTTGTTGCGTGTTTTGCACGGTAGAGGTGGTTAACTTCTATATGTTAGTGAGTATGTTAGGGGTGTTGTGTAGTGTATGCATGTATGCATGCATGTATGTATGTATGTATGTATGGTCAGATCTGTTTCAGTCTGTTTTGCTCCCCCCTTTGCTTGATGGCTTAGCTTTGATGAGCTTGTTGCCTCTTTGCCTTGGAGAAAGGATCTTCTGTGATCTGCTGGGGGTCAAACCAGTAAGGCAGGAAGTTCTCTGGCAGACATGGGGAGGTAGTTTGGCATGGCTGCGTGAAGCTGTAGTGCGAAACTTGGTCTCCGTTGTTGCATTCCTCCGATGATGCCTTCTGGTGGTGACAACCTTTCTGATCTTCTGTGCTTACTGTTGTTGCTGTAGCACACACATGGTTCTTGAGTTGGAGCTCGTTTGGTGGTTTCTTTATGAGTGATGGGTAACCAGGATGGTGTTTTCTGGTACCTCTGGGTGTTTGTCAGTGGTTGACTGTGAGAGACCACTTTGTTCTGTGTTGTTGTAGAACAAGTGGTTGTCATCTTCATTATGAAGGTGTATCAGATGAGTCGTGGGTCTTCCGTTCCATCGCTAGTCATAGCAAATTTGACTCATCTTGTTGGTCATCCGTGTTCAGCCTGCTTTCTAGGAACACTTCCCGTTGCCTCATTAGTGGTTCCATGTCTTTTCCATGCGGTTGGTGTGGTAGCTGTCATCGGCATGGGAGTCACGTTCTCTGTGCTTCTTACGAAGAACTGTGGTGTTGTCATGCCACTGGTTGTCTTCCAGTGCAAGGCTTGTGTCTTGGCTGAAGGAGTTTGAAATTGTGGATGTTTTCAAACCTTTCTTTGAGGACATCTTCTGTTTGATGTGGGCCTTGTGTGTCAGGTCACGCAGCTGTTGAATTGTCATTGTGTCTGCGCAGGCCTCGAGACCAAGATAATAACTCAATCCGGGGTGCAGATTTCTCAGGAAGAGGTTTTTGAAATTCACATCCTCTTCATGTTCAGGTGAGTTATGTGCACCAAAGAAGGCTTGTCGAAAACGGTGGTAGTAGGCTTGAGGAGTCTCTTGCCGACCTTGCTTAGTTTCCAAAGCGATTAACACACCATGTTCCGACTCTGGGCCTGTGAATTCTTTAATCAGTGTCTCACATAGCAGCTGGTAGTTTGACTTGACATGAGCAGGTTGTCGGTCTAGGAAGCTTCGTACCTTTGGAGTGGATGTCGATCTGAGGATGTAAAACCTGTCTCTGTCAGTCACATGTGGTCTCACCTCTAGATGGAAGTTGATATCTCGGATGTGGGCCTGGATGTCTGGGCCCTCCGTGGAGTTCAGGTTGAACTGAGTGATACTCTTAACCAGCTGGTTGAGATCTTTACAGGTCATCCCCTGTGCAGCTTTGGAGTCTGCCTGAATGAGCTCTCTTTGTTTGTTGGCAGTGAACAGTTCTGTGGTGAAGGCTGGTGACCTTTCGGGTTGTGGCCATTCACTTCTTTCACTGTATGCCAGTTCTTGGATGGAGGACTCTGTTCTGCTCAGCAGTGGTGATGCTGAGGGAGGTCTCTCCCTTCTTGGCTCTGGTTTCTGTTTGAAAATGTGCTGGAGTTCATCTCTGACCGCGTAGAGCTCGTCGTTGACGTCATCTCGCTGTTGGGTCAGATGGTCGATTTCAGCACTGCACCTTTCCAGGTGGTCTTTCAGAGCAATGATCTTAGAGTTCTTGACTTTAATGTCAGCTTTAGCTTTCTCTAGCTGGTGTTCAGCAGACTGGAGTTGGTTTACCAGGTGCTTCTGGACAGTCTTTAATTCTTGTTTGTCACGTTCAGTGACTGCAAGGGCTTCTTGGAGCTTGTAAACTTGCTTCTTTGTTTCTTGCTTCACTTTGTCGGGCACTTCGAGTTCGACTTGAGCTTTCACTTTGAGCTGGTCAGTGCAGAGTTGAGTGTGCATCAGCTCTCTCAGGAACTCAGTGGTCTGAAGCTTGAAGTCGTCCTGGACTTTCACTTCCAGCTTGTCTATGCGGCTCTGGGCACGTGTCAGCTCCTCCTGAAGGTGGGTGATGTGCTTGTCGCTTAGTGTCAGCTGGGCTGTGAAGGCATTGCTTAGGGAACAGATAATCTTGGTTAGTTCCGTGTGGTTGTGGTTCTGATTCTGGCTTGAATCATGTGTCAGGAATCTTCTCAGCGTTATGATTATTATTAAAAATAATAACAGTTCAAATGTCTTTGGTGTGAGGCAGTCTGCAATGCCTCCGAGCCAGGCGTCCACGTCAGTGGGGTTTGTTGTCCACGACATGTTGGCACGCTGGGGTGAAGAGACTGACACAGATCTGTGTGGGGTGTAAGCCTATATGTGGTTGAACAGCTAAGTGTCGTTTCAGTGACTGTACAACAATAGTGAAGTGTTGTAATGTCTAAGTGTTGGTCTCAGTGTAGACAGGTAGGTTAGTGATGTGGAAACTTTGTCACTCAACTAAGTGAGGGAAAGAGAGAAAAAGGTTAAAACAAATCTCAATTGAAAGGATTTTTTTTTTTTTTAAAAGCTGGTTTAAACTCGTGATGTGTCACTCAACTGAGTAAGGGGAAAAAAAGAGAGAGAGGTTAAAACCAATTTCAATAAAACAAGAAAGAAAATTCTTAAGTAGGAGAAATATTATTTTTCTCGTAAATGCTTCCTATCGGTGAGAATCTGTTTCCAGAAAGGTAAACAATATTATTGCTTATGTTTACAAGGAAAAATAATACAATAATAATGCTGATACCTTTTTCCGAGTTTTACAGGATTGACACCACACACCGTCAGTTGGACCGCTTACAGCTGGGATGCTATGAAGGCGACGGTTGCTCAACACTGGTCTCTGTTAATTGATCTTGGATAAGATGTTAAATTGTAAATTGCGTTTACAAAGACAGAGAGAGTATGGAGAACAAGAGAGGGTTTGATTGCAAATCAAATACCTAATAATTGTTTTCTTTGGAAAAATTATCTTTCTCTTTCTTTAGACTCGATTGATGGTTCTTCCAGGTTTGTTTCCTACAAATGTGAAGGATGGGAAATCAGGACAGAACAGGAAGGATGTAAGAAGGGAAGGAGGGAAGGAGATTGGATCCACAAATGGCTCTGGAGCCTTTGTCGAACTACAAGAATAGAATTGATAGTTGCCAACCAACTAAACATTCAAAAATAAAGCTTTGTAAAGAGAGGGTTATCTCTGATTTATTTGAAACTTGTAGTGAGATACCAATGTCTCCTATTGAGGCTCAGGTGTGTCGCTCCACAGCGACAAAAAGAGGTAAATGGGTAAAATAGAATGGTTAAGTTTATAACCACAACTTGAGAAGGAGGTTACAACGCAATAACAATAAATGAGCAAGTAGGAGTCTAACAATATTTGAAATAGGGAAATGTGGGTTGAATAAGTTTACTTAACTTTCAAAGTTCAAAACGTATTCACCTTAAGTGATTAAATCTAAAAGAGTAATTTAGAAATTATGAAAATTATGAAATTAGATTTATTAAAAATAAATCTAGAAATCATTAGAAATTACCTGTTTAGAAAAATAGATTTTCAATTTTAATTTCCTTTTTTAAATCAAATTAGAATTTGACAATTAATAATCATAAACCAGTATTTTCTTTTTCAAGTAAAATGCAGGTAAACGAAATTAATAATTGCAAACGAAATTTCCTTTTCACGGAAAATATGGGTAATTAAAATATTAGACAGGTAAAATAAGAAAGAAGAAAAGACCAACAGGTGTAAAAATCAAGGTGTTTAAATGGTTAAATCACTTTAACGTTGTTCAAACAGACACTGTATTTAACCACTGATGTTAATACAAATGACAAACGTAAATAATGCTTAAGGCTTTAGCATATAGGCCTCACTGTGAACAACTGCCTAGGTTAGGTTAGCTTAGCCAAGGGTTAGCAGCTAGCTTAGCCACCAAAGGGTTTGTTTACACTGTGGTCAGGGCTTTGCTGTGGCTCTGATCATGCGAGGGTCAGAGTTCCCCCGGAAGCGTTGGTTAAGACTTCCGTGTCACGATTGTAACTATGGCGACAAAACAACGCTAGTGGGCAAACATGTGAATTGCAGTTTGTAAACAGTAATGCATGTTACATGAAATGTCGGCACATTTCAACAATGTTCAAAGAATATGCACGTCGATCATATTACGTGAAATGTCGGCGCATTTCAAAAATACAAATAAAGGACACCACTCGTAGTTTTTACGACGTGGGGCTTCACTCAGTTGTTTAAGAGTGAGATTAACTTTAAAGGGCAGCTTTGCGCTGTAATAGATGGAACAATAGCGATCTCGGCGGATCGTCTCTGTGCAATGTTATCTGAGCACACAAAAACAACAGGGTTCCTAACTGTTGGTTAAGTTTCAACGTCAAGCTTTACTTGAACACAACTTTAAATAATTCCTATTCAACTACACTCGGACATACGCAGTGTTTACGCGAGAATTAATTGAACTGACACAGATAAGCTTATAGTTTATCACGGGGATTGCCGTGGGACACGCACGGACAACCTGAGAAATAAAGACTAATCTGTGAGGAGAATATTCGTCCTTGCAGTGGAACACGCACTGAGTGACAATCAGATAAATAAGGAACGTTAGACGAGGGACACGCTCATCCGTCCTTTACATGGTTATTTTAATTACTGCAGTATAATTTCGTTAAGCTCTCTGGCTGATACAAACACACATAAGTTACAGCTTTGAAAGACGCTGGAACACGCAGACGTCAGTAAGCTATAATTAAAGTATTTCAGAGATTGAGGGACACGCTCAATCCTTACCTTATCATTGTGTGAGATCTTATATCTTGGGTTATTTTACTGCAGTTTAAAATAAAATAAAAATAGGCAGGCAGCCTAGACTAGAGTAACAGCTCTCTCTGTGTATTCACATTCATTCAAACAGGGCGCGCGGCGCTCGCTGCATACGTCATACACACAGACTCGGAGGTTCGGATCTCTCCCTTCGCATACTATGAAAATATAATTACTTCGTATATGCTTACAATTTAGGTTAAACTTCCCGCATTCTTCTCCACCATTTAATGTAGCGTTTATACGCCCACGTATAAATATTATTAATTATTATTCATAACGGAATATGACCAATAATTAATATTTTAATTATTTTTAATTATCTTCAGAATTTACTGTAGCAGAATCAATAGTATGATCATTTTATCAGTTCATCCAATGAACAGAAAGCATAAACAAGTATTAACTCTAGGAAATATAATATCTTCCTGGTCAAGAAAGAATTAATCCCCAGCTAACAATAAATTACGAAGTAAATTAAGGGTAACAGCATAGGTAACTTAAATCGAAGTTCAAGACAATAAATCTGATAAGCACACACGAGTAATCTCTTTTAAATACAAACAATACTTTATTGATTATATAGACTACTAACACATAAAGCTAATATCTAACACAAACACACGCACACACACACATACACATTCATACGCGTTGCAGAAAGGGATAGAGTGAGGAAAGAGTGGGTTTAAGAGTGAAAGGATGAAATCTCACGATTCCATATACACTAGACATGACCTGAACAAACCATCAATCATTAATTTAACCCTTCTATCGTTTTAGGCAGGTTATTAGAGTTATATAAATACACCAGTTAAGATTTTAGCCTGCATGGAGGTACTTGCGTATTTGCTTTTGGGGATTCCCTTTTTGTTGCGTGAAAGGGGTTTTCCCGGTCCGTTCGGTCTCCTCGTGCCTGATGTCTGGATCACGGGGTCAGTCACGTGGTGTGCTGGCGGAATGAAAGTCTTTGTTTGAAGCTGGCTTTGCAGAAGAAACGTGGCTCGAAATCTTGTCGCAAAACTTAACTTAGAACCGACACTCACAACGGAAAAGAAATGAAACTAAGAAAAGAAAGGAAATTGAGAGTAGATGATGATGGCTTGAATGAAGCTATTTAACCCATGTTCTTCAGATCTTGATTTGGGTTATTTCGTTTGCGCGTTTACATGGTTCCTATAGAGAGAGAGAGAGCTTCGAGAGCAGCGAGAGAGAGAGCGAGAGAGAGCAGCGAGAGAGAGAGCTTTGTTTTTGGGTCTAAGGTTTTAAACTAAAATTTTGTCCAACCTCCAGGATGAGTTCTGGCCAATTAGACACTGGCTGAATTTAGGAGGTGACGTTCTTTTCAGTTCTGATCGTAAATCATGCTTATCTGTGCTCTCCTTACTAACAGAGAGAACAGGGGCCACAGTTTAGACATGATTTCTAATTAAAAGAAGATCAAAACATATTACACCGATATCATTCAAGCCATCTTGCTAGTTGTGTTCGTAAGATAGCATTGATATGAAACAGTACACACTTTCATTCATTCACTCCTTCTAATAGTTAATATAATAACTATTACCTGAATTAAATGGGATCAAAACATATTATCTTATTAAAATATACATATAAGTGGTGGAAACAACCCAGGATTAGGTAGTTGCATGATTGTTTGATCATGAGTCCATTGAAAATTGTTCTTGAATGATTTTATGTATAGTTATTGATAAGAATCAGTTCTCTGGTGAAGAGACAGAACTCTGTTTGTTCAGAGGTCTTAATGAGGAGGTGTTCAGGAATGTAGTCGGGGGTTTCAGTAACATCTGCTGGTGTCGATTCTTCTTCTAAAGGGTCTTTTGCAGACTCTCTGGCACCGGGATGGGTGACTTATGGCTCTGGTCTGTGCGGACACTGTCTTTATCTTAACCAGTCCGTATTAGGCCACAAAGCTAGCCATTGACCAGTTATGTGATAGTGCCGGGGGCTCCTTCAATTAGTCAGACCGGTGATGATCATGAGACGTTCTGAACAAATCTTCCCCCCTCAGTCATCGAGAAGTAGAGAATTTGAATTAATATTCAAAAAGAAGATTAGTTGGTGGTTGCTTTCTACCCATTGTCGTTACATTTCTTTTTTCTACACACCAGAATATTTTGATATTTGAATATTTTTGTTATTGCATTTCAAATAGTGCCAATTTATAGGCTACTCCTAGGCTTACGTTTTTAAATTACAAAGGGCCTACTGATGTTGTTGTTGTATTTTCAATATTATAGGCTATTATTTGTGCATAAACATATCTGGTTATAGTAAACACACCGTTTGTTTGAAAACAACATATTTTGTCATCCTTGCTGCAAGCTTACAAGAGCGATAATATCATTAAATTTGAAGGGGGGACCTAAAATATTTTCTTGGGAAAAAGGGGGTCTCAGACAAAAAAAGGTTGGGAACCACTGGTCTAAAGGATCGAGCAGTCGCAATGATAAAGGTTCGCGGTCGTGATTGGAACCTGTGAGTAAAACTGGTATCTGCTTCAAATGTTTCTGTGTTGTTAGTGTGGCACGTTAGCTCACAGCGTTAGCTTCGCCCACACGGCCATAGACAGTATAGCACACAGCCCGCCTCCAGCCGATCGATTTTTTCCGGAAATATTCGGTACAGCCTATCTGTCTTTTATAAATATAATCAAACTAAATACTTTTTGGAGATATTAAGGATGCAATACTACTCTATAGGTACTCAAGATTAACAGGAGATTGAGTGAAAATGGGCTTTTCACCCCCCCTTTAAAAGAATAACATTTTATGTGCGAAGAAACTGACATTTTTTTAAAGTTAAAGAGCACCACTAAAAAGCACTATTGTTCCAAGAGTAAAACGCTATTCATATTTATTAGTATTGCTTTAATGTCTCACGTGGATCATCATAGGCTCAATGTAAAGCATTAGCAGTCTCTGTTCCAGTATGACACTTGAGATCGATTCACATTAATTCCCTTCACAGATCTTAATCTTTGACTTTGACTTGACGAAACAATCAGACAAACGAACACAAAATCGCTCAGGTCTGAATGAACTCAACATATTCTCCTCATGCTTGTGGTGGTTACAAAAGATAAATAATAGTAAATAAATATGTGATAATATGTGATGGGACGCGCGTTTGTTTTCGTGGTGCAAAAGTTCCAGTGCATCTTTCCCCGTGATGCTGCCAGGACTCTGACTGCGGTTGGTTGGCCATCAACCACGGACACATCTAAACTATGTGTGTGTAGTAGGGGTGGCACGGTTCACAAAACCCACGGTTCGGTTCGTATCACGGTTTTAGGGTCACGGTTTTCGGTTCTGTACGGTTCTTGTTGTTGTTTTTTCTTTTAATCTTTAACACTCCAAAAATTTACTTCAGCATATGATATATAGCTGAATTATCTAATTATTAATTAATTTATTTCATAAATGGGGTGTGTTTGCAAAACGCAGCTTCTCATTTCCCGTGGGCTGTGTCGGACAGTTATTTGTCACCACTTTTTGCCAGGGTTGATATTATGTCCCAGCACGGATGTACCAATACAAATAAATAAAACATTTCCAGTTAACTAGCAAAGTATTCGTTTCGTTCGTTTGTTAAATAAGAAGCAATCTAGCGCTGAAATGTGTTTTTTTTAATCAAGTGATCAAAGTGCTCGTTGCCGTTGCGATCAGTGGCGCTGATACAGTGTTCTCGTGGCTCGCGCACACACCGCAGCGGCCGCACATTCTTCACTCAGACGCGCGCTTCAGTCCGTTGAGGAGACTCTAGGCTACTCTATTCGTTCCGATGAAATCACAAAACAAAATTCATACAAATCTGTCCCTGCTTGATATACAACCGCTGATAAACATAATCGGTTTTGATGAAAAAGAAAAATATATACGAGTGCAGATTAGAACTCAGAACCTTTGACACGCTTGGCAAGTTCTGCCACTGGACCATTAAAGTACATACCGGTACGTGGAACAGTCGATCTATGTAGCCTATTTATTCACGTGAAAAAAACAACATATAGCCTAGTGGAGTTGATCTCATTAAATGTCTAAGTAAACCCAGTGTACTATTTAAATCGATTGCTGGACATTGTAATGTTATTCTACATTTGTCTGATTTATGATTTAGCATTGTATTAGCAGTAGCACGGGCACAAGGCTACATTGCGCATGCGTCGAACCGTGCGAACCGCGCGACGCACACACGCACCGAACCGAGACAAGCGAACCGAACGGTTCGGATGTTTTTTCATGTACCGTGCCACCCCTAGTGTGTAGCAACCACTCAACTGGAGAATGGTGGACTTCGGCCTTGTACAGCAATGCAGGTTTTGTCTTGAGAGTGATGCGGTTCCGAGGACTTTTCTATCGTTTCAGAGGTGTGTGTGTGTGTGTGTGTGTGTGTGTCTAAAATGCAACCCTGACTGTTTTACATGCCTTTTGTTAAATAATCACTCGATATTAAAATTTTGATATTTCGATAATACCTCAATTGTATGGAACGAATTTGTGCAAATTTCTATGTCACTGTCCATCTTTATTATGTGGGTTTAGGGGGCGCGTAGATCTAGGCTATGTACAGAACTTTTTTTTTAAGCGGAAAATTTCTTATTTTCAAATATGCATTTATAGTGTGTATATAAACAAATATATATTTTATAATGACATAAATATACATATACATGTTATGTGTTTTTAAATACAATTATAATTAATGTAGGCTAATATATGTAGCAGTGCATTCAGTTACTTTTGAAAGGACAAAAATAAGGCGTCAGTGTATTTCATTAGACTTTAACTTTGCCAGCTATAGAAAAAATCTAGCATTTCCTCACGTTTTACCACTTTAGTGACAGTCGATATGCATGCATGGGCCACTGGCTATGACAGTTATTATCCTTTGTTGTGTAATAAGAGGGAACGGCTTCTAAACAGGGATTAAATATAACATTGGTGTGATAGTGATGGGTGGAAGTGGTAATAAGAAAATATCCAGTTCATTCCTTATTAAATGTGCAATAACGGAAAAAAAATCCTTATTTTAGATTGCATATTTGAGTAACAAAAATGTATGGGTGGAGTTTTTTAGGCATTGTGTTTCTGTTACCTGTCTATATTGTGTTTTGGATTGATGGGAAAGGGAGATGGAAGTTATATAAGTAAGATTAAAAACAAAGAAAAAAATCACACAAGGCTAAATGGGGAATCATACTGAATACCGTAACTGTATTACTACTACTGTATATCATTTGTCCCATTTTTGTGTCCTTTATCACTTTCAACACAAGAAGCACAAAGGGGATCTAGTGGATCCTGAAGACTCCCTGCACTGACGCTTTACCCTCACCTTCAGTCTCAGCTCCTTGGATTTTGCAAGACTTTCCTTGCTCCTTATTTTTAATAAACATTAAACTTCCCAGTGTTGGTCTTTGTCAAAAAGTGCAGATACACCCACGTATGATTAGCGCACAATTTAGCATAAAATCTTTAGTTGTATTTAGATCGCTCCTGCTGACTTGAGCATATTTCCTCCTCTTTGTCGGACACTACGAGAACAACATAGAGGAAAGGACAGACAACATGCTTGACATGCAGTTTATTAGACATTTATAAATCCATTGTGCTAAATCAGTGCAGAAGTATATACAGTATATATGTGTGAGTGTGTATCATGACAAATAAATCATGCAAAAACAATGCATTTACACAAGTTTCAGTTGTTAACATTTCTAAGTGTTTAAGTTCACCAGACATGGAAAGTGTACCAACCTACCCATACTTTAAATCAGCAGTTTTTACCAGTATTTGAGAGAGATCTACAAACCTTTTCACTCTGCCACAAGGGCCATTTAGGCTCCTCTGGACGATGCATTATCATGTATACTGTAATTACCATAATAAATGACATGCAAATTGCTGGTAAAAAGTTTTTCAATGATCTCAAACGAGTAGTGTGGTTTCATTCTGCTTTCGTTTGCCGTGTGATGTTTCTCGTATGCGGCAGAAATGGCAGCTCTCTCTTAAAAAAAGTTGCTAAATGTGACCATTTACTTGCAGTCTAGAGCCCTGTATAGTGCTGTATTTCTGCTTTACATGAGCGCCACCTACTGTCAGAGAGTGAATATGTGTTTTGTTTTTTTTGCATTGATCTGAAATGACAAATTAGACATACCTGTTGGTTCAACACGAGTTAATGGATATCAATCAATCAACAAAGTGTCCTGTGCTCACCACACACCGGCTATAGTTGGAGAGGAGAGATTTGGCTATAGAGTGTGTTATATATCAGCTTTCTTGTGTAATCAGATATCTCTCATACACTCTGCTGAATTAAATCAGTCACATGCTTGATAACTTTACGAATGGGCTTTTCTTATTCTTTAGCTGAACTTCCTTCTACATCCGGTCCCCTCATACATAGGCCTACTAGTACACTCACATCTTAAAGATACAGACCATCATTCTAATACATGAAAGGGTGATGTGTGTCTAACTTACACAGAAGAGACTTTGTTTCACAGCACATGAAAATAAACTACTTACCGTGATCTCAGTCTGAGGTGATGTGGTTTCTCCACTGCATGGATCTTCATATGTAGATTCAGGTCACTTTTAAAGGAGAAACTCTTTCCACACTGATCGCACATGTGCGACTTCTCTCTGCTGTGGATCCTCTCATGTGTTTTCAGATGTCCTGACTGATTGAATCTCTTGTCACAGTGTGAACACTTGTAAGGTTTTTCTCCAGTGTGAATTCTCTGGTGCAGTTTTAAATAGTTTGCTGTAATAAAAGTCTTCTCACACTCAAAGCACATGTACTCTCTCACACCAGTGTGAATTTTCAGATGTTCATGTAAAGTGTTCAGATGTGAAAAACTCTTTCCACACACAGAACATGAATGCGGCTTCTCCTTCGTATGAACTGTCAGGTGTCTCTTCAGGTGTGATGTACTAAGAAATGTTTTGCCGCATTGATCACATGCGAATGGCTTCTCTCCGGTGTGGATCCTCATGTGTTGATTACGATGTGTTATGCGTGTAAAACTCTTCCCACACTGATCACATGTGAACAGCTTCTCTCCGGTGTGGACCCTCATGTGAACATTAAGGGATGATGATTGACTGAAACTCTTCCCACACTGTTCACATGAGAACGGCTTCTCTCCATTGTGGATCATCATGTGTTGATTACGATGTGTTATGCGTGTAAATCTCTTCCCACATTGATCACATGTGAACGGCTTCTCTCCTGTGTGGATCCTCATGTGAATCTCAAGACTTTGTTTGGTTGTGAAGCTCTTCCCACACTGAGTGCAGGTGAAAGATTTCTTGGCTCTTCTTTTCTTTAAAAATGTCTTTTTAGTCTTTGAGCGACTCAAAGGTTTTCCTCCAGGATTGACATGATGTTCCTCCTCCACTTCACTCAGTTCTTCACTCTCCTCCTTCACTTCACTCAGTTCTTCACTCTCCTCCTTCACTTCACTCAGTTCTTCACTCTCCTCCTTCACTTCACTCAGTTCTAACATGAAAGAAAACTCTTATTGTAAAATTTTCTAAAGCCGCGTTTCCACCGAAATTACCCGGAACAATTTGTCCCAGGAACTTTTTTTGCCCCAGACCGGTTGCTTTCTGCGTTTACACCGCGGTCTAAAGTACCGGGAAGGTAAACTGTGCGCAACTGCTCCTCCCAGTCTGCGATGGACAGTAATCAGTTTTGAGCGCCACATTTATAATAAGTATGGAGGAGATTCAAACTGTGCTGCAGTTATGTATTGGTTTACTAACGAGGTAATTAACAAAACAAAATAGACGAGCACTGATACTAAAGCGTGTTCAGAAAGCTCGTATGCCTATAAAATTAGACAACGTATGTTATCAGTTATTGTGAGATGCCTGGGACGAACGCGCAAAAATTTCCTCTTTCGCAAATATGCAAAAAAAAAAAGCCTGAACCCCGTCTATCAATCATAAATAGTGACAGTCTTGTAAATAGTTGTTTGTTACTAACCTCAAAGCGCTATTTCAATCCTGTTATAGTAAATTTATAACATTGGTTTTTATAACATTGGTTTGGAGTGCCTTGCAATAGATGACAATGTGTAAACATAATAATGTTTATAAACTTAATAATAAAAGCTGTGGCAGAAAAGAGACGAGCACTGATAAAGCGTGTTCAGTAAGCTCGTAATGCTAACGTTAGATATAACATTTGTATGTTATCAGCTATTGCGCACATTGACCGTGAGATGGCTGGGACGAACGCGCAGAAAGTTTACTCTTCCACAAATATCCTTAATAAAGCCTGAAACTCGTCGCCAGTCCACCAGTTTTTTTTTTATTAAATTCCATATTTGCAGACAGACAACTCTTACTGCATGAAGCCACGACACGAACCGCAATAGATTTTTTAAAAAGGGAGGTTAAAAATAAATAAAATGCTGCGTGGAATCATCCAACCAAAATGCGGCGTGAACACAACCAATCAGCTTGTGCAGCGCACAAGTCCCACCCCTGAAAGTTCCTGAACTTTGAAAAAGTACTACCTCATGAGCAGGGACTATCAGAGGGGGAAATATTTACCCGGAACTTCATTTAGACCAGGGGTCACCAAACTAAGGCCCGCGGGCCGACTCAGGCCCGCCACCCCCCTTTGACTGGCCCCCCAGCCCCTCTGCCCCCCACTACTTGAACCGGATATATTAATCTGAAATGTAGCAGATTAATTTTCAGTTCATTCAGGTACAATTACCAAACATATCAAGGTATTTTTATTAATTGAATTAATGAACTACTTATATAAAACTATTGTCAGTGCACAAATAAACTGGTTCTATGCCTTTACTTTATTAATAAAACTTATTTAAAAAAAATCCAGCCTGGTCCAGCCTGAGACATGCATAAGCCTTCTGCATTTTTGTTTTGCTTTTCCCTCCATTGTACCGAACTCGTACCGAACCGTGATGTCTGAACCGAGTTTTCAAAGAACAGTGGACCAACGATTATTTGTGAAGAATAACTTTAATTAAAACAAAGTGTGAAGACTCGATTACAACTTTTGCAAACCACTAGTAAAGATAAACAAATATTTGCCAGGAATCAAGTGTTGATATAGTAGTGTGGATATAGTAGTGGGGATGGCTGTGCCAGGCTAGTAATCTCTACTACACAATGAGGCCTGCTGGTGGTCATTTTGGTCTGGGTCATACAATTCTATGTTATATAGCTGACCCGGCCCCGGCCCCCCATCACAGTCAGGAACGATAATGTGTCCCCCAGAGAAAAAAGTTTGGTGACCCCTGATTTAGACCCTGGTTCCTGCGGTGTAAACACATCGAGTACCAGCCCAAAGTTCCTAGTTCCTGGGGAAAGTTCCTGCGGTGGAAACGCGGCTTAAATAATCAAAATAGTTCAAAGAGAGAAATATGGAGTGAATGAAGATTACAATTATCCCAGATGTAACAGACAACTGCAATAAAAATATTACAATAATTTATGTATTTTTATCATTTAATTATACGTCCCTGAAACTTTCCCTGAATGAGGTACACTGATCTCTTCCAGTTATTATCTTTAAAACATTATAGGCACAAATCCCATGTTTCTATAGTGAGAACTATTAAATACGTTTGATCAATGACACACTTATCTAACATGATATGAACATTAAATACACAATATTGGCATATTTTGACACCAGCTTTTAGATTAATATTTAATTATGTTAAAAACTACTAAAGCGTTTTAATTAAGGGCCGTTCACACTAAACTTCTCCTTCCATAGACTTCACATGCATGTGAAAGTGGGACACAAGAAACACAAGATCAAATGAATTTCACTGCGAGAAAGAACACAAATGTTTGCAGTAAAGCAGAGTAGATTGTACAATTTTACATTTTGGAATGATTATTATTTGTTATACATGTTCGTAAAAATATATACAAAAAAAAAAGCTTCCTTTACTGAGCATTTGTTAAAAAATAAACTTTTGCAGCCATGTCATAGTTGAACTGTTTATCTAAATGTGATGAAGTGCTTGAATGTTTCTAACATGAATGTTCTTCAGCATCATGAATGAATGAAGAATAAACACCAACCTCTTTGTTCTTCAGGATCTTCAGTGTGTTTCAAGAAAAGGAAGATTTATAGGCTGCTATAGGTTATTGTTATTATTATTTTATGCAGCACTGTGCATAGGCACAACAAACCTGGTGTTCATTAGGGGCCAAGCCCCAAAGGGGCTGAGGCACCTATTGTATCTGTTAGTTTTCTTCTTCTTCTTATTATTATTATTATTAGGGGCCAAGCCAATCACTTTATATAAACTTATGAACACATAATATGTGAATCTAAATATATATTTCGACTTTATAATAATTATTAATTGCAATAAAGTAATTCCATCATTAACATGTTACATATTCGTGAAACTGACAATGATCATAAAACTCTTAAAAATAAAGAAAATGTAACGTTTCCTGTGTCAAACTTCACTATATTCCCATGCATGTATAGATTTGATATTTCCCACATTCATTACTCATACAGGGGCAATATAAAGTGTCTACATCAATTTTAATAAGTAAATGTAATCTGCCAAAGATAAATGGTAGCCTAAACATGAAAACGGCAACAGCAACACTTGGGATCGATTCCCCTCACAGATCTCAAACTTTAACTTGACATTCAGTAACAGTTCTCACTCCAAACATCGAGACAATCACACAAACGAACACAAAATCGCTCAGGTCTGAATGAACTCAACATATTCTCCTCATGCTCGCTGCTGCTGCACTAAATGTTTATTTCAGAAGGAAGATGCCAGAAAAGACGCACAAGTATCGCTGTGATCGATGAAAACAATACAGAAATGAGCCTGTCGCTTAATCAAACTGTATAAAGTGTGTGTGATGGTTGAGTAAATGTGAGAAATACCGTGAAATGCTCTCTTCACCTCAGAAGACTCGACGCTGACGGAAGAGACGGCGCGAGCGAGCGGTGACGTCATCGACATATGTACGGGACACCCCGCAGCCAATCAGGGCCACGCAGATTCAGCTTTACTAGTAGCCTTCCATTATTATTATTTTAGAACTTAAGTGACTCATATGGAAGCCCGTTTCCGCCACGTTGAGTAAAAAAAAAGATTCTTTAAGTCATAATAATGAAACTTTCTCATAATAACGACTTAACATCTCATAATAATGAGAAACTTTCTCGTACTAATGACTTAACATCTCGTAATAATGAGAAACTTTCTCGTAATAATGAGAAACTTTCTCATAATAATGACTTAACATCTCATAATAATGAGAAACTTTCTCGTAATAATGACTTATTTTCTCGCACTTCTATGCATGCGCAAAGCAGTGGAGCAGAAGGGCGTGCCACGCTATAACGACATCCGCTGGTCAAAGCCGTGTAAATGCGTCACAGCAAACATGGCACGCTCTGCAAAACAGTTGATTTCATTAAAGGGATACTCCACCGTTTTTTCATATTAAACTATGTTATTCCCTTAACTAAGACGAGTTGATACATACCTCTCTCATCTCAGTGCGTGCACTTAATCACTCTGGCGCGCGGTGACACTCTGATGCACTAAGCTTAGCCCAGTATATTCAATGGTATCTAACAGCAATGAATTTAGAAGTGACCAAACACATCAACGTTTTCCCTATTTAAAAACAGTTACACGAGTAGTTATACGACCAAGTATGGTGAAAAAATAAAACGTGGCGTTTTTCTAAGCGGGTTAAAAAGGATAACTATAATGTATGGCGTAATAACACTTTTCGGAGTACTTCGACTCAGCGCAGTAAAAAGTCACGCCTGATCCTCTTCCTCTCACTTCTGTCAATAGTGGAAAGAGGATCAGGCGTGACTTTTTACTGCGCCGAGTCGTTGTCCGAGTCGTGTGACCACGAGTGGGGGGTATCCTTCATTCTTTATAGTTGTTCCTCCCCCAAAGTTGTTTTCCCTATGCTACATCAAGATACATATTAGCCATAACTAACATATTGTTTAGATTTGTCTATCTTCTTTAATCATATTACACCCTTGAATGGAGACTCTGTTTCGGTCATACATTCAGTCACATTAACTTTTGTCCAGTCATATACTTGTCGAAGGACATACACATACGTATATTCATAAGGGTATGTATCAACACTACATTCATCTGATTATCATCATATTTCTAAGATTCTATGAATATAAGAAAATGCAAACATATAGAACATATTAAATTTCTTCCACAATTATTAAACAGGCCTTTTATGGAATCGCTGGTAAGTTCAAATAATAACTATACAGAAAATGGAAATATTTATTGTCTGTTAGTGTTAGACATGGCAATTGAAAGACAAACACTTAACCTTTGTAGCTTTTCCAAATGTTATCGGAGCTCTGGACTGCACCCACGTGCGCATAAAGCGTCCGTCTGGTCCCCATGAAGCAGACTTCGTTAATAGGAAATCATTACACAGCATCAATGTACAGGTACAGTCCCACTGAGATGACATTGTACAGGACAGGCTACTACTGTAGAACCGATTGTTCTTTACAATAAGCTGGGAACCAGTGTTCTGTTCATTACAAATCCTCATTATATACAGTGAGGAAAATAAGTATTTGAAAACCCTGCTATTTTGCAAGTTCTCCCACTTAGAAATCATGGAGGGGTCTGAAATTGTCATCGTAGGTGCATGTCCACTGTGAGAGACAATCTAAAAAAAAAAAAATCCAGAAATCACAATATATGATTTTTTAACTATTTATTTGTATGATACAGCTGCAAATAAGTATTTGAACACCTGTCTATCAGCTAGAATTCTGACCCTCAAAGACCTGTTAGCCTGCCTTTAAAATGTCCACCTCCACTCCATTTATTATCCTGAATTAGATGCACCTGTTTGAGGTCGTTAGCTGCATAAAGACACCTGTCCACCCCATACAATCAGTAAGAATCCAACTACTAACATGGCCAAGACCAAAGAGCTGTCCAAAGACACTAGAGACAAAATTGTACACCTCCACAAGGCTGGAAAGGGCTACGGGGAAATTGCCAAGCAGCTCGGTGAAAAAAGGTCCACTGTTGGAGCAATCATTAGAAAATGGAAGAAGCTAAACATGACTGTCAATCTCCCTCGGACTGGGGCTCCATGCAAGATCTCACCTCGTGGGGTCTCAATGATCCTAAGAAAGGTGAGAAATCAGCCCAGAACTACATGGGAGGAGCTGGTCAATGACCCTGAAAAGAGCTGGGACCACCGTTTCCAAGGTTACTGTTGGTAATACACTAAGACGTCATGGTTTGAAATCATGCATGGCACGGAAGGTTCCCCTGCTTAAACCAGCACATGTCAAGGCCCGTCTTAAGTTTGCCAATGACCATTTGGATGATCCAGAGGAGTCATGGGAGAAAGTCATGTGGTCAGATGAGACCAAAATAGAACTTTTTGGTCATAATTCCACTAAACGTGTATGGAGGAAGAAGAATGATGAGTACCATCCCAAGAACACCATCCCTACTGTGAAGCATGGGGGTGGTAGCATCATGCTTTGGGGGTGTTTTTCTGCACATGGGACAGGGCGACTGCACTGTATTAAGGAGAGGATGACCGGGGCCATGTATTGCGAGATTTTGGGGAACAACCTCCTTCCCTCAGTTAGAGCATTGAAGATGGGTCGAGGCTGGGTCTTCCAACATGACAATGACCCGAAGCACACAGCCAGGATAACCAAGGAGTGGCTCTGTAAGAAGCATATCAAGGTTCTGGCGTGGCCTAGCCAGTCTCCAGACCTAAACCCAAATACTTCAAATACTTATTTGCAGCTGTATCATACAAATAAATAGTAAAAAAAAAATCATACATTGTGATTTCTGGATTTTTTATTTTTTATTATGTCTCTCACAGTGGACATGCACCTACGATGACAATTTCAGACCCCTCCATGATTTCCAAGTGAGAGAACTTGCAAAATAGCAGGGTGTTCAAATACTTATTTTCCTCACTGTATCTATATAAGTCCAGTGTAGTGACCTACATTTTTAATTATTTAGATGATTTGTGATGCAGATTGCATCATCACAAATGTAGAGGCAAAATGGCCTGGCTCAGTGCATGGTTCCAGAATCTTTCGGGCCTCTTCTCTTTCCCACCAACTGGCACGAGGTTAGTCACTTAACATACAGCTTGAAAATACCTTCACCAAATTCAATGTATTATATTAGAATATTATAATATATTATCATTTTATAATAATATATAAAATATTAGATTCAGGTGAATTCTAATGAGTTTTGCTGGGAGACAAGGGATATGCATGCCTGCTTTATCTCTTGACTCTCTATCAGGAGACGCAGACTGAGGCACAGCACAACTACAATATTGCCCATGCATGCACAAGAGCTCGTATAGAGATGGCATTTGGGCTCATCAAGTCAAGTTTCCAGTGCCTGAATTACCTCAGAGTGACTCCACAAAGGGCATGTGACATTGTAGTTGCATGTGTTGTGCTACATAACATTGCCTGTCTGAGGAGAGAGAGGCAACCAATGATTGTAGAGAAAGACTGGGACATTGAAGCCATTTTTGAGGACAATGAAACAGGCAGGGTTATAAGAAACAGTTATGCCAATAATTATTTCGGTTAATACGTTCCAAACCATGTTAAGTTTTCACTTTCTCCTCAACTTTTCCCTTAATTTACCAGACACACAAGTCAGAATTAGTTTTTTTTATTCAGGTTGAAGCTGCCTGTTGGGGGTGAAAAACATACAATTAAATGTTGTAAAAAACAAAAAGGTCATGTGTCATTGTTTTTAATATGGCAGTTCTACTTGCATTTTTCTCAAGCTGTTGGATTTCCAGCTCCAACTTTCTTATCTTGAGTTTTTTATATTGTATGTCAGTATCTATGGCTTCCATTTGTTTCAGGAGATAACGTTTGTAGACTCCCTTTATGTTCTCTGGGTTCTGTAGGAACAGAAATTTAAGTTATTTGATTGAGTGCTCTTGGCACTTTTTTTTGTAATTTCTTAATACTCACTTGGTCACATGTGGTCCCAGACTGAGAGGGCTCTAGAAGGGTGTCAGCATCCTGCTGCCAATAATAATAATTCTCAGCACATGAAAATAAACTACTTACCGTGATCTCAAACTGTGGTGAAGTGGTTTCTCCACTGCATGGATCTTCATGTGTAGATCCAGGTAAGTTTTATAGGAGAAAATCTTTCCGCACTGATCACACTTGTAAGGTTTCTCTTCAGGGTGGATCCTCTCATGTGTTTTCAGAGATGACAACACACTGAATCTCTTGTCACAGTGTGAACACTTGTAACGTTTTTCTCCAGTGTGGATCCTCTCATGTGCTTTCAGATTTGATGACTGACTGAATCTCTTGTCACAGTGTGAACACTTGTAATGTTTCTCTCCAGTGTGGATACTCTCATGTGTTTTCAGAGATGATGGGTGACTGAATCTCTTGTCACAGTGTGAACACTTGTAATGTTTTTCTCCAGTGTGGATCCTCTCATGTGTTTTCAGATTTGCTGACTGACTGAATCTCTTGTCACAGTGTGAACACTTGTAATGTTTTTCTCCAGTGTGGATCATCTCATGTGTTTTCAGAGATGTTGAGTGACTGAATCTCTTGTCACAGTGTGAACACTTGTAAGGCTTCTCTCCAGTGTGGATCCTCTTATGTTTTATCAGAGTTGATGAGTGACTGAATCTCTTGTCACAGTGTGAACACTTGTAAGGCTTCTCTCCAGTGTGGATCCTCTCATGTTTTATCAGAGTTGATGAGTGACTGAATCTCTTGTCACAGTGTGAACACTTGTAATGTTTTTCTCCAGTGTGGTTCCTCTCATGTGTTTTCAGATTT
Source organism: Leuciscus leuciscus (assembly GCF_965113295.1). Taxonomy (NCBI): domain Eukaryota; kingdom Metazoa; phylum Chordata; class Actinopteri; order Cypriniformes; family Leuciscidae; genus Leuciscus; species Leuciscus leuciscus. The sequence goes on from NC_138725.1 coordinate 6,549,039, forward strand.
GATGACTGACTGAATCTCTTGTCACAGTGTGAACACTTGAAATGTTTTTCTCCAGTGTGGATCCTCTCATGTGTTTTCAGAGATGATGAGTGACTGAATCTCTTGTCACAGTGTGAACACTTGTAAGGCTTCTCTCCAGTGTGGATCCTCTCATGTTTTATCAGAGATGATGAATGACTGAGTCTCTTGTCACAGTGTGAACACTTGTAACGTTTTTCTCCAGTGTGGATCATCTCATGTGTTTTCAGATGTGATGACTGAATGAATCTCTTGTCACAGTGTGAACACTTGTAAGGTTTTTCTCCAGTGTGAATTCTCTGGTGCAGTTTTAAACAGTTCGCTGTAGTGAAAGTCTTCTCACACTCAAAGCACATGTACTCTCTTACATGTATATGTGCTTTCTCATGTTTATGTAAATTGTGCAGCAGTGAAAAACTCTTTCCACACACAGAACATGAATGCGGCTTCTCCTTCGTATGAACTGTCAGGTGTGACTTCAGGTGTGATGCACTAAGAAATATTTTGCCGCACTGATGGCATGAGAACGGCTTCTCTCCGGTGTGGATCCTCATGTGAATCTCAAGACTTTGTTTGGTTGTGAAACTCTTCCCACACTGAGTGCAGGTGAAAGATTTCTTGGCTCTTCTTTTCTTTAAAAAAATATATTTAGTCTTTAAGCGACTCAAAGGTTTTTCTCCAGGTTGGACATGATGTTCCTCCTCCACTTCACTCAGTTCTTCACTCTCCTCCTTCACTTCACTCAGTTCTTCACTCTCCTCCTTCACTTCCCTCAGTTCTTCACTCTCCTCCTTCACTTCCCTCAGTTCTTCACTCTCCTCCTTCACTTCACTCAGTTCTTCACTCTCCTCCTTCACTTCACTCAGTTCTTCACTCTCCTCCTTCACTTCACTCAGTTCTTCACTCTCCTCCTCCACTTCACTCTCCTCCTTCACTTCCATCAGTTCTTCACTCTCCTCTTTCACTTCACTCAGTTCTTCACTCTCCTCCTTCACTTCACTCAGTTCTTCACTCTCCTCCTTCACTTCACTCAGTTCTTCTCTCTCCTCCTTCACTTCACTCAGTTCTTCTCTCTCCTCCTTCACTTCACTCAGTTCTTCACTCTCCTCCTCCACTTCACTCAGTTCTTCACTCTCCTCTTTCACTTCACTCAGTTCTTCACTCTCCTCCTTCACTTCACTCAGTTGTTCACTCTCCTCCTTCACTTCACTCAGTTCTTCACTCTCCTCCTTCACTTCACTCAGTTCTTCACTCTCCTCCTTCACTTCACTCAGTTCTTCACTCTCCTCCTTCACTTCACTCAGTTCTTCACTCTCCTCGCTCTCTTCCATCAGGCCTGACAAGAAAGAAACAAATATTAAATTTAATTTTCAGTACATCAAAATAATTCAAAGAGAGAAATATGAAGTGAAAGGACATGAAAGTGAGCCCTGATGTAATAGTAGAATGTAGACAACTGTTATAAAATATTGTGATAATGTGATGCCTTTTTATAAATTGATTATATATCTTTCCATGAATGAGGAAAATTTATCTTCCAATTATTATTTTTAAAACATTATAGTCACGAATCCCTTGTTTCTTTAGCAAGAACTACTAAACATATTTGATCAATGACACAATTATCTAACATGATATTAACATCAAAATATACAATACTGCCATTTTGACACCAACTTTGAGATTGATATTATATTTTACTAAAAACGTTTTAATTATTAATGGCCGTTCACACTAGACTTTTCCTTGCACTGACTTCCATTCATGCGCATGTGAAAGTGGGACACCAGAAACACAAGCTCAAGTGAATTACCCTGTGAGAAATAACACAAGCGTTTAGCATTCAAGTGGAGTGGATTGTTTATTTTTACATTTTGAATTATTATTATTTGTTACAGTATATGTTACATTTATTTCCGTCATTTCACATGAAACACTACTTTTTCCTGCTCAGCTCAGCTACCGTTCGGATGCTCTTGCTTACTGCTCCGCGCTTTGCTCTATCGCTTTTATATTTTATCTTCTATATTTTTATATTTTAGCTCCTTTTATCACCTAATTTTAACTTCAGCAAATCAGCACAGTGCTCAAACGACAAAGTTTGGATTACCACAAAAAACGCAGAATTCTTCTACCCGACCAGCTTACATTCCGGGGAAAGGAAAACACAACTGCCTACAAGGATAAGAGAGAAAATGCCTCTTCTGGAATCTACTTGCTGCACTAACTGCCACAAACTTTTACAAAGGATTGCAGTTCTTGAAACAAAGTTATTTACGGGACCACCAAACCAGACGGAACACACAACAGAGCTTCGTCATGGACACCCTCAGCATATAGCCGGTGAGTCCCATGAAACTAGTGCTCCTCGACAGGTAGAGAAACAAGCCGATCGACTTACAAATCGATGGCACAAACAGGGAGCGAGACCCAAAGGCACTCGAGACATCAGATTGTCACGAGCCCCACATATTGCCGCAGTAGCATTCTCTACCCCAGATACAGCTCTGACAAGGATTGCAAACACTGGTCTCCTACCAACACCTATACATCTTGAGAACAGATTTGAAGTACTAATGAATGTAAATGAGGAATCCCCAAACGTGATGAATGTGATCGAACACAGACTGTATCAGCCAGTAGCTAACACTGATGCTAACTGGCGCTCAAGGTCGAGCAGACACCGGCACTCAGCTCAGAGCGCTGCCGAGGCCAGGACTCTGATAGTGGGGGACTCCATAATCAGAAACATTAGCAGCAGGGATACAACTACATGCTGCCTTCAGCAACAACTTCTGATATAAACAGGGAACTTCAGAACATTCTAATGAAACATAAGACTGCAAATCGACTCATCATTCATGTGGGGAAAAATGATATTCATAAAGAGCAGTCAGAACTCCTTAAGAAGGATTTCAATGAACTTTTTGAAACACTTAAAAGACTGAAGGTTCAAACATTCATCAGTGGACCACTCCAGGCAAGAGGGACAAACAGGTTCTCACGGTTGCTTGGGCTTAATACATGGCTGCAAAAAACCTGCAATATAAAAGGAGTAAACTTCATTGACAACTTCAATCTTTTCTGGAGTCAGAGACAACTATTTCATCGGGATGGCCATCACCCAAACAAACTTGGTTCAAGAGTGTTAAAGGACAATATCGACTTCTCCCTCAATCATCCTTCTGCAGTGTGTGTCAATCTGAACGACACACACACACCTGGAAACAGTATGAATGAACACGGGACTTCACTTCAGCAGCAAAATGGACATGCGGTTGACATATCACACAAGGACAATGATAACACCACTGAGCCACAACAACCTCTGCTCACGGACACAATCTCAGCTGAGCCCTGCCCACAGAGCTCACCACAGACAGACATATTAGAACTGCTCCAAGATTCAGCACCCAAGGACGACTTCCTGGAAAACAGCCAGGGAAGCCAGGACAGCATATCACAGCCTCCGATAACACCTGAGCAACAGCCCCTTTCACCAGATACTTTTTCCCTCTCTCCAGCAACTCCACTTCTGTGCTTCTCACAGAAAATGGAAGAACTGATGCATGCTGGAACCAGACTATCCCACTCTTTTGCTGCAAGCCCCCAGATACCAACCAAAAAACGTCAGGCACCTCAAACACCGAAGCCTGCGCGCCCGCCCCCTCCTGTGAGAGCTCTTCGGCCTCTGCCACAATGCCAGGGCCCACACCCTCCTCCATCTGCTCGAGGTGAACCAAAAACAACTGATACCAGCTCTCAGTGATGTGTGTCGGGTCCCCGCTTTGATAACAGTAACTTTCTCAAATGTTTACAGAACAAGCTGGAACCCAGTGTGCCTTTATCTTTCTCTATTGCTGTTCTATTAAAAGATAGAAAGTCTAAGGCCTTCAATAGCCGTACAGCAAACCCAACTAATCTGGTGCCTATTACATGTCAAACTAAGATTGCTGTGGGGACAAAAAGTAAGACTGTTAAGTTAGCACTTTTAAACATTCGCTCACTTAAAAATAAATCACTTCTAGTCAACGACTTAATAACCACAGACAACCTGGACTTTATGTTTCTAAATGAAACCTGGCTAGAAGACAGCTGCAGTGCAACAATCCTAAATGAAACAGCCCCTCCTAACTTTACTTTTATGAGTGTCTGCAGAGCTGTTAAGAGAGGTGGGGGTCTAGCTGCTCTTTTTAAAGATATTTATCAATGTAAGCAAATATCATTTGGGAATTACCCGTCTTTCGAATATCTGGGTATTGTGTTAAAAGGTGCTCCACGCATTTTACTCATCATTATTGACAGGCCTCCAAAATATTCTCCAGCCTTTGCTGAGGACATTGCTGGAGATTTTAACATTCACATAGATAATGCATTAAACAATATGGCAAAAGAAATCAAAACTGTTTTAAAAACTTTTGATCTGACTCAGCATGTACATGGACCCACACACAATCATGGACACAGTCTAGATTTACTTATCAGTAAGGGTCTAAACATTTCATCGATTGTTATTAAGGATGTAGCACTGTCTGATCATTTCTGTATTTTCTTTGATATATTGATCTCTCCTGCCACTGAAGCTAGATCTGTGTCTGTCAAGAAGAGATGCTTAAATGAGAACACAAGTGTACTATTTATGAAGGCTATATCCTTAACACCAAGCATATCTGCTGACTCTGTTGATTTTCTCCTTGATTCTTTTAACTCAAAAGTTAAAAATATAATTGATGATATTGCTCCTGTTAAAGTCAGGAAGAAGAGTGGCAGACAAAAAGCACCTTGGAGAAACTCAACAGCAGTGCAAATTATGAAAAGACAATGCAGAAAAGCAGAGCGCATGTGGCGGAAGACAAAACTTGTAGTCCATTATAACATCTACAAAGACAGCCTTCATGCTTTCAATATGGAACTAGGCAGAGCTAGACAGACTTTTTTCTCAAATATTATAAACAGCAATTTAAACAACACACGCACTCTTTTTGCTACTGTAGAGAGACTGACAACCCCCCCCCCCCCAAGCCAGATTCCCAGTGAAATGCTCTCAGACAACAAGTGCAGTGAGTTTGCTTCTTTCTTCTCTGAGAAAATCAATAATATCAGAAAGGTGATCAGCACATCCTTGAGTTGCTCTGGGGTCAGACAGATCAGACCACCTGAGAAAGTAGTTACTATGTCTGACTTCAAAGAAATTGATGGCAAAATTTTGGAAGAAACCGTACAACACCTTAAAACATCAACATGCGCCCTTGACACACTTCCCACATCTTTTTTCAAAAGTGTGCTAAACAGTTTAGAAGCAGATCTTCTAGAAGTGGTAAATGCCTCACTTCTCTCTGGGAGTTTTCCAAACTCCCTGAAAACTGCAGTTGTCAAGCCCCTCCTGAAAAAGAGCAATCTGGATAAGACCATATTAAGCAACTATAGACCGATCTCAAATCTTCCTTTCATAGGCAAGATCATTGAAAAAGTTGTCTTCAATCAGCTGAACAAATTCTTAAGCTCGAATGGATACTTTGACAATTTTCAATCTGGTTTCCGACCGCACCGCACCACAGCACAGAGACAGTGCTCATAAAGATAATAAACGATATTCGCTTAAATACTGATTCAGGCAAATTATCAGTGCTGGTACTACTCGACCTCAGTGCTGCATTTGACACTGTCGATCATAACATACTTCTTGACAGGCTGGAAAACTGGGTGGGGCTTTCTGGGATAGTCCTAAAATGGTTCAGGTCATATTTAGATGGGAGAGGTTATTATGTGAGTATAGGAGACCATAAGTCTGAGTGGACATCAATGACATGCGGAGTCCCTCAAGGCTCAATTCTTGCGCCACTCCTGTTCAACCTGTATATGCTCCCAATGAGCCAAATAATGAGAAAGAACCAAATCGCTTACCACAGCTATGCAGACGATACACAGCTGTACTTAGCCCTATCACCCAATGATTACAGCCCCATTGACTCCTTGTGCCGATGCATTGACGAAGTCAACAGATGGATGTGTCAAAACTTTCTTCAATTAAACAAAGACAAAACTGAAGTTATTGCGTTTGGAAACAAAGATGAAGTTCTCAAGGTGAACGCATACCTTCACTCTAGGGGTCAAACAACTAAACATCAAGTCAGGAATCTTGGTGTGACACTAGAGTCAGACCTTAGTTTCAGTAATCATGTCAAAGCAATAACTAAATCAGCATACTATCATCTGAAAAATATTGCAAGAATTAGATGCTTTGTTTCCAGACAAGACTTAGAGAAACTTGTGCATGCTTTCATCACCAGCAGGGTGGATTATTGTAATGGACTCCTCACTGGCCTTCACAAAAAGACCATAAGACAGTTGCAGCTCATACAGAACGCTGCCGCTAGGATTCTGAGCAGAACCAGAAAATATGAACATATCACACCAGTCCTCAGGTCTTTACACTGGCTCCCAGTTAGATTTAGGATTGATTTCAAAGTATTATTACTGGTATATAAATCATTCAATGGCCTAGGACCTCAATACATTGCAGATATGCTCACTGAATATAAACCCAACAGATCACTCAGATCATTAGGATCATATCAGCTAGAAATACCAAGGGTTCACTCTAAACATGGTGAGTCTGCTTTTAGCTATTATGCCAGCCACAGCTGGAACCAGCTTCCAGAAGAGATCAGATGTGCTCCTACAGTGGTCACATTCAAATCCAGACTCAAAACACTTCTGTTTAGCTATGCATTTACTGAATGAGCACTGTGCCGCTGTTCGTCCGACTGTACTGTACTGTATTTCATTTTATTTTTCTAAACTGTTTTAATTATTCTTATTTCTTTTTATTATTTTAATTTCTTCTATGTAAAGCACTTTGAATTGCCATTGTGTATGAAATGTGCTATATAAATAAACTTGCCTTGCCTTGCCTTCACGACCGTTGCAGCGTCTGTAGAAACTTCACAAGCTCAAAGTGTAGAGTGGCCGCGGCTTTAACTATTTTTAATTTTTTTTATTATCTTTATCTGTGTCCTACATGTTTCACTCAACCCTGTTACTCCTGACATGATTTTCCTCCTTTTAAAATACAGTATTTCTTAAAAATAAAATTCACACAGTAAGTGACGTCATCTAGGCTCTTTCTACAGCATGATGGGAAGACAAGAAAATAATCTCAATCCATTGTCTCAGTTTTTACACAAACTGTAGCATTGACTGTATTCATCAACCCTGTTACCAAAGTTACTGTAAGAAGAATCTCTATAACTATGAATAACTTGTATGATATTTGACAAATACAACTTTATCAGTAACTTGGTGTTTACTGACTACTCCTAAAAATATGTATTTTGTAAACTATGTTGAAAATGACTAAAATTCTGCTGCTACTTGGGAACCAGATATAAAATAAAACAGTTAAAACAGTATTGAGCCTGATCTGATGTTGACAATCAATATAAAAATGTCTCAAACCTCCCTTTACTGACCATTTGAAGAAAACCCAGAACATTCTGTACCGTTTCATAGTTGAACTTTATCTAAATGTGATGAAGTGCTTGAATGTTTCTAACATGAATGTTCTTCAGCATCAAGAATGAATGAAGGATTACACCAACCTCTTTGTTCTTCAGGATCTTCAGTGTGTTTCATTCTGCAGGGTTCTGGATCACTCATGTTCTCACTGTCCTCTTTAATAAACTCAGTCTTTGCAGATTTCAGCTCTTCCTGATGCTTGTCTTCACTTGTAGCTGATGGGAATTTAGAGCATTTATTGGGGATTTACTGTGGGAGGAGCTTCACTGATGATGAATTACAGTGGGAGGAGCTTATCTGATGATGAATTACAGTAGGAGGAGCTGATCTGCCAAAATCCAAAATATTAATCACTGAGTTTGTTTTTATAATAAATGACACTAAGCATTTATGTCTGCCTATCTATTCATTGTACAGTAACTGATGCCAATTCATTAATTATTTGTATTATTTTTAATGCTAATCCTAACATTATTCTGCTTCTTCATTAAAATACAGGTATCTAGAACAAATACAAATAATATAAATAATTTAAATTCTTCCAAATATAAATAATGGTAAGGAAAACAGTTAAAAGTATAAAGACAGAAATAAACGAATAGTAGCCAACAAATCCCCTCAGTCTGCTGACACCAATGAAATGAGCTTTAAGTGTCAATTTACAGGAGATCTGAAGACATCAGCATAATAAATGAGGTGAAAACAGGAACTATTGTCATGAAATAAAGAGTGTTTTCAGCAGATCTGTTAATATTGATGAGCCTCAGACTATCAACACTCATTCAACAAGCCATTCAGGATCATCAGCAGATCATCTCACTTTATTCTGAGTGTTTGCTGTTAGAAACACATTATTTGAGTCAGGATACATGATAAAAGCCTGTAAAACTGCTATATTGAAAGACCATAACGTTATTTCTCACAATATAACATGGATAAATCATCAATAATAAAACAAAATAAATAAATAACCTATCTTTATATGAACCTCTTCAGGTAAGGCCATCCTTAAAAATATTCTTGTTTGCCGTAACCCGACCGACCCTGTCAATTTAGTACCGACCCAATTATTATTATTTTTTTCCTTTTAGTCCGACCGACTTGCCGGTTGTAAACTTGCGTTAAGACCGACCGATTTTTTTTTTAACTCTTAAAACAACTAATACAAATGCAATAAAATAATATTAGTTATTAAGTATTGTGAATATAAATTGCCTAGACCTACATACAAACATAAGCTACGTTCTTTCTTTTAAATAAAAACCTGTGGCGCGTCATCTATGATTGTGTTTACACCATTGGTTAACGCATCACACTACAGCCTGCAAGCTAAAGTTCGCTTCGTTTCATTCACTGTCAATGGTTCGCGCTTGGTAATGATGGCTGCGGCTTTACTCTAAAGATTATTTCATTTTTATATGTTGTTGAATATGGTTTATTAAAAAATAAACATGCGAGAGCGTGTTATAGGCTATATGTCATGTTTTAGTCAGATATGACGACGCTACTGCAACACACTCGCCGCAGATGAGAAGCTGCATCAACGTGCAAACTATCGTAAATCAAAGTGAAAGTAAGTCGCAGACGCTTAACACACAATCATCTTCATTAAATGTAAAGAAACGAAATGATCTTACCAGGGCTGTTTCCGCTTTCTCTTATTGCGGGCTTTGATTCAGAAATTTTAGCTAATGATCAATAAAATAATGTATCTCGTTGCTTTCGGTGACGTGCACTCCATTAAATCTGCATATAGCGGGAATTGAAGATCGGATTTATATCAGCAAAAAACAACAACACACATTTATGTAACCAGGTGTAAATGGAATCGTTTTGATAAATCAGATTGGAATCCGATCTGAGAAAACACATGAAGTGGCCTGGTGTAAACAGCCCCTAGACATAGGTGAAAAATGTATCCCGACCCGACCCCGATTTTTTTTTTATTTAATAAAAAATATTATTTTTTATATATATAAAAAAATATAGACCTACCTACCGTCCCTTTTTTTCTTTTTTTTTGCCGTTACTGCAAACCAAAATATTTTTAAGGATGGCCTAAATAACTACAATACATAATATGTGAATCTAAATATAGTTCGACTTTATAATAACTATTAATTGCAATAAAGTAATTCCAACATTAACATGTTACATATTCATATGTTCAGAAACTGACAATGATCATAAAACTCTAAAAAAATAAAGAAAATGTAACGTTTCCTGTGTCAAACTTAATACTCATATTCCCATGCATACAGATTTGATATTTCCCACGTTCATTACTCATGGGCAATATAAAGTGTCTACATCAATTTTAATATGTAAATGTAATTTGCCAAAGATAAATGTCGACAAAGAAATAAAGATAAACATGAAAACGGCAACAGCAACACTTGGGATCGATTCCACTCACACATCTCAAACTTTAACTTGACATTCAGTAACAGTTCTCACTCACACAAGACAATCACACAAACGAACACAACATCGCTCAGGTCTGAATGAACTCAACATATTCTCCTCATGCTCGCTGCTGCTGCACTAAATGTTTATTTCAGAAGGAAGACGCCAGAAAAGACGCACAAGTATCGCTGTGATCGATGAAAACAATACAGAAATGAGCCTGTCGCTTAATCAAACTGTATAAAGTGTGTGTGATGGTTGTGTAAATGTGAGAAATACCGTGAACTGCTCTCCTCACCTCAGAAGACTCGACACTGAAACTCAATAACGGATGAGACGGCGCGAGCGAGCGGTGACGTCATCGGCCTACAAGGCACGCGGCCACGCGCGTACGGGACACCCCCGCAGCCAATCAGGGCCACTCAGATTCAGCTTTCTTCTTCTTCTTCTTTCAGGTTTTAATGGCGGTTGGCAACTCATCTCAAAGGTGCATTACCGCCACCTATTAGAGTGTGGGCAATATAATGACAACAAAGGATATAAAAAAATAAAAAAATAAAAACTATTTAATTATTTCGCTTAACCCAGTGTTTTTCAAAAACAAAAATAATAATTTGTGTATTTTCCCAGATGTTTTCCCTAATAAATGTTCAAGTGTAATGCTTTGTTCATCCATTTGTGTCTTTAATTCTACCCTATCTTTTTCATATTTTTTGCAGTCTAACAATATATGCTTCACTGTCTCTTGTACATTACAATAAGTGCATAGTCCAGTGGGGTGTTTTCCTATTCTATACAATGATGTATTTAAACCAGTGTGACCAGGGCCGTTTCTAGGCATAGGCAAACTAGGCGGTCGCCTAGGGCGCAAACAGCTGGGGGGGTGCCAGTGAGAGCCCCCACCACACCAAGATATTTTTTTCTCGCCCAAGCAAGTGCAAGTGTTCTTTTTTTACATTTCCGATAATGGAGCGTATATTTGCACTAAGTGCCTTTCTTTTTGGCAAAAAGACGCCTACCACTAAATATCTACAGTGGCATAGGTCGTAAGCCGTGAGGTGCTTGAAAGTAGCTTTTAATGCGTTCGACCCGAGTTCGAATCCGCCTTTTGCCGAACTCGCTCTTCTCCCTTTTCCCAACACATGAGATGTAAAATTTATAGCCTAACATAAAGGTCTCTAGCGTTATATTTTGTCAACGAACTAAAATCGAAATCGTGATATGGCTTTGTGCCTTTATAAAACAGCACAAGACTTTAATTATGTAGCCTATATAGGCATTCTGTTTGTGCTGCGTGATTTAAAGAAAAGTGCGCACTTTGCTCACGCAATCAGCATGGTGATCTGGTGTTCTCTCCAAAATAAAAGCTCAAGGGTTTATTTCTTGCAAGTGAAGAAATTAGGACAAAAGTATTGTAATTTTCCTATACTATAGTAGTGTAATGTAAAATATACTTTTGAAATATTCATTTTAATTTATACATTACATATTATTGGCTATATGGATTTTACGTCATAGGAATACTTATATAAATCATAAACACCAGTGATAATGTAATGTAGACTGAGACTCTATATCATAAGATGTTTGAGCCCTCTTTAGTGTCCAGGTACAAGTCAATGGTTTTTCAATGTGCACAGTTCATGGGTTGAAGCTCTTAATTTTTAGCTCTCAAAGTGCACCAGATTGATTAATTTAACCTTAAAATGTAAAAAAAAATTATTGCGGGGGAGCATGCCCCCGAAACCCCCTAGAGGGACAGAGGTCCACCCAACATAGTTTCACAAAATCCTATTGGAGAGAACGATCATTTATTAACTTTACTCAAGCATAGTGCAACAAAGTCCTTTTAAGTGAGTAAAATTCTTTATCTGAGTAAAATCTTTTAAGTGAGTAAAAAACATCTCTTCCCTTGGGCTTCTGCCCTTCCTCATGCTTGTGACTACTTGATTTTGAATACTGTTTAAATGACGTCCTGTATCCGCTGTGTTCCAATATTCCTGCCATTTTTTGAAGTGAATGTTGCTTTATGATGGTTTTAACCTCTACTCTACATATTGGTATGTGCACATCTACTGTTTCATGCTTTATAGAGTTTTTTGCTAGCTTCATTTCCTTCCACCCCTACATGAGCAGGAACCCAAAGGAAGGAGACAGCTATTCTTTTATTATGAAGTGTAAGAAGCAAGTGAAGTATTTGATGAAGGAGGTCTTGTCTACATGATGCTCTCCCAGATTGAATACTTAATAATGCTGATAAACTGTCTGAGGCTATAACGACACCTTGGTCCTGACTATTTTCTTCCACCCACCCTAACGCCAGTAAAATTACTACTAACTCCACCGTGTAAACTGACAGGTAATCTGTTGTCCTCTTTTTGACTGCTACTTCATACCGAGGAATAAAAAAGGCTGCACCAGTACGGCCTGTTTCTGGCTGCTTTGATCCATCCGTAAATATAAATAATTCCTCTTGATACTGTTTTACATAGTTTTGAACTATTATCCACTCTGGCATTATTTTTGAGTTTTCTTTTAGTATTTGTTGTAAGCTTATATTCACAGATGGTGTTATACATTTCCAGGGTGGTATCGTTGATATTGCCACAGTGGGTCCTATTTGCAACTGATTGAGACCTACATTTTGAGCCTTAGCATTCCCTTTTACTATGCTCTGCGCATTCCTGCAAGACAGTTTTTGTGGGGTGCACCAAACTATGTCCTTGTAAATTAGTCCAATACGCCAACATGATCTTGACCCTCCTAATACGTAGCGGCATCTCTCCTGCCTCCACCTGTATTGCAGTTACTGGTGATGTTTTAAATGCTCTAGTACAAATCCGAAGTGCCTGTGCCTTTTCCACATCTAGCTTTTTAAGGTTAGTATCCGATGCTGACATATACGCTAAGCAACCATAATCAGAGGCAGTTCTCATGAGAGCCTGATAAATGTTTATTAGCGATGCTCTACTCGCTCCCCAGTCACGCCCTGATAGACATCTCAACACGTTATTGATTTTCTTACATTTATTTCTGACCTTATCAATATGTTGACACCTGTCATCTGCTCATCAAAGAGAACTCCTAAAAACCTCACCACCTTAACCTGTTCCAAATCTTGTCCATACAATTTCAGTGGCACTACTTTATGGCGCTTAGAGAAACATATAACTTGAGTTTTTATGATTGAGAGTTTAAATCCCCATTTATAAGTCCATTGTTCAACTTTCCCTATTGCATTTTGCATTTTTTTTCCTTAGATATTCTACATTTCGACCCCTAACCCAGAGTGCTCCATCATCTGCATAAAGTGACTTACCTACACTTCCGCTTACCTGATCAAAAATGTCATTTATCATAATATTAAATAGTATAGGGCTGCAAACACTACCTTGTGGTGTACCATTTTCCAAGATTCAGCTTTACTAGTAGCCTTACATTATTATTATTTTAGAACTGAAGTGACTCCAGTTACTAAAGGTGAAAGGAACTTTTTCAAGTGAAGCACAAAATAGTCAGAATAATTTCCTTACTAAAGAAAAAACACTGAAATAAAAATTATTCTAGAGAAGACTGTATTCACGCAACTTTTACTTTATTCTATGAAAAGCTACTAATTACATCTTCAACAGTGTAATAAGATTACCGTACTATCTATTTTAATGACTAATTAATATTACATCTAAACTTTGACTAGGCTTGGCATGTTGCATATTAATTGTTCTAGGAACCTCAGATAGTTTATATTTTAATTGTTGTGTATGTTGTGCTACTCTATAATGATGTTCTAGTTAAGGTCATTTGCAGCATATGTAGGGCCCGAACATAAACTCAAGCCCAGGGGAACCAGACGTTCTTCGTACGTTGCTTAAAACATCCGAGATCAAATTACACATCCAAGATGATATCATCGTGCTAATCATGATCTGGCTAATTAAGTTCTTCAAACACACTTGCCGGATATGATTAGTATCGCTGGATTGAGTTATCTGAGATAATTGCGCGTTCATGCGCTGGTTTAAAAGGGGATATGTATCGATAGTAGAAACATTGATCAGCAACGCTGCTATTGGCTGCTCAGCGTGGCCAAAGAGCGCGCACAGTTTTTCTCCTCAGCAGAGCAAGAACTAATATAGTCGAAGTTTATTCAGAATTTAAATGTTTAATCAAAACGCCAGGGGAACACCTCAAAGTCTGCAAAAGCCAGGAGAGAGGGCTGGCAAAAAGTAGCAGACAATTTAAATCCGTTAGAAGTGGCCATGTTAGATGTTTTTATCACTTATTAGCCTATATTTTTGTATTTTAATAATTGCATAATTACTTTGTTCATTGTAATGTCAGAGTCACCACACTAGAACATGGGAACAAATAAAAGTGAAATACAAAAATATTCTACATAATGGTCATTTTTAGTTATATTATCATCTCTTTTATAAAAGACACTGTTAAATAAATGGTTCTGTGTTTATAAAAGCAACCAAGAAAAAGGCTGAGAAAAAAAGAAAAGATCTTAGTAGCCTACACTGTAAAATAATTTTTGCTGCATTAAATTAAGGCCGTATAGTCATTTCAACTGTTAAATCTTGAGTAATGATGAATTGCTTTGACTTGTGAAAGTGAAAACTGATAAACTTATGTTAATGTAAAAATATTTTGCCATGAGTTATTGATCACATTTTTCCCCAGTGTAGTTCATTGTAATGACATTGTGTTTTCCTCTTTTGTGCACTTTTACATAATACACCAACACTTGTATCTGTTCCCAAGAAAGTGGTGGCTGAAATATGTGCAGTAAGTGGACATTTTCTAACTTTCCAAAGGAAAGAAAGTATAAGACTTTGTAATGTCCATTTGTTTCCATTGAATAAACCCTCTCAGATAACTGTCATATGGAGGAACTAGCCTACCTGCAAGTGCATAAATAACTTTACTTAATTTATACTTGTATGCTTTATGGCTGCAATATAAGTTGCAGGATTCCACATCTACAGAAAGGCCTACAGAAGAGTCTGCACAGACAGAGGAGACATAGGCCTACAGGTGGGCAGTGAATAGCCAACTTTTCCTTTGTATTTGTTGCATGAGGCATGTGTCTAATATCTCTTGTTGCAGGCACTTGACCCCTGGCTTTTCTTTACAAGAACAATTGAAATAAAACTCAGGGAACTAAGCATATTTGTCTTTTATTAAACATTTAATGAAAAGTGTGTTCTCTTACGAGAGGTCTCTCGTACTGCGTAAGTATCTTACGCTAGGGGAAAATCCCTTTTCCGCGAGATATTGAAGCCAAAAAATGATCCTTAATTTTGTATTATTGTAAAACGCGTTGCGGCAGCATACAGACATAGGCAAGACGGCTCGTGTGCCTATTGGCTGTTCTGCGGCAACTGCAGCAGCCTATCGAGCGAGGCCTAGCGTCCCGCCGAAACGGGCGTGGCTTAGGCCTATAAATCCAGCTCGCAGGCAGCTGATATCTGATTTTTCATCTCTTCAGCGAAGCTCACGCATCGCTGGATCCGGAGAGAAGCCGCGCCGTCTGAGGAAGCACTTGCAGCGGGACGAGTCGTCACTGAAGTCGCTGGCCGCGCCGCCTTCAATCGCCTTCCTGCTGCGCTATCCGGCGCCTATATCCTTTACACTCTCTGCTGTGTGTGTGTTCGCCGCCGCGACACACACTGTCTAAAAGAGCTTGCGTCTTTTTAAAGATGCCTTCCTGCGGCTCGTGCAGAGCCACACTCAGCGACGGGGACCGCCACGTTATCTGCGTTTCCTGCCTGGGTGAGGATCATGCAGCTCTCACGCTCGCTGACAGTGGCTGCCATCACTGCGAGCTACTGCCTATGGCGACCCTGAGGACTCGCCTGGCATATTTCACTGAGACTGCACCTCCGCCCGCTGTAGTGCCGCGCCGTAAAAAGCGGCGTGCTCAGCGGGTCCCGGAACCTTCCCCCACCCGTCAAAGCTCGCCGGTTCGCCCGCCAGCTTCACCGGCTTCGTCAGTGTCTCTTCCTGATGGACAGCGGCCGCCGTCTGCCGCCGCTTCCGTCGATGACGCTGATGAAAAAGCCGCGTTGAGGGAGCCTCGGCCTCGAGTGGTCTACGCATGAACATCCTGCTCACAACTGGCTGGATGGATATTTTCTTCCTGGGGAGCGCGCTTCGCCTGCGTCCAGACCAGCGCCCTTTCTTCCTGAGTTACACGAAGAAGTCGCTAAGTCTTGGAACGCCCCCTTCTCAGCAAGAATGCGCTCTTCTGTTTCGCTAGCATTCTCCGCTGTTGACGATGCTAAAAACAGAGGTTACCATTCGCTGCCGCCGGTCGAAGAAGCGATAGCAGCCCACCTATGCCCGCCCTCCGCTGGACAGCGCGCTAAGCTGGCTCTGCCTTCAAAAGCTTGCCGCATGACGTCAACCCTGCTCGGTCGCGCTTTCTCCGCCGCTGGGAAGGCTGCGTCAGCTCTGCATACTATGGCCACACTGCAAATTTTCCAGGCCGATCTCCTCCGAAAGCTGGACGAGAAAGGACCAGATGCAATTTGCGTGCCAGACTTGAGAAGTGCTACGGACCTCGCTCTCCGCGCTACTAAGTCTGCGGCACAGGCCATAGGACGGAGCATGGCCTCTCTCACTGTGACTGAGAGACACCTATGGCTAACGCTCTCTGAGATGTCTGAGTCTGAGCGCGCCGCGTTCCTCGACGCTTCGCTTTCTCCCGCTGGCCTCTTCGGAACTTCCGTCAAAGATTTCGCGGAAAGATTCGCCGAGGTACAGAAAGCGTCACAGGCTATGAAGCACTTCCTGCCGAAGCGCTCCAGTTCTGCAGCAGGCCGTGCGAACCGAAACAGAGCTGCTCAGAGCTCACGGCCGCGGCCCAGGATTGCGGTAAAGCCCGAGGCCCCGAAGTCGACCTAGCACGCCTAGGGAAACGACGGTGTCCAAGTCCCGCTGCGGCCGGACTTCCACCAAAACTCATCGCTCGTTCAGTTCCAAGAAATGTGACTGTTCCAGTGTATTTTGCAGTCAACAAGCCGGTTCCACTGCCCGCTTGCCTGCACACAAATGCCGTTTTCATGGCTACCCAGATAAATCCCACAAAGAGTGTATTTTCTGGTGTCCCGGCCACAGCTGATGGTGTTATGAGTGTAGACAAAATGCCCACTGCCCAGTGCCCATTCCTACACACAAGCACAGCCCGTCACACAGGGCTCGCGCACATAAAATCGACCCAGTTCGATTGCGCATTAAACGTAGCAGATGTGCCCACTGCCCACTGCCCACAATCACTACGTCCTGCATGTCTCGAGGTTTCTATAAAAACGAAACCAACGTGCATTCGCTCTGCTCAGGCGGACAATGCTCTCGGTGTGGTAAATGTGCCCGCTATCCCGCGCCCACATCCACACATAGACATGACAAGTCCTACGGGACTCGCCCAGCCCTCCCCTCTCGGTTAACCACCGCAGAGGAGCCGAGCGTGGGCAATCTGCCCGCTGTTATCAGCGCGCCCTCTGCCTCGAATGTCATAAGCGCGACGCTTGTGTTACAGCACACCGAAGCCCCTCTGTCGCTGAGCGACCAGAGCGCGTGTCGCATTCATCCCCTAGCCATTCATGCAGATGCATGGGCGAGGCTACCCGGGGTTTCGAAGTGGGTGCTAGACATTATAAAAAGAGGCTATTCGCTACAGTTTCACCGGCGCCCTCGTCGCTATGCGACGCGCGTCGAGACCACGGTAAAAACAGAAGTAGCACACCTACTTCGAGCCGAAATTTTTAAACTATTGAGCAAAGGGGCCATAGAGCCGTTATCTTAAGCTCAGAGCGAAGGAGGGCTATACAGCAGATACTTCCTGGTACCGAAAAAAGACAGGGGTCTCAGACCCATACTAGATCTAAGGCAACTGAACAGAGTGCTTGCAAAGCGACAGTTCAGAATGCTCATGACCAGAAAAATCCTCGCACAGATTCGCCGAGGAGATTGGTTTGTGTCAATAGATCTGAAAGACGCGTATTTTCAAATATAGATAGCGTCACGTCACAGGCGATATTTGAGATTCGCCTTCGAGGGCCAGGCATTATCAGTACATAGTCCTACCTTTCGGCTTGTCGTGGCACCCCGTACATTTACGATGTGCATGGACGCAGCGCTCGCACCCCTCAGGCTACAGGGCATGCGAGTATTGAACTACTTGGACGATTGGCTGATTCTAGCTCAATCTCACTCGGTGCTCATAGAGCACGGGACCATTTTACTCGATCACCTCGAGAATCTGGGTCTCAGAGTCAATTGGGCGAAGAGTTCTCTGTCCCCCAGACAGATAATATCTTTTCTGGGCAAAGAACTGGACTCGCTGTATATGATAGCGCGACTGTCACCACAGCGCGTACTAGACATTCAGCGCGCAGCGAGCTCTTTCCGCTGCGGCGCATCTGTCCCGCTCAAGAAATTTCAGAGGATGCTAGGTCTAATGGCCTCAGCATCATCAGTTCTTCAGCTGGGCTTGCTTCGCATGCGCCCGCTGCAGTCCTGGCTGAAAGCGCGAGTGCCGCGCCGAGCGTGGGCTTCTGGTCTGCTTCGTCTCAAGGTCAATCAGAAATGCATCGCAGCTCTGAAACCTTGGAAAGCAAACGACTGGTACCAATCAGGTGTAAGCCTGGGGACTTCCTCGAGTGTGAAGGTAGTGTCTATGGACGCATCCACCTCGGGATGGGGAGCACTGCTCGAGGGCAGACCGTTCTTCGGCCAGCAATGGTCGGAACGGGAGAAGCTTCTGCACATAAACTGCCTCGAAATGCTGGCAGTAGACAACGCCCTGACGCGTTTTTGTCCCCAAATACGAGGACACCATGTCCTGGTCCGCTCGGACAACATGTCAGTGGTGTCCTACATAAATCGCCAGGACGGCCTGAGGTCCCGAAACCTGCACAGGCTGACAGAACGCCTCCTGGTGTGGGCTCAGCGCAACTCGCTGAGAGCAGCGCATGTGCCAGGGCTCCTAAACGTAGGACCGGACAGACTGTCCAGGAACAATGTTCCGACAGGCGAGTGGTCTCTACACCCACAGACAGTCCAGCTGCTATGGAAGAAATTCAGCAGAGCGGAAGTAGACCTGTTCGCGTCTCAAGAAAACGCTAACTGTCTGGAATTTTTCTCCAAGAGCAGGGACGCGCTGGCTCATGTATGGCCCCGCCGCCATTTCTATGCCTTTCCTCCCGTCTCTCTCCTGCCTCAGGTGATAGAGCGGATCAGGGAAGAAGGATTGTCAGTGCTACTCGTAGGGCCGTTCTGGAAAAACCAACCCTGGTTCCCAGTTCTGATGCAGCTAGCGAGCACTGCCCCATGGCCAGTGCCAGTGAGGAGGGACCTCCTCTCTCAGGCCAAGGGCTCGATTTGGCATCCGCGCCCAGAGCTGTGGTCCCTTCATGTTTGGGCCATCAACAGTTACCCGCTGACCTCCCAAGCGGAGTGTTAAACACGATCACGCAGGCTAGAGCTCCGTCTACGCGACGTCTCTATTCCTCAAAATGGTCAGTGTTCTCCAGCTGGTGCACAGCTCGTGGCGTGTCGCCCCCAGACTGTGGGGTGACGGAGGTTCTCTCCTTCCTACAAGAGCTGTTGGACAAGGGCAGGTCCTCTTCCACGCTCAAAGTTTATGTGGCGGCCATAGCAGCGTTCTCAAAAACAACGCTTGGTCAGTCAATAGGAAGGAACGATTTAGTCATCCGCTTCCTTAGAGGAGCTAAGAGACTGAATCCTCCCAGACCTCCATCAGTCCCCATATGGGACCTTTCTGCGGTACTGGAGGCCATGAAAGGTGACCCATTCGAGCCTTTACAGACGATTGATCTTAAACACCTGTCTTTCAAGACAGTGTTTCTTCTGGCTCTCGCTTCAGTGAAGCGCATAGGGGACTTGCACGCGCTCTCAGTAAGCGCGACGTGCATGGAGTTTGGGCCTAATGACTCAAGAGTTATACTCAAACCTAAGCACGGTTATGTTCCAAAATCCCTCAACACACCGTTTAGGGCGCAGGTCATTTCCTTTGCGAGCTTCCTACCACGCGAGCTTCCTTTGTCCAGTCAGGGCATTAAGAGCTTATGTGTCTCGCTCATCTGTCTTCAGACAGACGGAGCAGCTCTTCGTTTCGTTCAGCGGACGTTCCAAGGGACTAGCCGCGTCAAAGCAGAGCCTATCCAGATGGATAGTTGACACCATTGCGCTGGCGTACACTTCCAAGGCTATGCAGTGCCCGTTGGGTGTCAGAGCGCACGCCACGAGAAGCATGGCTTCATCGTGGGCCTGGCCAAGTGGGATTGCCTTGCAAGATATATGTATGGCGGCAGGCTGGGCCTCCCCGTCTACATTTATAAGGTTTTATAACCTAGAGGTTCCCGCCTTACAGGCCAGGCTGTTGTCGGTCTAAATATACCAGTACTGTCTGTTCTGATGCTATCGGTTCAGAATACTGTGTCTGCTGAGCACTGCTCGATGAGCACTGCTCGATGAGCACTGCTCGCTGTTTAAATATTCAGTAGTACAATTCCTACTAGGGGTGGAACGGTACACAGAAATCACGGTTCGGTTCATACCTCGGTTCAGACATCACGGTTCGGTACGAGTTCGGTACAATGGAGGGAAAGGCAAAACAAAAATGCAGAAGGTAATTTTTTGTATTGTGCATGTCTCAGGCTGTACCACCTAGTGTCATACAGTCTCTTCCCTGAGCTAGCTGCAACAGCCTTCTCTGAAGTGTGTAAAGTAAGATGTAAACAAAATAAGACAATCAGCTATAAAACTGGAAATAAAGCATCTCTTATTTATGTGCAGACGCACGAGCGTAAGGGTGCACACGGCAAAAATGTCATCATTGCGGTGTGGGCGGTCGTGTGCGTTGGGTAAGCAAGGCCAAATTTCGCGTGGCGGTGTGCAGTGCGCGGCTTTTTAGTAGTCCAAAGATGCACGACTTCGAGCCGAATCTGGCCGAGCATGTACATCTCACAGCACCGGCACCCAGTTCTTGCGTCTAAATTAGTTGCTTACATTAACAAAATGAGCCTACAATAGCAGACATAAGCCCTTTAAATAAAAATAAATGGCCATGTTTTATAAAAAGGTTCACAAAACTAAATAAAAATGTTTAGAAATTATGTAAGATAACGTTAATTTAGTTGTAGGTTACATTCTCATATCCATTTTTCAACAAGGAATAATCTGGTTTACTGCTTGTACACGATTCTTTTATAGTGTGGTTTTGGTGTACTAAAATAAACATTCACGAGTGTACTTTACTTCTCACCGCTGATTCCTGATGATTTAGAGGACAATTACACCGAGTCGCACCCTGTCGTTTCAAAGAATAGTACACCGGCGAGCACGAAGTATAAATGCCTCGTCCATTTGGGGAGGCTCGTGCTGCGGAGGCAGGCGAAATGGGCAAAAGCTATGGGCGAAAGTATAAACAAACCTAGTTTAAGGCAGGGCTACAGATTAGGTGTCCCTAAAGAACCCGCGTATGCCAGCCGGGAGACATAGTCCCTCCAGCGTGTCCTAGGTTTTCCCCGGGGCCTCCTCCCGGTGGGACATGCCCGGAACACCTTCCCGGGAAGGCAACCAGGAGGCATCAGGAACAGATGCCCGAGCCACCTCAGCTGACCCCTCTCGATGTGGAGGAGCAGCGGCTCTACTCTGAGCTCCTCCCGAGTGACCGAGCTTCTCACCCTATCTCTAATGGATCGCCCAGCCACCCTGCGGAGAAAGCTCATTTCGGCCGCCTGTATCCGGGATCTTGTCCTTTCGGTCATGACCCAAAGCTCATGACCATAGGTGAGAGTAGGAACGTAGATTGACTGGTAAATCGAGAGCTTCGCTGCTTTCTTCACCACGACAGACCGGTACATTGACCGCATTACTGCAGAAGCTGCACCGATCCGTCTGTCAATCTCCCGTTCCAGCCTTCCCTCACTCATGAACACCTTTTTCCGGCTGAGAACCATGGCCTCGGATTTGGAGGGGCTGATTCTCATCCCAGCCGCTTCACACTCGGCTGCAAACCGTCCCAGTGCATGCTGAAGGTTCTGGTCTGATGAGGCCAGCATGACAACAACATTCGCAAAGAGCAGAGATGAGATCATGTGGTCCCCAAACCTGACACCCTCCGGCCCCTGGCTGCGCCTAGAAATTCTGTCAATAAACATTATGAACAGAACCAGCGACAAAGGGCAGCCCTGCCGGAGTCCAAAACAAACCGGGAACAAGTCTGACTTACTGCCGGCAATGCGAACCAAGCTCCTGCTCTGGTCGTACAGGGAACGGATAGCCCTTAGCAAAGGGCCCCGCCAGGGGTTCTACCAGTCCAAAGGCACTGTCGCAGAGGCGTGTCAGCCAAGACAGCCCCACAATATCCAGAGACTTGAGGTACTCAGGGCGGATCTCATCCACCCCCGGTGCCTTGCCACCGAGGAGTTTCTTGACTATCTCGGTGACTTCAGCTTGGGTGATGGACGAGTCCACCCCTGAGCCCTCAGCCTCTGCTTCCTCAATGGAAGACGTGACGGTGGGATTGAGGAGATACTCGAAGTATTCCTTCCACCGTCCGATGACATCCCCAGTCGAGGTCAACAGCTGCCCACCTCCACTGAAAACAGCATTGGTAGGGCACTGCTTCCCCCTCCTGAGGCGCCAGACGGTTTGCCAGAATCTCTTCGAGGCCGACCGGTAGTACTTCTCCATGGCCTCACCGAACTCCTCCCAGGCCGATTTTTTGCCTCCACAACCACCCGGGCTGCAGTACGCTTGGCCTCTCGGTACCCGTCAGCTGCCTCAGGAATCCCACAAGCCAGCCAGGCCCGATAGGACTCCTTCTTCAGCTTTACGGCATCCCTTACTTCCGGTGTCCACCACCGTGTTCGGGGATTGCCGCCTCGACAGGCACCAGCTCCGAGTGGCCGCGTTGACAATGGAGGTGGAGAACATGGTCCACTCGGACTCAATATCTCCAGACTCCCTCGGGATCTGGTTGAAGCTCTGCCGGAGGTGGAAGTTGAAGATCTCTCTGACAGGGGATTCGGCCAAACGTTCCCAACAGACCCTCACAATACGTTTTGGTCTGCCGAGTCTGTCCAGTTTCCTCCCCCGCCATCGGATCCAACTCACCACCAGGTGGTGATCAGTTGACAGCTCCGCCCCTCTCTTCACCCGAGTGTCCAAGACATACGGCTGGAGGTCAGATGAAACAACCACAAAGTCGATCATCGACCTCCGGCCTAGGGTGTCCTGGTGCCATGTGCACTGATGGACACCCTTATGCTTGAACATGGTGTTTGTTATGGACAAGCTGTAACTAGCACAGAAGTCCAATAACAGAATACCACTCGGGTTCAGATCCCGGGGGCCGTTCCTCCCAATCACGCCCCTCCAGGTGTCACTGTCGCTGCCCACGTGGGCTTTGAAGTCCCCCAGTAGAACGACGGAGTCCCCAGTCGGAGCACTTTCCAGCACCCCTCCCAGAGTCTCCAAGAAGGTCGGGTACTCTACACTGCCGTTTGGCCCATAGGCGCACACGGCAGTGAGAGACCTATCCCCGACCCGAAGGCACAGGGAAGCGACCCTCTCGTTCACCGGGGTAAACTTCAACACATGGCGGCTGAGCTGGGGGACTATAAGCAAACCCACACCAGCCCGCCGCCTCTCACCATGGGCAACTCCAGAGTGGTGAAGAGTCCATCCTCTTTCAAGGAGTGTGGTTCCAGAGCCCAAGCCGTGCGTGGAGGTGATCCCTAGTGATCTCTAGTCAGAATCTCTGAACGTCACGCACAATCTCAGGCTCCTTCCCCACCAGAGAGGTGACATTCCATGTCCCTAGAGCTAGATTCCGCGTCCAGGGATCGGGTTGTTGAGGCCCCCGCCTTCGATCCACTATGCACCGGCCCTTTACGGTCCCTCCTGCAGGTGGTGGGTCCACGGGAGGGTGGCCCCACGTCGCTCCTTCAGGCTGAGCCCGGCCGGACCCCATGGGGGGAGGCCTGACCACCAGGCGCTCGTGTGCTCGCAGAACCGCTCTTAGTCTGACCCATCAGCTAGGACCTGTTTGCCTTAGGAGACCCTACCAGGGGCATATAGCCCCAGACAACATAGCTCCTAGGGTCGTTCGGGTACTCAAACCCCTCCACCAAGATAAGGTGGCAGTTCAAGGAGTTTTTTTTTTTTACTTGTCTTTTTAGTTATTCATTGTACAGCACTTTGGTCAGTTTTGCGCTGTGTGTAAATGTGCTTTCATAAATTAAAATTACTTACTAAATTACTAATATAATAAACATAGAATTACAAAATATATACAACTTACATTGAGCTGTAGAACCAAAAAGGTTCCTCATAATAGGGTTTCTTGCATCCGGCTCATTTGAGCAAACACTCAAAGCCATGCCAGTACCTCTCTAAACACTCTTACTTGTCTCTCTTAACCTGCCTTTTAAAAATATGAATGCTAGTAAACTCACTTCACTTGGTAAGAATTCAAAATTTTTGTAGCATTGTGGCTAAAAAAAGCACCACCTGATCTTTTATGAATAACTGTATAATGTGCCGGAAGATTAGCATTAGAGGATCTTAATCTACGATTTGGAACATATCTTGACAGACAGTCTGAAATGTATAAAGGTGCAAGATTGTGCTGAGTTTTATAAACAAATAAAAGAACCTTAAAATCTATCCTTTGATGAACTGGTAACCAATGTATTTCCATTAAAACCGGTGTAATATGTTCTCTCCTTTTTAATTTCATTAATACTCTGGCTGCTGCATTTTGTATCAATTGTAACTTTGCTATAGAGCCCTTAGGTAGGCCACTGTACATAGTATTACAATAATCAAGATGAGAAAAGATAAAAGCATGGATGAGTTTCTTAGCATCATCCAAAGATTAAAAAAGGACGAATCTTGGCTATATTTCTCAGATGATAAAAACAAGTTTTTGTCACTTGATTAAAGCTGCAGTAGGTAACTTTTGTAAAAATTTATTTTTTTACATATTTGTTAAAACTGTCATTATGTCCTGACAGTACAATATGAGACGAAATCAAATTCAATCAAGAAATCAAGCTCCTCTGGATCCTCCCAGTGGTCCTATTGCCATTTGCAGAAATACACCGCTCCCGGTAAGAAACAACCAATCAGAGCCAGGAGGAATGTCTTAGCAGTGTCAATCAAGCGTGTACGCGCTGATCACACCCCTCTCTTGCACAGCGCGTATCGTCCGTCATTCAAAATCAAGATTGCCGGTGTGCCGCAGCTCTGCTAATGAGGGACAAACAACCAAAACTGCCAATTTCTCGAGTGGCACCAGCTCATACAACAAAGACAGGTAAACGGAAAAAGACCGATGACGATAAACAAGCCCGTCGGAGCCCATTGACTCAGTGTCAAAACTCTAGCCGCATAACATACAGATAAAATGTCACGCACTGTGCAAAACAAACCATTGAAACCTGCTTACTCACTGGCTTGTCATGTTGCTGAAATAATGTACTAGCAAACCTTATTTAGCATTACACATCGCTAGAATAATTGCTTACATACTGTAACGTTACCATTATATTATCTTGCTAGCTATTTGAAAGAGTGCAACGTTATGAAGTAACATTACATGTATTCCAAAATACGTAATGATTTGAGGACCAAGTTTGAAGTCAAAGTATGGGCAGGCCATAGTCAATATAAAGCATATTGTTGATGTTTCGTCCCTACCAGTGAATGTGCGATAACTGTTTATCCGTCATCGGTGGTCCTGTTTACTAGCCTGCGCGTTCACGGCAGGCTCCGTTGTGGTGGGGGAGGAGCTGTGGAGGGAGGGCTGTAGCGCAGCAGAGAGCAAGGGGGAGTGACCTGTAAGCTGTGCTTGCTCAAATTTTCAGGCTAAGTCAACGTTTTCTAAAAGTTCCCTACTGCAGCTTTAATATGAGACTTACAATTCAGGTCACAGTCCAAAATGACACCTAGGCTCTTTACTTCTTTCTTAGATTGTAGGGCTAAGGGACCCAATCCAGCTTCTAAGGGACCCAATATAAGAATACAGATGTTCTGAGGCAGAGCAGAGCATAACACATGTGATGGTGCAGTTAACCCACAGGAACAGACACATTTAATTTTGAGAATGTTTACACACACACACATTTAATTTTAATTTTGTGTTGAAAATAAGAAGAACTGTGTTGTCTAATCCATGCAAAATACAAAAATGTAATACCATCTATATTAGAGCATGTGGCATTGCACAAGATTTTGGAAATCGTGCTTCATATTTTCTAAACCAGTATTTATTTTCAGTTGAATTTTCTGATTGGCCCCCCCGACTGGATTTTGGTCCACCCCTGACTGGTTCTTGGTCCCCCCCTGACTGGTTCTTGGTCCCCCCCTGAATGGTTCTTGGTCCTCCCCCCGACTGGTTCTTGGTCCTCCCCCCGACTGGTTCTTGGTCCCCCCTGACTGGTTCTTGGTCCCCCCTGACTGGTTCTTGGTCCCCCCTGTGCCCACCCATTTATAAAATCCTGGAATCGCCCCTGCAATGAAGTAAAAAAATAATTCCGCTTGGGGCTTTTGGAGATTAACTGGCATAAAGTTTGACATTCGCAAATTTAGGGACCATCTATACAGTTACATAAGATTATTGGCATACACGTTTCTAACTTTGGTATTGATATTGACTTAATTGCCGGTCCGGTATTGACTTAATTGCCGGACCGAGGCAGCAACTGTAAAAGAATAGATATAAATAGAGGAAGTTTGAGGCCATTTCTCCAGGACCAGCGTTCAGCATAGAGGACGCGCACGGCAAGAGCGCGCAAGTGTTTTTTCAGAATACTCAGTTCTCCTGTTATTTCAGTGTTGTATTTGCATTAAGGTGAGGCTATCTTCGATTCTCAGCTTATTTGTCATTTTTAACTTCACATAATTCTGTATTTTATTTAGACGCGTTGCTAGATCTCTTCCGTGAGCACTTAACCTTATAAAAAAATAAAAAAAAAAATAAAAAAAACCATTCCTTCCCCTTCCCTTTAAAACCTCACTTGTCGGGTTTATGCTACTCTGAATAATGCCTGAACTTTGTTTTTTGAGCACTAATTGCGTTGTTTTTGCCTCTTCATGATGACTCGCTTAATTTTGTCCTAATCTGTAAGTCGCTTTGGATAAAAGCGTCTGCTAAATGACTAAATGTAAAATGTAAATGTAAACTTCATTAACATTTGAAGAGAATGACTTACAGTCACAAAACCAAAAGTGTTCATGTAGGGGTCAGGCATGATGCACTCCTTTTATATTTTAGGTATTTATTCAAGTAAACTGTCAAATCATATGTAAATATTACGTAGGGGAGAGCAGGGTATTCTCGTCGCTTGATAAACTTAAGGTTGAGACACTGTAGTCTGTTGGACTATTTTAACGATGCATGTGGTGATGTGGTTTCTCCACTGCATGGATCTTCATGTGTCGCTTCAGCTTATATTTAATAGAGAAACTCTTCCTGCACTGATCACACGTGTGCGGCTTCTCTCCAGTGTGGATCCTCTCATGTGATCTCAGATGTGATGGCTGACTGAATCTCTTGTCACAGTGTGAACACTTGTAAGGTTTTTCTCCAGTGTGGATCCTCTCATGTGTTTTCAGATGTGATAACTGACTGAATTTCTTGTCACAGTGTGAACACTTGTAAGGTTTTTCTCCAGTGTGAATCATCTCATGTGTTTTCAGATGTGATGACCGACTGAATCTCTTGTAACAGTGTGAACACTTGTAAGGTTTTTCTCCAGTGTGGATCCTCTCATGTGTTATCAGACCTGTTAAGTGTTTGAATCTCTGGTCACAGTGTGAACACTTGTAAGGTTTTTCTCCAGTGTGGATCATCTCATGTTTTTTCAGGTTTGATGACACACTGAATCTCTTGTCACAGTGTGAACACTTGTAAGGTTTTTCTCCAGTGTGGATCATCTCATGTTTTTTCAGGTTTGATGACACACTGAATCTCTTGTCACAGTGTGAACACTTGTAAGGTTTTTCTCCAGTGTGAATTCTCTGGTGCAGTTTTAAATTGTACGCTGTAGTGAAAGTCTTCTCACACTCAAAGCACATGTACTCTCTCACACCAGTGTGAATTTTCTCATGTGTGTGTAAATACAGCAGAAGTGAAAAACTCTTTCCACACACAGAACATGAATGTGGCTTCTCCTTCGTATGAACTATCAGGTGTGTCTTCAGGCCTGATGACCTAAGAAATGTTTTGCCACATTGATCACATGAGAACGGCTTCTCTCCGGTGTGGATCCTCATGTGTTTTTTAAGATATCGTTTGCATAAGAATCTCTTTCCACACTGATCACATGAGAACGGCTTCTCTCCGGTGTGGATCCTCATGTGAATCTCAAAATTATGTTTGGTTGTGAAACTCTTCCCACACTGAGTGCAGGTGAAAGATTTCTTCGCTCTTCTTTTCTTTGAAAATGTCTTTTTAGTCTTTGAGCAACTCAAAGGTTTTTCTCCAGGTTTGACATGATGTTCCTCCTTCACTTCACTCAGTTCTTCACTCTCCTCCTTCACTTCACTCAGTTCTTCACTCTCCTCCTTCACTTCTATCAGTTCTTCACTCTCCTCCTTCACTTCACTCAGTTCTTCACTCTCCTCCTTCACTTCTATCAGTTCTTCACTCTCCTCCTTCACTTCACTCAGTTCTTCACTCTCCTCCTTCACTTCACTCAGTTCTTCACTCTCCTCCTTCACTTCACTCAGTTCTTCACTCTCCTCCTCTTCCATCGGGTCTGACAGGAAAGAAAAAAAATATTACATTTAATTTTCAGTACATCAAAATAATTCAAAGAGAGAAATATAAAGTGAAAGGACATGAAAGTGAGCCCTGATGTAATTGTAGAAAGTAGACAACTGTTATAAAATATTATGATAATTTGATGCCTTTTTATAATTGATTATATGTCCTTAAGACTTTCCATAAACTAGGTAGATTTATCTTCCAATTATTATCTTTAAAACATTATAGGCACGAATCCTATGTTTCTTTAGCAAGAACTATTGAATATATTTGATCAATGACACAATTATCTAACATGATATTAACATTAAAATATACAATACTGCCATGTTTCGATACCAACTTTGAGATTGATATTTATTTTACTAAAATGTTTTAATTATTAATGGCCGTTCACACTAGACTTTTCCTTGCACTGACTTCCATGCATGCGCATGTGAAAGTGGGACACCAGAAACCCAAGCTCAAGTGAATTACCCTGTGAGAAATAACACAAGCGTTTAGCATTCAAGTGGAGTGGATTGTTTATTTTTACATTTTGAATTATTATTATTTGTTATATGTTGAACTTGTGTTTGTAAAAAAGCTGCCGCAGAATGTGACGTCATTTCACGGCCGTTGCAGCGTCTGTAGAAACTTCACAAGCTCAAAGTGTAGAGTGGCCATAACTTTAACTGGCTTTAAATTAACTTTTTTTATTAGCATTATCTGTGTCCTACATGTTTCACTCAACCCTGTTACTCCTGACATGATTTTCCTCCTTTTAAAAACAGAGCATATCTTAATACTGTGACACACAGGAAGTGACATCATCTGGGCTCTTTCTACTGCATGATGGGAAGACAAGAAAAAACTAGGCTTTTGATGAGCAAAATCTGCGCAGAACCGATCGCCGGTGATCAGCGCAAGATGCATGCTGGTTATAAATGTGTCCGAGTGCGGTCCGCCTTGCTCTGATGTCATGCTGACGCGTGTCTGAAACTCTCGCGAGCGCAAGGCGGCCGTGTCGGATTCTGCAGGTGCTCTCCACCGACTGATGATCAAGAGCATGATGGGAAATGACTCATTGGTTTAAACAACCGTGATGTATTGTTCTCTTTTAAACTGTTTGATTTTAAAACTCTGATCTCAAGTTTTTATGAGTATAAATTAGTGCTGTCAAACGATTCAAATATTTAATCGCGATTAATCGCATTAATGTCACAGTTTACTTGCGATTAATCGCAATTAATCGCACATTTTTATCTATTCTAAATGTCTCTTGATTTCTTTTTGCCCCATTATTTTTTCTCATTTTAATGCTCTTATCAACATGGAAAAGTGGATTGGTTTGCTTTGTGTAAATGTTTTTTTTTACAACATTGGCATATAAACAACAAAACAACATTGGCATATACTGTAGTGTTCAATTTCACACTAACAGGCTTGGGAGGGTTACTTTAAAAATGTATTCCATTACAGTTACAAATTACTTCATAAAAAAAAAAAGTATTCAGTAACGTAATCCAAGTACCACAATATGAAAGCAATTTAATCTGATTACTTTTGGATTACTTCAAGGTCAAATATTATAAAAAAAACAAAAAAACTTTCATTTATTAAGAATTTCACAGCCCTGAATAATATATCTATGTTATAAATGTGTCCGAGTGCGGTCCGCCTTGCTCTGATGTCATGCTGACGCGTGTCTGAAACTCTCGCGAGCGCAAGGCGGCCGTGTCGGATTCTGCAGGTGCTCTCCACCGACTGATGATCAAGAGCATGATGGGAAATGACTCATTGGTTTAAACAACCGTGATGTATTGTTCTCTTTTAAACTGTTTGATTTTAAAACTCTGATCTCAAGTTTTTATGAGTATAAATTAGTGCTGTCAAACGATTCAAATATTTAATCGCGATTAATCGCATTAATGTCATAGTTAACTCGCGATTAATCGCAATTAATCGCACATTTTTATCTATTCTAAATGTCTCTTGATTTCTTTTTGCCCCATTATTTTTTCTCATTTTAATGCTCTTATCAACATGGAAAAGTGGATTGGCTTGCTTTGTGTAAATGTTTTTTTTTACAACATTGGCATATAAACAACAAAACAACATTGGCATATACTGTAGTGTTCAATTTCACACTAACAGGCTTGGGAGGGTTACTTTAAAAATGTATTCCGTTACAGTTACAAATTACTTCATAAAAAAAAAGTATTCAGTAACGTAATCCAAGTACCACAATATGAAAGCAATTTAATCTGATTACTTTTGGATTACTTCAAGGTCAAATATTATAAAAAAAAACAAAAAAACTTTCATTTATTAAGAATTTCACAGCCCTGAATAATATATTTATGTAAAGGACTATACAGACATCTAGTGGCTACAGTGTGGTATTACAGATTATTTTGTTTTATTTTTAACTAACATGTACAAAAAAACAAAAAAAAACATTAAAAAATTCTACACACAATCTACATATTAGTTTATTTTAAAATAGGCCTACATGTTGACTAAAGCCGTGATCTTTCTTAATTTGCCTGACTGAACTTGGACCGTTGGCAGTGGGAGTTCCCCTATTAGGCCGCTGTCGGTAGCCTAAAAGAGGCCTAGAAATAGGGTTTCGTTCCGACAAACGGGGCACTACTTTTTCTTTTGCTCAATATGTTCAACGTTAATAAAAGGTATCCAAGCAAAAAGTTCTCCACGCATTTTCCTGCAGTTAATGAGAAAAGTGTATTTATTGGCGCACTATATTGACTGCGTATTGAGACGTCTAAAACTGTTGAGCTAGATTTTCAACCAATCAGCATCGAAAATGTAAGTAGGTCACAGCCGAAATCAAGCCAATATCACTACGCACATGTAAACAGAGGAGGACGTAAGCAGCGCATCTTCATCTGATAGCGGCGATCAAGCTCGATTAACACCCGTAAAGTGTATTCTTCATGTCGGAAAAGATGGTGGGAAAGGTCCGCAGCCCTTTACTGAAGTCCGATGGGAAAAAATCAAGCAATGTGCGTAGGAATGGCTCAAAACGTCGGACACTACGGAGCTAACGTTAGCTATTGCTAATAAACATGTTGCCCTCCTGGACAAACTGGTCTCTGATGTGATGTCCCAACAACTACGGGTTTCACCCGGCCTGCTATCGGCGTTTAATAGACGCTTGACTTGTGTGTATGTGCGTGATGGGTCGGGTTAGTGTATGTGTGTGTGTGTGTGTGTGTGAGAGAGAGAGAGTTTGCAAAAAAAAACTTGCATCACAATAAGTGTATTGTGATTGTCAAAACATTTTAGTAACTAAACTGAATTTTGACAACATGTTACAATGTTTATATGGTACAATTTCTGGTAAGCTATGTTTTTTTTTTGTTGTTTTTTTTTTTACAATTTTCTTGAAACAAATTTCACGATTTCAATTCGATTCTTGTGATTTGATTTAATGTTGACTCATTTGGATAAATATTAGGTACACAAGATAGGCGTTCATTTTTCTCAAGAAAAATAGGCTACAGACAGACAGCCCTATCAGCTGGTAGTATTATTTAAGGCTAAAAATAACTCAAATTAAATATAATGTGTTTTTTATTATAATAACAACTTTATTTAATGATATAAGTACAAATATAATAAATATGTAATATAGTACACATATTTAGCAAAATACTCTCTATAGCTCTTTTTCTAGCCAACTAACGTGCCTATATTATGGTCATTAAATGGCTTTCCTGAGTATGGATGTGTGGCGTGAGAGCGTGTGAAAAGTGTCAATTGCGTGAGTCTCACGGTGAATGCGTGAGAGTTGGCAGCTCTGTTATTGTATTTTGGCTTAATTCTATTTGTTATTCAGATTTTACCTCAAATATTACCTTTGAATTGGAACATGAGAAGTAATTGGGATGTTAATGTCTGTGGGGAAAGAAAAAAAATAGAAAGTTTAAGATTCTAAGAGAAAATAAGAAAATGCATAAACTAAAATCATAAAACTCATTTAGAAAATGTATCCAATTTAGCAAGACAAAGATTGGTTCAATTCAACGAGTGGGAGTTAGCCCCGCCTTAAAGGAGAAGTTCACTTTTGAAAAAACTTTTGCTGATAATTTACTCACCCCCATGTCATCCAAGATGTCCATGTCTTTCTTTCTTCAGTCGAAAAGAAATTAAGGTTTTTGATGAAAACATTCCAGGATTTTTCCACATATTATGGATTCCATTGGGACCCAAACGGTTCAAGGTCCAAATGACAGTTTCATTGCCGCTTCAAAGGGCTTTAAACGATACCAGACGATGAATAAGGGTCTTATCTAGCGAAACGATCGGTCATTTCAAAAATAAAATAAAAAGTTGACGTTTTATAAGCACAAATGTTCGCCTTGCTCTGTTCTGTGATGCGCGTTCGTGACGTCACGTAATACGCAATTACGTTGAAAAGGTCAAGTTTGATGTGTTTACAAATGTGCGGAAGGAGGACCATATAAACATTTTCAAATGTATTTGTGTCAGTTTATCGTTTAAAATGCCCATTTCGTGTGCGCATCCTGAGTGTTTTAATATTAAAAAGCCAAAAAGAACATTTTCTTCAATTTTTCAAGCGTGACCTTTTCAACGTAATTGCGTATTACGTGACGTCACGAACGCGCATCACAGAACAGAGCAAGCCGAACATTTGTGCTTATAAAACGTCAACTTTTTATTTTATTTTTGAAATGACCGATCGTTTCGCTAGATAAGACCCTTATTCATCGTCTGGTATCGTTTAAAGCCCTTTGAAGCGGCAATGAAACTGTCATTTGGACCTTGAACCGTTTGGGTCCCAATGGAATCCATAATATGTGAAAAAATCCTGGAATGTTTTCATCAAAAACCTTAATTTCTTTTCGACTGAAGAAAGAAAGACATGGACATCTTGGATGACATGGGGGTGAGTAAATTATCAGCAAAAGTTTTTTTAAAAGTGAACTTCTCCTTTAATAGGTGGACTCAGGGCAAGGGTGATGCAACACTCAATGCGAGACAGTGAAGCGGCTAGTTCAAGTTACAGAAGCTGCTGGTGTGATCCTAAAGAAAGAAACGAGAATTAGAACAAACAAACCAAGATTTAAATCAGAGAAACAATAGAGAAACTTTTAGATTAAAGTGCGGATTGAGATTCATCAGTCAAACGTTACGAGTGAACGTGATATTGACTGCTACGAAGAGAATACATTTTCCAAAGTTGGAAGTTTTGCCCTTCATAGCCGATGAATTGAGTTCTCTTGGTGAGTGTTGTAATTAAATAATTCTTTTTGTGTGTAAAATACTTGATAAATTGTATTGAATTACTAAATTCTGATGTAATATGCTGTTGTATGTAAAAGAGTTGACCCTTTCATTTATAATGGGAAGAGTATTGCATGTATGTGTTGAATAATTAATGTTTCAGAGTTAAAAGCCACCTCGAGTGGTTAATAGAGGTTATTTTAACGAATTTCGTCGTGTATTTGAGCTATGAGTTAATGCGCGGTCATGACGCACATGTAATACGGGCAGATGAGGCCTAAGTGCGTCATCGGAAAAATAGCTCTTTGCACATACAAACTATATGTGCTAAAGTAAGACGGAATTGCAGTAAAAGGAAAAAAAAGTTGAATGTTGTTTATATGCAGACTAACTGCTCTAATGATGTATATTTTTTGAAAGGAATGTCTAATTGTATTTTTGGCCTTGTCTTTGCAAGGTTGGGTCTTTTTCTTTCTTTCCTTTTCCCCTTTTTTCTTGTTTTTTTCCTTCTTTTCTACTTTTTGTCTTTTCTGAGTCGGATGCTGCACATTTCCTGGACACCGGACGATTTTGGAGAATTGTATGTGAATTGTCCCTGCTTGCTTCACATCGGGGAAAAAAACGTTGCGAGCGGGAACTGGCGAGCCATTTGCCCATTTATGAATCAAGAAACAAACGGAGTGGTATGATTGTGCACACATCTGAATTGAACTGTGTTGATCCGAGATACATTGCGGAAGAAGGATCTCGTGAGAGCGGCATTCGAACTGGAACTGAGAATTAGTGTTTATAAATTATATACATATAAAAAGAGGAATCTGAATTGTATTGAATTTGAGACTGCTAATTAAGCAGTACATTTTGACCTGTATTTTATTTTCTCTACTGTTATTTTTTTTTCAAATTCCATTGTATTTCATTTCAATTCATTTTGATTTTATATTTTATTTTTATTTATTTTTCTTGGAGAACGAGAGTAAAAAGGGTATTCTTATAGGGTTATCATTTGGAAGGATTGCATTTGAATTTAAAACGTTTACTTAACCTTAAATAAGCCAATTAGAAACAAATTGAATAAATAGGTAAACAAATAAATTATATACATATATTAATAGAATAAGGGTCAATTAAATTTATTAGCTTGAAACTAAATAGGTAATAAAAAAAAAAGAGAGAAACAATAATAATTATAAACTAAATAGGAAATATAAATTAGGGTTATATTAAGGTTACATTTATTTGTTCCACGGCAAATCTTTGCTGTTCTCCTGGTCATTATATATATATATTTTTTTTTCTTTCCCTCCTGTGTGATGTGATGTTTTAAATTTCACTGCTTTATCATTTAATTCCTTAATACATCATTCCAAATTTTCTAACGCAACGAGTGCTTGTCATAAATTCTTTCTCCCCTTGCTGTTAACGCAGTCTCTTGAGCGATTCTGGTCTTCTGGTCACTGGTCCAAATTTTGAAGCGGTGCACTTCACGCTCATTTGCATATTTCGCTATTTGTAAGTGAGGGTTGCATTGTCGCCGCGACGCAGGTTACATGTGGTAAAGTACGCGAACACCACGTGAGCGGTCACTACGGGAACCAGAAAGTGTCCGACTTCACGTCTCCGTTTGCAGCTCCTCCCCGCCTGCACGCGGCTACTCTCGCCGATCGGTTACATCCAGCCGCAGCCGATGTCGAACACACCTTTTAACATGGGGGTGTCTGGACAGACCGATCGGCGGCTGACTTGAAGCAGTGCATGCCGGTTAGAAATTTTGTCCGACTTGATACAGCGCCGACGCCACGTGACTGTGACGTATGCCATCAAAGTACCGGAGAGCAATTCGAGAGTAGCCGGAGAACTCAGCCAGCGCAGCTTCTCAAGAGCGGCTGCACGAGGGCTGATGACGACACAGCTGTTCCACGATTGGCCGGATTCACCGCATGACAACGATCACGTGTGTTTCGTGTTTATTCGAACACTTTTATTTCCTCTAAAGCTCTCAAATCAGTTTATTATAACAGTGAACACTCTTTTCATGTCGTTGTCATGTTATATTGTGTCATGTTTATCAAATTAAAACTGCTTAAAAAACGTAGACTCCACTTCATTGATAGTAGCTTATGTTGAACTTTATTCTTGTTCAAACAGACGCTGTATGAAGCAGTACATAAAGTATTGAATGAAAATGTCTCTGAAACATCTGTGTATTATTTGGCAAATATTGCATTTATTTCACTTCAGCTGTGGTAAAGTATGCAAACACCACGTGAGCGGTCACTACGGGAACCAGAAAGTGTCCGACTTCACGTCTCCGTTTGCAGCTCCTCCCCGCCCGCACGCGGCTACTCTCGCCGATCGGTTACATCCAGCAGCAGCCGATGCCGAACACACCTAAAGCCCCGTTCACACTGCCAGAGATTTTGTCGCTGCATGTCGCTAGTCTCTGTACTGTGAAGTCGCTTGTGGGCGTTCATAGTGCTGTCGCTCTAATGTGACTGGTAGACTGCACGTCTGGCCATATCTATACAAAATACCATCACAAGTGATATATACAACTATATCATTTTAATTTGACTAGGATTTAGGCTCAAAAGAAACAGTATGCTGTTGGGAGAGTGTTTTTATATTACCACAGCAGTGTTCAGTGGATTAAATCATTTAGCCTACTGGATTAACGATCGATCAATCAACAGATTAACTCACTGTCATACATTACTAAAACGTCATTCGAATTTGACAAATAATCAATTTTCTTGTCCCTAATAGTCAACATAATGCAGGGGAAACTATAAAATGATCTGCAGCAGTGCTAAACTTGCATCATAATTACAACACTCGAACTAAATGTGTGAATTAAACTCACTGAGACTGTCGATAGTTTCTTTTCCATGCATCATTTTATTATATCCATGTATGTGGTTACAGTCAAATCATATAAAACAGTGAAATCGCCCTCGAACTCCTGTCTTGCCTGCACTCGAGACGGTGACGTGAGCTGAGCTCCTCTGAAAGTCTTCTTTCCTATTGGTTGTCGCTCGCGAAAATCGCTTCTCATTTGCATAAAGTTGAAATTTCTGAACTTTTGTCGCGCGTCTCGTGTCGCTTGACACGCCCACATTCTGTCGCCAACGGTCACTGTCGCTCGTGTCGCCGGAAGTCGCCAGCGCTCCATTGAAATGAATGGGATCATGTCGCTTTGTCGCTGCGTGTCGCTGGCAGTGTGAACGGGGCTTAAGGCTTGTTCGACTTGAACCGGCGCTGCACAGACCGATCATTTATGAGATCAAAGTACCGCGAGAGCAATTCAAAAGCATAAGGAGGCGTCTACTTTCTATTCGCTCTTGCGGTACTTTGATGTCATTCACCGATCGGTCTGTGCAGCGCCGGTTCAAGTCGAACAAGCCTCTATTATTATGAAGCTGCAGACTCAACATCATCATTTAAGAAAGGAGGTTCTTCAGGGTCCAAGAAATGAAGGTGGTTTTGAGCTTTTGGATTTTTTTTTTATTTAAATTATACTTTTAAAGTTTACCCCGCCGGCACATGACCACCTGCTTTCCCCCTGATCATAGTATGTTTGCCTAGTCCACATTAAGCTTTTAGCCACTTTGTTGGTTGCTAATTTATCATAGCTCTCATGATAGACAGGTTATGTCATTTTTCAGGATTATTATCAATACTTTTTTTAATTATTATTATTATTTTTTTTTTATCCTCTAGGTTTTGTAATTCCTGATTATGTCGTTTGTATAACTAATCATTTTAGTTCCACAATCTGCGTGGCCCTGATTGGCTGCGGGGGTGTCCCGTACGCGCGTGGCCGCGTGCTTTGGAGGCCGATGACGTCATCGCTCGCTCGCGCCGTCTCTTCCCTCATTGAGAGTTTCAGTGTCGAGTCTTCTGAGGTGAGGAGAGCAGTTCACGATATTTCTCATATTTACACAACCATCACACACACTTTACAGTTTGATTAAGCGACAGACTCATTTCTGTATTGTTTTCATCGATCACAGCGATACTTGTGCGTCTTTTCTGGCGTCTTCCTTCTGAAATAAATGTAAGGTTTAGAAGTGGAGTTCATATTTCATATTGGAAAGTTGTAATGCTTAGAATTTAATATGATTTATATTTGAGTTAATATACTAGAAGTATATTTACAATGTTTAGTCAGTTAATTATTTACACATTTATGTGTTTACATATTTAATACAGTAAGGATATTCTGCTGAATCTGCCTCTCTGATTCACTCACGTTTATCTCAGTCTAAGTCCTTGCTTCTGATTGGTTAGTGAAGTCACGTGAAAGGCTGTTGAAGGAAGTGTTGTTGTTGTTGTGACGGTGTTCAGTAAAAGTGCCGCTTGAGAAAGTCTCCTGTCTCCATTCTACTGTTTATTATCATAAAGAGTGATCTACCACCACATACCGAACCCTCACGTTACATTTGGTGGCAGCGTGGTGATATTTTGGTGGTTTTTGCACATTTGGTGAGTTTTATTCATACGACCTGTGGATGCGGTCATTTTTTTTGTTGTGCTATCTGGATTTGACACTCTTTGAGAGCAGTGGATTACCTAAAAACTAGTGTGGAGACATTAAGGGACTTTTGTGGTATTTATTTATTAAATTTTTTTTCTACTTTACGTGCTTTTTGTGAGTTTTGGGACTGGCCATTTTGTCACCATGTCGGCTGATGAAAGTGAAACTGGGCTGCAGTCTCCCCCCACACGACGACGGCGAGATGCTAACGTTACATCAACAGGTGCTGTTTCTCTAGCTACATGCGCTGTCTCCAGTGCCCTAAAAATTTATCTTCCACCTGCTTTTAAAGGAGATGGGACTGAATCATTCACAAGTTGGTCTCGACGTTTTGAAGTGGCAGTGCAGGCTATGAGTTCAACTGATACAGATCTGCATACGGTGATGGCTTCCGTCCTCCCTACTCGCCTAGCAGATGCTGCATTTCTGTATTGGGACAGCCTTCCTTCTTCGATCCAGAAGGACTATGATTCAGTAAAGGAGAAACTCAGGGACGTTTTTGGACCAATATACTCCCTGCCATTTTTCCAGACACATGTGAATGCTCGACCTCGTCGACCAGGTGAAAGTTTGGATGTGTACAGTGCAGACATCACTCGTCTTGTATTAGAAGCCTTTCCCAACTATGACCACAATGCACTAGAGGGTGAAAAATTTCGCCGCTTTGTTGCTGGCTTGGACCCAAATCTTCAGTCAAAAGTCCATGAGATGGGTGCGGAGGATCTTGAGGACGCCCTGCGTATCGCCAGCCGCTGTGAGAGGGCACGTGCAGCGCTCCAACTGACAACTGTAGGGTCTCCACACTCTCAATCTTCAGAGCAGGTAGCTATGGTTCGTCCTAAACCTACTGATGATAAGCTTTTGCATGCAGTTGAGCAGCTGACTCTTACTGTCAACAGCTTACAAAGTGAAGTACACCTATTAAGAGAGAAACACAGTTACCTGGCTCAGCGTCTGGACTCCCAAACTGAAAGGTTTTCCTCCGACGATGCTCGATACAGTGCGCGCAGTGTCTCTCCACAACCCTATTATAACAGACAACACCGCAGAGACAATTACTCACCTGAGCAGTATCATGGTCGTGATCCAGGGTCCTGCTATGACGGTTGTCCTCCTTCCCCTGTTACTCAGAGAGACCGTCAATGGCATGACAATGACAGACGTGACCGGCATCGCTCTCCCTCACGCCAGTCCTATCAGTACTCCAGGTATGGTCGCCATGACAAGGATGATACGAACAGATACAGACGCAGCCCTAGTCCTGCTCCACAGGGAAACAGGGATGCCAGTCCACACGCTAGAGGTAGTGTTCGTTTCAAGTCTCCTGAACGATATCCGCACTCTGACTCCAACCGTCAGGGAAACTTCCATTAGCTGCTGTTGAGGGGCAAACATCAGCTACTGTCTCACTGCCCCAGAAGGATTCCCCCAAGTTAATGCCTGACAAGAATGACTCACACTCTGATGATTCTGTCTCTTCTACAATCTTGGCTATTGTTGAGGGCATTGAAGTGTGCACTTTAATTGACTCTGGTTCTACTGTTTCCATTGTGAGCGAAGATTTTCGTAACTCTCACCCAGCATTGAAAAAACGCCCCATGACACCCTCCTCTCTGCCAGCTCGCTCAGTCGATGGACAGTGCCTGGACATTTTAGGCAAGTTAACGATTGGTATCAGACTTGGACATCAGGTATGGCAACAGGACTTTGAAATTCTCAGAGGTGCTTGCCAGCCAGTCATTCTTGGGTTTGATTTTCTGCGGAAACACCATGCCCTCCTTGATATAAACAACAAAATGCTGCAACTTTGGGACATGAAAATTCCTCTCCTGCCCAAAGGACATGAAGTGGCCGCCTGCTGTAATGTGTCTGTGCTAGCGCCCACTAAGATTCCAGCTATGAGTGAAACCCTCATCACAGCCTGTGTGTCAGCAGCTACACCTGCTTCTCCAATGCCAACTGACTATTATGGTGTTCTCATGCCCAACCCATCGTGTGACATCATTGTGGCACATTCTCTCAGTGAGGTTCAGAATGGTACAACTGTGGTTCGAATCTTAAATCCCTCCAGAGATGACGTTGAGCTGCATTCAGGTCAACACCTGGGTGAGTTTCATTCGGTTTCATCTGTTGACGTCATATCAGGGGAAGGGACAGGGTGTGCAACCTCCCCCGTGCATGATATAGCTCCATCTGTCCAGATAAATGACAGCGACCTGTCACCTTACCAAGTTCAGTCTCTGAAATCACTGCTTCAGAAATACTCAGCAGTATTCAGTAAACACTCAGAGGACAGAGGTCGCACTAGCATCATCAAGCATCAAATCCGCACTGATGAGGCCACACCAATTAAACAGAGAGCTTACAGAGTGACACCAGAACAGAGAGCTGAAATACAGACTCAAGTTGACAACCTGTTAAAGGCAGATGTCATTGAAGAAAGCTACAGTCCCTGGGCTGCGCCAGTTGTTTTGGTGCGCAAGAAAAATGGCACATGGCGTTTCTGCCTGGACTATAGAAAACTTAATACAGTGACAATCAAAGATTCCCACCCTCTTCCGAGAGTCGACGACGCACTGGATGCTTTGTCGGGCTCTGCCTGGTTCTCCACAATGGACCTACAACATGGCTATTGGCAAGTCGAGCTGCAGGAGGAAGACCGTGAAAAAACAGCATTCACAACAGGTAGTGGCCTTTATCACTTTAAAGTTATGCCAATGGGTCTCACCAACGCTCCAGCCACATGCCAGCGCTTGATGGAAATGGTACTTCGTGGCCTCCCATGGAAAACATGCCTAGTGTATTTGGATGATGTCCTCATTTACAGCCGCTCTTTCAGTGAACATCTCCAGCACCTGGAAGAAATTCTCTCCAGATTCCAGTCAAGTGGCCTGAAGCTGAATCCCTCCAAATGCTGTTTTGCCAGGGATCAAGTACAGTTTCTGGGCCATGTTGTATCCAAAGATGGCATTCAGCCAGACCCGCGGAATGTGAAAAGTGTCCAAGACTGGCCTACTCCACGGTCAGCTACAGAAGTAAGAGCATTTCTAGGACTTTGTTCATATTACCGCAAGTTCATCCGAAGCTTTGCACATCACAGTGTCCCTCTACATGCTCTCACAGAGAAGAATGCACCTTTCCAATGGACTTCTCAATGTCAGGATGCATTCACTTACCTGAAACATGCACTCACAAATCCTCCAGTGGTTACATTCCCTGACCTTACGGTGCCATTCTCCCTCTACACAGATGCTTCAGGCTCTGCAATTGGTGCTGTGCTTGCTCAGAGACAAGGGGATCAAGAAAAAGTGGTTGCTTATGCTAGCCATGTTCTCACAAAAGCAGAAAGAAAATGGTCAACATATGACAGAGAACTCTGGGCCATTGTCTGGGCCGTGCGACATTTTCGCCACTACCTTTACAAACAGCCCTTTGTTATTGTAACTGACCACAAACCTCTCCTGGGTCTCAGAAAAATACCCATTGACAATGACAGAACTGGTCGTCGTGCACGCTGGGCCCTTGAACTTGATCCTTTTGAATGGACTGTAATTCACAAGGATGGCCACAGTCACCTCAATGCAGATGCAATGTCACGTCGCCCTGCTGACATCAGACCAACTGAGCAGAGCACCTCCTCCAGTGCTTTTGGTAATCCGCACTCTGACAAGAGACATTCTAGTCTGAGTCCTGTGAGTCTGTCTAGTCCGGTCAGTTTGGTACATCACAGCCTCTGCATTACTGATACAAAGCCAGTTTGCTGTAACTTGACTGGACCACAACCTCCTCCGGCCTCCTCACAGGGTGTTCAACAGTCTGTCTCCTCCACATTTGTGCTTCAGTTCCCTGAAGAGGATTTTAAAAAGGAACAACAGCGAGACCCCGTACTGTCAGAGGTTATTAGCTGGACAGTTAAGGGACAGAAACCACCATACTGGCGCATGAAAAAACGCACACTTGTTGAGAAGGCACT
Source organism: Leuciscus leuciscus (assembly GCF_965113295.1). Classification (NCBI taxonomy): domain Eukaryota; kingdom Metazoa; phylum Chordata; class Actinopteri; order Cypriniformes; family Leuciscidae; genus Leuciscus; species Leuciscus leuciscus. Next base: position 6,591,552 of record NC_138725.1, read on the forward strand.
TTGGCACGAGTTCCACAGACTTACTTTTCATAATGGTGTACTCTGCCGTAAAGTTTTCAACCCATCCACAACATCAGTGCTCCATCAACTGATTGTCCCTCATGCTTTGAAAGACACGGTTCTGCAGATGCTGCATGGAAATCCTGTAACTGGTCATTCATCTGCTGATAAGGTCCTGAAACGTGCTCAACAGCTGTGCTACTGGCCCCTTATGTCACGTGACATCAAGATGTGGTGCAAGCAATGTACTCCATGTGACGCCAGACGGAGTCCCACACCTCATCAGAGAGCTCCAATGAAAACAATTGTTGCTACTGAGCCATTCCAAAAGGTTGCAGCTGACATTCTTGAGCTCCCCATCACAAGTCGTGGCAACAGGTATGTGCTTGTTGTCCAAGATTATTTCTCCAAGTATGTCAACCTTTATGCCATTCCAGACCAGCGCGCCATAACAGTGGCGAAATGTCTGTTTGAAAACTTCATCTGTGAGCATGGCATCCCGGAAATGCTCCACACTGATCAGGGACGTCAGTTTGAATCTGACCTGGTGAAACATCTGTGTGACCTGCTGTGTGTGCAGAAAACACGAACCAGCCCATATCATCCTCAGTGTGACGGCATGATTGAGAGGTTCAACAGGACACTTATTGATCAGTTAGCCAAGACACTACTTCAGCAGTCTGGGGAATGGGATGACTGCCTCAACCAAGTTGCTTTGGCTTACAATACCAACCCACACTCTACAACAGGATTCACACCATTCTTCCTCACACATGGTCATGAAGCCAGGATGCCTGTCAACATGCTGTTACCTAACAACACACCATCTTTGTCTATTACGGGTTCTCCTGCTGACTATGTTGCACAATTGACACAGAAACTTCAGTCCGCTTTCAGTTCTGCTGCATGGAACAGAGATTATGCCCACAATCAGCAGAAACGACAGTATGACAAGAGTGTTAAGCACACTCCCTATGTGCCGGGAGACCTTGTCTGGTTAAATGACCCCACTACAGCAAAACAAAAACTTGCTCCTCACTGGAAAGGCCCCTTTGAAATATTAGAGTGCCTAGGATCTGATGTGGATTCTCTTGGAGTGACATACAGGATTCACTATCTCCTGGATCAGTCTGATAAGTCCCAGATTGTCCACTACAACCGTCTCAGACCCTACTATGCTCCTGTGCCAGATTGTGGGCATGAGACACCTACATGTGACTTTTTGCAGTCTCAACTCCCTCATTTGACTGCATTATCAGGTGCTTTGCCCTTTAAGCCTTCAAAGTTTGCAGCCACGAGGAGCTACTCCTTATCTGGCCAGGGCAATACTCCCTCATTAGTTCCTCCCACTGGCCATCCACAACCCCGACCACAGCCCCAATCCTGCTCTCCCCTGACTCAGTCTTGCTCAGCCCCCTCCTTTGGCCCAGTAGGCCAGTTTGACACTGTCCCCTCTTCCACTCCTCAGGCTTCTGGTTCTTTGCTACGCCCGGGGAAACGTTCAGTTAGACCTCCAAGATTCCTTAAGGACTATGTTCTGAACTGATACAGTTGCTTTATTGCTGTGGTTATTGTTACTTGTTTATTTGATGGGAAACGGGGACGTTTCTTTTGTGGGAGGGGGAGGAAATGTAAGGTTTAGAAGTGGAGTTCATATTTCATATTGGAAAGTTGTAATGCTTAGAATTTAATATGATTTATATTTGAGTTAATATACTAGAAGTATATTTACAATGTTTAGTCAGTTAATTATTTACACATTTATGTGTTTACATATTTAATACAGTAAGGATATTCTGCTGAATCTGCCTCTCTGATTCACTCACGTTTATCTCAGTCTAAGTCCTTGCTTCTGATTGGTTAGTGAAGTCACGTGAAAGGCTGTTGAAGGAAGTGTTGTTGTTGTGACGGTGTTCAGTAAAAGTGCCGCTTGAGAAAGTCTCCTGTCTCCATTCTACTGTTTATTATCATAAAGAGTGATCTACCACCACATACCGAACCCTCACGTTACATAAACATTTAGTGCAGGAGCAGCGAGCATGAGGAGAATATGTTGAGTTCATTCAGACCTGAGCGAGTTTGTGTTCGTTTGTGTGATTGTCTCGATGTTTGGAGTGAGAACTGTTACTGAATGTCAAGTTAAAGTTTGAGATCTGTGAGGGGAATTGATGGGAATAGATCTCAAGTGTTGCTGTTTTCATGTTTACCTTTATTCTTTGTCGACATTTATCTTTGGCAGATTACATTTACTTATTAAAATTGACGTAGACACTTTATATTGCCCCTGTATGAGTAATGAATGTGGGAAATATCAAATATACATGCATGGGAATATAGATACAGTTTGACACAGGAAACATTACATTTTCTTCATTTTTAAGAGTTTTATGATCAGTTTCTGTAAAAATATGTAGCCTGACATGATACTGATGGAATTACTTTATTGCTATTGAAGGGATAGTTCGCCCAAAAATGAAAATTCTGTCATCATTTACTCTCCCTCAAGTTGTTTCAAACCTGAAATTGACTTCGATAGTAGGAAAAAAAAAATACTATGGAAGTCAATGGGGTCCATCAACTGTTTTTCAAAATATCTTCTTTTTGTGTTCAGCAGAAAAAAGAAATTCATACAGGTTTGAAACAACTTGAGGGTGAGTAGGCTAAATGATGACAGAATTTCCATTTTTTGGCGAACTATCCCTTTAATAGTTATTATAAAGTCAAACTATATTTAGATTCACATATTATGGTGTTGTAGTTATGTGCCTGAAGAGGTTATTTATTTAATTATTTTGTTTTATTAGTGGTGATTTTCACTTATTTTGGTGGTTATATTGTGAGAAATAACAGTATTGTCTTTCAGTAGAGCAGTTTTACAGGCTTTTATCATGTATCCTGACTCATTGCGACGGAAGCAAATCAATCAAAACTAACTTTAGCTGGAAAATAACTTTATTAAAGAACTGCTATAAAGCCAAAACAATCTCTGTTACCTTAAATTATACGCTTATATCTGTAAAGCTGCTTTGAAACAATCTCCATTGTTAAAAGCGCTAAATGAAGATGACTTGACTGACTTGACTCAAATAATGTGTTTTTAACGGCAAACACTCAGAATAAAGTGAGATGATCTGCTGATGATCCTGAATGGCTTGTTGAATGAGTGTTGATAGTCTGAGGCTCATCAATATTAACAGATCTGCTGAAAACACTCTTTATTTCATGACAATAGTTCCTGTTTTCACCTCATTTATTATGCTGATGTCTTCAGATCTCCTGTAAATTGACACTTAAAGCTCATTTCATTGGTGTCAGCAGACTGAGGGGATTTGTTGCCTACTATACGTTTATTTCTGTCTTTATGCTTTTAACTGTTTTCCTTACCATTATTTATATTTGGAAGAATTTAAATTATTTATATTCTTTTCTTCTAGATACCTGCATTTTAATGAAGAAGCAGAATAATGTTAGGATTAGTAATACAAATAATGAAAAATAATGAATTGGCATCAGTTACTGTATGATAAATAGATAGACAGGCATAAATGCTTAGTGTTATTTAGAGGTCGACCGATAGTGGATTTTACCGATAACGATAGCTAGGTTGGGCCATACTTGCCGATAACCGATTAATCAACCGATAGTTTTTAAAATTGATACGGGATAAAAACAAACATAACACTCCAAGTAAAACAGTGCTGAACTTTATTATAAAAATAATAAAACTGTATTGAACCATGAAAACATGCTAAATGAAATAAACATATAATATGAATAAATATTGAAGTCAATAAAAGACATTCATTCAAACTGAAACAAAAAGTAATACTCTAAATAACAAATAAAACCAGTTACATTCAAAATGTAACTATTAAACTGTTATTTTTCAAGCCAACTTAATGAATAAAAAAGTAGGCTAACACAATTTGATCGGTATAATATTTGAGCAATACAATTGCACCTTGATCATTCATGTTAGTTTGATAGTGCATTAACTATGGTTAACAAATAAAAACCTTAATTTAAAAATGTATTAGTAGCCTACATGTTAATTAACAAATAATGAACAATCCTTATACAGAAGTTATTAACCTTAGTTAATGTTACAAATGGAATTTTATTGTAAGTGTTATCATTTCATATAAATCCAAACAGTCATGCTTAAATATCTACAATGCCAGAGCATTGAAATGACATAAATATTAAATGTATAGTCTCTCACACTTTTGCTTCTATTTTATAAACACTTGATGATTATCTAATCAAAATAACAAAACATGTATTAAAGTGATGACGAAAAAATTACCGAAATCTAATGATTTTCTGATTTGTTTATAATAATGTTTCTGTCGGCTGTATGAACATATCAGTTTGCTATCTTACGTCTCTAGCTTTAAATATGCAACTTCTCTGCATATTAAATGCATAAAAGTGACCAGCTGGATATAAACTAATGCAAATAGAGGTAACAATTGTGACATTAAACATTCGGGTCGAACTTACGTTTATTTTTGTCAGTGTTTTAACCGCTTGAGGTAGGCCTACTACTACTAATGTTAGCGTCCTCTCAGCCTCGAAGGCAAACAAACATACTGGTGTGCTGTTCTTTCTCTACTAATGCAGCATTTAGTCAACAAATTAATCACTTTATAATGATATGACAAAATGTACTGTATACATAGGCTACCTTTTAGCTGTCGGTGCTTTAAACGCGCATCTGATGTCAGCGCTCTCCACGCAGCGTGTGCTCTCAGTGCAGCACGCAGAATCACGTGTCGAAATAAACAACACGAGGCATCAGCGATAGTTTTTATTACACCTCTAGAGGCCGCTCTTGTACTGCATGATGCCAGCAGACCCTTCTCAGCTCTCTCTTACTGTGTAATGAATGACAGCGCGCGCTTCTCAGCCGCTCCAGCAACGGACGCGACCAGGAAAAACTATCGGTATGTATTTTTGCCGATAACGATAGTTCCACCAATCAACTATCGGTGCCGATTAATCGGCAAAACCGATGAATCGGTCGACCTCTAGTGTTATTTATTATAAAAACAAACTCGGTAATTGATATTTTTGATTTTGGCAGATCAGCTCCTCCCACTGTAATTCATCGTCAGTGAAGCCCCTCCCACTGTAATTCATCATCAGTGAAGCTCCTCCCACTGTAATCACATCATCAGTGAAGCTCCTCCCACAGTAATTCAGCAATAAATGCTGTAAATTCCCATCAGCTACAAGTGAAGACGAGCATCAGGAAGAGCTGAAATCTGCAAAGACTGAGTTTATTAAAGAGGACAGAGAGAACATGAGTGATCCAGAACCCTGCAGAATGAAACACACTAAAGATCCTGAAGAACAAAGAGGTTGGTGTTTATTCTTCATTCATTCATGAGGCTGAAGAACATTCATGTTAGAAACCAGTGTTTCCCACAGAATTAGATTCTATTTGCAGTGGTGGGGTGGGGTGGCGGGTGATTAAGGCACAACAAAAGGGTTAAATATATCATATATTTTTATTGACACGTATACACATTTCCATTGTCAACACTTGGGCTGAGTCCCAATTCGCCTACTTATACTACGACCTAAAAGTATGTACTTTTTTTTTTGATGAAAAAGTACATACTTTTGAGTGTGTAGCAAAAGAGTATGCACGTTCTGGGACATACTTCGATGACGTCATGCAACGTAAACGAGAACGTGGTTGCCTTAGTTACGCATACCGCGACTGTTAACAAAACATTTGACATTTCATTCATTCTTATATATCCAATATAATTTTATTTACTATTCCCATCTTTTTCCCACAATACATTTACAATGTGTTTTACCAAATGTAGGAGTGAAGCAGGGCGTCGTCGTAGATCAAACAAACGCAGGTCGTGTGTGAGGCTGCTGGTTCTGACTTTCATGTGCAAATGTGTGTAACGAAAGCTACTTATTTTCTGAGTTAAAATATTTAAAGTTTATAGTGTAACTATTGTTTAACGTATTTTATACTTAATCTTATACTTATGTATAATACTTAAAAATACCCAGATGAAAATGAACCATGCTTTTACTATAGTAAAAGTGTAGTAACCATGTTTCTTTGGTTGGACTGATAAAGTTAACATTTGTACAGCCACAGTATTACTACAAATAAGTCAGACAGAAACATCAAAAGAAATACATAAAAAAAGACACTTGCATGACACTGTACTAGAGCCTTTTTATTTATTGTTTTGTAGCCTGCAATGAGGCGCTCAGTATCTTCATCGGACCCTACAAGATAAACACGGTGCTTTATTGGCACAACATAAACCCATTAATATTACGAGACAATAAAATATAACTTTAATTAGGGTTAAACATTTGAATTCTTACACTTAAAAACTGAGGGCGTATCTCCGCTGATGCATCCGACTGCCATGTTTACATCATCACCACCATCACCACAAAGCTCCTCCCTCCCGCACGCAATGGGTTGTGGGCAATATTAGCCGTTAGAGTGTGCATTGATCTGCACTTCGAATTCTAACCGGAAATAGTAGACCATCCGGGTATCTTTGGAATACTCATTTCAACATACTACGATTTGGGACGTACTAATTCTAGTTTTGCATACTATTTAGGACGGATAGTATGCGATTTGGGACTCAGCATTAGTGTTAGATAACTTAAAGGATCACGCCCACTTCTTGGGACTTTAGCTTATTCACTGTATCCCCCAGAGTTGGATAAGTCCATACCTTTTTCATCTCCGTGCGTGCTGTAAGTCTGTTTGAGGCACCCACCGCTAGCCTAGCTTAGCACAAAGACTAGATGTAAATGGCTACAGCTAGCATACTAATCCCAATAAGTGACAAAATAACGCCAACATTTTCCTATTTACATGTTTGTGATTTGTATAGTCACAGTGTGTACAAATAACAAGGTCACATGATACACAGACATTTTTTAAATGTTTAAAAACTGGGAACTATTTTCTCAGAAGGCGAAGCACTGCTACGTGGGCGGAGTGATTAGTGCAGCACCCGAGAAGGCCTTGTCCCTGGAAACCTGTAAAAAGTGTTGTGAGAAACAAAGTTTCTGAGTGGGTAGGACATAAGTACACACATTGCATATTTTTCCAATTTACCTGGATTTTCCTGAAGACAAGAATTCAATTTTTTTTCTTCTTCATGGACTGAACTGTTTCCTTTTTGATGAACATTCTTATTTCTTATTTTTGCAATTGAGACAACAACTGTTGAATCTGAAATTGAAATATTGAGGTTGAGATTTAGAAAAGTGACATTTGGAAATTTTGATTGTGTTTTCCTGGTATATATCATTTAATTGAAATACTGTATATTTCTGTCATTTAATTGTTTTATTTCATTTCTATAATTATTCCAACAACCAACAAAGAGCAAAAATATACTTACCTTTTATTTAATTAATTGCAGAGTGATTTATTCATTTGAATTTATTATTAATATAAATTTTGCTAGATTTGCTTCAGCGAGTCGATCCGAAAACCTTCTGAGTCCGGTCCATAATCTGAAATTTATAAGATCTAGAAAATGTTCAAGCCTATACGCTCAAGGGAAACATGTCCATTTCGCAAAAAAGGTTTTACGCTCGCGTGAGGTGGTTTTTCAGGCAATTCGAAAAAGAAATATTTCGCAAAACTGTAATGGAAACAGTTTTTGCGCATTTACAGTCACCTGACTTACAAAGCGCGGTGTGTTTGGACAGAGTTCTGTATTAAATTCATAAAAGACAAAATAATTACAGGAATAATGGATTCTAAACCCCAAAGACATGCCACAATCAAGACCTCGGAGCAGAAATGAGTGAGAAAACACCTCATATGTGCCGCTCACAGTATAAGGGTCTTTACTTCCCATTAATGCTTGGATAACACGCTTAGGCCTACGTCTCTTTACATTAATAATCATAATAATAATGTCTAGTTTGGTGGCTGTTTTAGTCGCATAACATCAGTTAATGGAAACGCCGTCATTTCCCAATAGTTTTTTATCGATATTTAGAAAAAAATCACAAAAGTTTTATGCGAATCTGTAATGCAAACGCGACAGCGTTTAACATAGACTAACTTCTAGAGTTGAGCCGGATACGGTATAAAGGTTATACGGTACGTATCTGGTACGGATAAAGGTTATCAATATAAAGAATATATATATATATATATATATATATATATATATATTAAATGCGATATGGAATTAGCATATATCGCATATCGCATGTATCGACATAATTCAAATTTGCGCTGCAGTGATCCTTGCGCCAAGCCAGCTGACCCGGAGCTCTCTGCACTGCTCCTCGCGCCCCCGCCCCTCCTTTTCCACTTTGCGTGCATGTTTAGAGCATGTTATGTTATAACATGAAATAAAGTCTTTCACCTCAGAAAAACGGACTTTCTTGTCCTGTCAGCCGTTATACTGTAGTCGTAGCGCACACTCAATTGCACGCGCAAATGCGGCGGCGCGCGCTGTATCGCCTCACTGTATATAAAGTGCAAAAGAAACTACGAGCATGCAACGCCGTTACGTTGTAAATTACACGAAATAAAAGTAATGCAGGTATGATTGTCATTCTATTCACCAGGAGCAGTTTCCATGTTTCATTAACAGTAGGCTACTTGTTAGTATAGTGTATTCACCATGGTAACTGTCCTTTCCATATTAACCCCAAAATACCACTATTTTTCTTTGTGTAATTTTTTTATATTTTTAAATGACTGTGGTGGCTCATACCAACATTGTATTAACAAAAACTAGTTTGGGACTGCTATTTAGTAACTTCAGCATAGGCCTAATGTTTATTAGTACTAGTATTTACTATTAGTCATATTCTTACAATTTATGTTAAGTAAAGGGGGACAGTACTTGTGTGTGTGTTAACAAATTTTGAAAAAAATAAAACATGAAAAATAAAAAATATTGGGATATATATATCATATATTGAAATTCAGCCTAAATATATCGGGATATGACTTTTGGTCCATATCACCCAGCCCTAGTTGAGATGAAAACTCTTGTTCATTACATTTTTACTTCATAATTGCAACCGCATGTGTTCTATTCATTGTTGCAAAACTTGTTCTGTAGTTCGTTTGTTATCGTGATCAAACCCATTGATCTGCAGCTCAATGCTGATGCGGTCATGTAAATAGTTTTCTAATCAGCAATAAATATAACAATTTCTGATCAACCCATATCAATTGCATGCTTAAAAATAACATACCGGTTAAAGCCCCGCCCATTTCAAGACAACCTGACCTACTTCCGGGTTAAATCCCGCCCACTTCCGGGTTAGGCCCCGCCCAGTCCGAGTACAGATACAGATAATTCATATTGTTAACAGATACAGATAATGCTGTACTCGCTCATCCCTACTAACTTCTCAGAGTTATGTTGTGCAACAGTGTTCATTATACAGTGCCCTCCACAATTATTGAACCCCCTGGTAAATATGATCAAAATTGGCTGTAAAAAATAAATCTGCATCGATTATCCTTGTGATCTTTCATTCAAAAAATGTGCAAAATTCTAACCTTTCATTGAAGTAAAAGAATTGAAAGTGGGGGGAAATCACATTATGAAATAAATGTTTTTCTCCAAAACATGTTGGCCACAATTATTGAAACCCCTAGAATTTTTTACGAGTAAAATATCTCTGAAGTATATTCCCATTAATATTTACCTTTTTTAGTACACCAGGGTGACTAGGAACATGAAACTGTCCAGCTATGACTTCGTGTTTCACAGGAGTTTAAATATGAGGAAACACAAAGGCCAAATCCCCTTAATCATCCATCACAATGAGTAAAACCACAGAATACAGTTCTGATGCGTAGCAAAAGATTGTTGAGCATCACAAACTAGAAAGTGGCTGTAAGACAATAGCTAAAGAATTGAAAATCCCCATTTTGACCATCAGGGCAATAATTAAGAAGTTATAACCAACTAAAGATGTTATGAATCTGCCAGGAAAAGGACGTGTGTCTATACTGTCTTAATGCACGGCGAGTATGAAAGTTTGACTGGCCAAAGACTCTCCAAGGATCACAGATGGAGAATTGCAGAGATTAGTTGAGTCTTAGGGTCAGAAAGCCTAAAAAAAAATTTATCAAACAACCCCTACATCCCCACATGTTGTTTGGGAGGGTTTAAAAAAAAAACTCCTCGCTCATCCAAAAACAAATTCCAGCAAATTTAATTGTCAGACACGACTGGATCTTCAAACAACACAGGGTTCTGTGGTCAGATGAGACTAAAACAGAGCTTTTTGGCAGCAAACACACTAGATGGGTTTGGTGAACACAAGGATAAAAAGTACCCCATGTGTACAATTTAATATACTGTTGGATCTTTAATGTTGTGGGCATATTTTTCTGCTGGAGGTCCTGGACTTCTTGTTCAGATACATGGCATTGTGGATTCTATCAAATATCAACAGATAAAAAATCAAAACCTGATGCCTTCTGCTAGAAATCTTATAATGGGCCGTGGTTGGATCTTCCATCAGGACAACGATCCAAAACAAACATCAAAATCAAAACAAAAATTTGTTGTGGAGCACAAAATGAAGCTTCTGCCATGACCGTCTCAGTCCCCTGACCTGATGAGTGGGCTGAACTGAAGAGGAGAAGCACCAACATGGATCTGGGAATCTGAAGGATCTGGAGAGATTCTGTGTGGAGGAATGATCTCTGATCTCTTGTCAGTTATTCTCCAAACTCATCAGGCATTATAGGAGAAGACTCAGAGCTGTTATCTTGGCAAAAGGAGATTGCAAAAAGTATTTAATAAAAGGGTTTCAATAATTGTGGCCAACGTGTTTTGGAGAAAAACATTTATTTCATAATGTGATTTTCCCCCCACTTTCAATTCTTTTACTTCAATGAAAGGTTAGAATTTTGCACATTTTTTGAATGAAAGATCACAAGGATAATCGATGCAGATTTATTTTTTACAGCCAATTTTGATCATATTTACCAGGGGGTTCAATAATTGTGGAGGGCACTGTACTAACCATTCAACTCCGGATTGATTCTGGATTCTTCGCTGAGGGAATAAGCACCGGCAACAATCCGTCCTCCAACGCATGCTCATGTTTTGATTCAGATCGTGCTCGAAGAGGAGGGGATCCGTTGTCAGTTTGTGAGGGAGAGAGGGAGCAAGCTGCGTGCAGCTCTACAATAAAATACAATTTTACCCATATTAAATAGTTAAAAAATCTGAAAATCAATCCGTGGTGATTAACGTTGATATTGTGGGCCGCCACAAATTGATGAATGTATGGGAAACCCTGGAAACATTCAAGCACTTCATCACATTTAGATAAACAGTTCAACTATGAAACGGTACAGAATGTTCCGGGTTTTCTTCAACAAATGGTCAGTAAAGGGAGGTTTGAGACATTTTTAAATTGATTTTCGACATCAGATCAAGCTAAATACTATTTTAACTGTTTTATTTTATATCTGGTTACCAATTAGCAACAACGTTACTAGAATTTTAGTCATTTTCAACATAGTTTACAAAATTATTATGCCTTTAATGAGTAAACACCAAGTTACTGATAAAGTTGTATTTGTCAAATATCATACAAGTTATTCATAGTTATAGAGATTCTTCTTACAGTAACTTTGGTAGCAGGGTTGATGAATACAGTCAATGCTACAGTTTGTGAAAAACTGAGACAATGGATTGAGATTAGGCTTGTTTGAGATGCGTCTTGTAGTCGAGAGTTGGCGGAGTGAGAGAAGTGCAGGCGAGACGGACAGATCTCTCTTCTCACAGTGGATCAGAGTCAGACACCTGTGAGATCAGGCGGATATCGCGGGATCCACGCTTGTGCACGGTGTTGCTAATAAACTGGGTCTAATTTAAGTTCTGTTGCTTTTATATGAAAATAAATATAATGAACAAGACACCCAATGTACTTTTTTATATACCCAATGTATATATTTTATTACATACCAAATACGTGTTTATCAATCATTTTACTTTAATTACAGACATGTTTTATATATATATTATAAATATGACAACAATCCCATATATAGCTCACACTGTCAGAGAGTTTGGGAATACTAACACATAATTTATACTAGGGCTGTCAGTTAAACGCGCTATTAACGGCGTTAACGCAAACCCATTTTAACGGCGTAAAAAAATGTATCACGCGATTAACGCCTAGTAAACTTTGTAGGGTTTTTTTCACATTCTTTTGCAACAACTAGTAACGTTAGTAAGACTACAACACCACCGCATCTAGCTAGACCGGAAACAAAACAACAGGCACGCCGGCGCCGCACACACTTGTTTGGGCTTGCGAGCCGGCCAAAGAGTTGACGAGAAGCCGCGTCTAGGACAACTTGTATCGCACATCAGACTGCACACTTTCTCAGTTTATGGCCTGAATGGCGCCGCCGGTGTGTGTACACTCATAGAGAATAATGTGTTCGAATTTTAAATATGAGGCGCTGCGCTGCGCTTCACTTCTCGTCCAGTGGCGACCCCCTTTAACGTTACGTTTTGATGAGCGCGAGATGAAGAAACGGATGCCAATAAGATTTTGAATGGAAAGTTTAATTTTAAAAAAAGTGGCCAAATGGTTCAATTGACAAGACCAAAGTGATCTGTGTGTTTTGTTGTTGTGAACTGAGCTATTATCGCAGCACGTCCAGTCTGAAACACCACTGGATGGCCAAACACACACACAGCTGATGCGAATTCTCCGCCCCCTCGTCAATATCAGGACCTTGTCAGTATTTATTTCACCCTTTTATTGATGGACAGTTTTACAATATGTGAGAGATTTTTTGCTCCAAGTGAGAATGTTAGTGTGAAATTGAACACTACAGTATATGCCAATGTTGTTTTGTTGTTTATATGCCAATGTTGTCAAAAAAACATTTGCACAAAGCAAACCAATCCAATTTATCAACCATGTTGATAAGAGCATTAAAATGAGAAAAAATAATGGGACAAAAAGAAATCAAGAGACATTTAGAATAGATAAAAATGTGTGATTAATCGGGAGTTAACTATGACATTAATGCGATTAATCGCGATTAAATATTTGAATCGTTTGTACAATTAATACGCTAATTTATACACACAAAAACTTGAGATCAGAGTTTTAAAATCAAACAGTTTAAAAGAGAACAATACATCATGGTTGTTTAAAAAACCAATGAGCATTTAAGCTGTGTCGTCAGCAAGTCGTTTCCCATCATGCTTTTGATCATCAGTCGGTGGAGAGCAACTGCAGAATCCAACGCGGCCGCCTTGCGCTCGCGAGAGTTTCAGACACACGTCAGCATGACATCAGAGCAAGGCGGACCGCACTCGGACACATTTATAACCAACATGCATCTCGCGCTCATCACCGGCGATCGTTTCTGCGCAGATTTTGCTCAGCAAGCCTATTTTTTTCTTGTCTTCCCATCATGCAGTAGAAAGAGCCCAGATGATGTCCCTTCCTGAGTTTCACAGTATTAAGAAATGCTCTGTTTTTAAAAGGAGGAAAATCATGTCAGGAGTAACAGGGTTGAGTGAAACATGTAGGGCACAGATAATGCTAATAAAAAAGTTCATTTAAAGCCAGTTAAAGTTATGGCCACTCTACACTTTGAGCAAGTTTCTACAGACGCTGCAACGGCCGTGAAATGACGTCACATTCTGCGGCAGCTTTAAACAATCCACTCCACTTGAATGCTAAATGCTTGTGTTATTTCTCACAGGGTAATTCACTTGAGCTTGTGTTTCTGGTGTCCCACTTTCACATGCGCATGAATGGAAGTCAGTGCAAGGAAAAGTCTATATCAATCTCAAAGTTGGTGTCAAAAATGGCAGTATTGTATATTTTAATGTTAATATCATGTTAGATAATTGTGTCATTGATCAAGTAATAGTTCTTGCTAAAGAAACAAGGGATTTATGCCTATAATGTTTTAAAAATAATAATTGGAAGACTAATTTTCCTCATTCTTGGAAAGTTTCAAGGACATATCATTTACAAAAAGGCATGAAATGATCATAATATTTTATAGCAGTTGTCTACTTTCTACTATTACTTCAGGGCTCACTTTTATGTCCTTTATATTTATCTCTTTGAATTATTTTGATGTACTGAAAATTAAATGTAAAGATTTTTTTTCTTTCCTGTCAGACCCGATGGAGGTGAAGGAGGAGAGTGAAGAACTGAGTGAAGTCAAGGAGGAGAGTGAAGAACTGAGTGAAGTGAAGGAGGAGAGTGAAGAACTGAGTGAAGTGGAGGAGGAGAGTGAAGAACTGAGTGAAGTGAAGGAGGAGAGTGAAGAACTGAGTGAAGTGAAGGAGGAGAGTGAAAAACTGAGTGAAGTGAAGGAGGAGAGTGAAGAACCGAGTGAAGTGAAGGAGGAGAGTGAAGAACCGAGTGAAGTGAAGGAGGAGAGTGAAGAACCGATGGAAGTGGAGGAGGAGAGTGAAGAACTGAGTGAAGTGGAGGAGGAGAGTGAAGAACTGAGTGAAGTGAAGGAGGATAGTGAAGAACTGAGTGAAGTGAAGGAGGAGAGTGAAAAACTGAGTGAAGTGAAGGAGGAGAGTGATGAACTGAGTGAAGTGAAGGAGGAGTGTGATGAACTGAGTGAAGTGAAGGAGGAGAGTGAAGAACTGAGTGAAGTGAAGGAGGAGAGTGAAGAACTGAGTGAAGTGAAGGAGGAGAGTGAAAAACTGAGTGAAGTGAAGGAGGAGAGTGAAAAACTGAGTGAAGTGAAGGAGGAGAGTGAAAAACTGAGTGAAGTGAAGGAGGAGAGTGATGAACTGAGTGAAGTGAAGGAGGAGAGTGAAGTGAAGGAGGAGAGTGAAGAACTGAGTGAAGTGAAGGAGGAGAGTGAAGAACTGAGTGTAGTGAAGGAGGAGAGTGAAGAACTGAGTGAAGTGAAGGAGGAGAGTGAAGAACTGAGTGAAGTGAAGGAGGAGAGTGAAGAACTGAGTGAAGTGAAGGAGGAGAGTGAAGAACTGAGTGAAGTGAAGGAAGAACATCATGTCAAACCTGGAGAAAAACCTTTGAGTCGCTCAAAGACTAAAAAGAAATTTTTAAAGAAAAGAAGAGCCAAGAAATCTTTCACCTGCACTCAGTGTGGGAAGAGTTACACACAATCAGCACGCCTTAAAGAACACATTATGATCCACACAGGAGAGAAGCCGTTCTCATGTGATCACTGCGGTAAAACATTTCTTAGGTCATCAGACCTGAAGACACACCTTACAGTTCATACGAAGGAGAAGCCGCATTCATGTTCTGTGTGTGGAAAGAGTTTTTCAGTGCTGCAAAATTTACATAGACATGAGAAAATTCACACTGGTGTGAGAGAGTACATGTGCTTTGAGTGTGAGAAGACTTTCATTACAGCGGACGGTTTAAAACAGCACCAGAGAATTCACACTGGAGAAAAACCTTACAAGTGTTCACACTGTGACAAGAGATTCAGTGAGTCATCATCTCTGAAAACACATGAGATGATCCACACTGGAGAAAAACCTTACAAGTGTTCACACTGTGACAAGAGATTCAGTCAGTCATCATCTCTGAAAACACATGAGAGGATCCACACTGGAGAAAAACCTTACAAGTGTTCACACTGTGACAAGAGATTCAGTCGGTCAGCAGAGCTGAGACCACATGAGAGGATCCACACTGGAGAAAAACCTTACAAGTGTTCACACTGTGACAAGAGATTCAGTCGGTCAACACATCTGAAAACACATGAGATGATCCACACTGGAGAAAAACCTTACAAGTGTTCACACTGTGACAAGAGATTCAGTCGGTCATCATCTCTGAAAACACATGAGATGATCCACACTGGAGAGAAGCTGCACACGTGTGATCAGTGCGGAAAGAGTTTCTCTATTAAATATAAGCTGAAGCGACACATGAAGATCCATGCAGGGGAGAAACCACATCACCGCATGCATCGTTAAAATAGTCCAACAGACTACAGTGGCTCAACCTTAAGTTTATCAAGCGACAAGAATACTAGCTATTTGTGATTATCAAGTGATGAGAATACCCCGCTCTCTCCTACGTAATATTTACATATGATTTGACCGCTTATTTGAATAAATACATAAAATAAAAATAAAAATTGGTTTTGTGACGGTAAGTCATTCTCTTCAAATGTTATTGAAGTTAGAAACGTGTATGCCAATAATCTTATGTAACTGTATAGATGGTCCCTAAATTTGCGAACGTCAAACTTTATGCCAGTTAATCTCCAAAAGCCCCAAGCGAAAAAAAAAAGTACTTCATTGCAGAGGCGATTTTATAAATGGGTGGGCACAGGGGGGACCAAGAACCAGTCGGGGGGGGGGGACCAAGAACCAGTCGGGGGGGGGGACCAAGAACCAGTCGGGGGGGGGGACCAAGAACCAGTCGGGGGGAGGGACCAAGAACCAGTCGGGGGGGGGGACCAAGAACCAGTCAGGGGGGGGACCAAGAACCAGTCAGGGGGGGGACCAAGAACCAGTCAGGGGGGGGGACCAAGAACCAGTCAGGGGGGGGACCAAGAACCAGTCAGGGGGGGGACCAAGAACCAGTCAGGGGGGACCAAGAACCAGTGATCCCCCTTTTCCACCAACAAGAACCGGGTGCTGGTTCAGAGCTAGAGCTATTGCCAGTTCGGAGTTGGTTCGACTGACGAACCGGTTTGCGTTTCCACCGGCCAGAGAGCCACAACAGAGCTATATCTTACGTCACTGCATACGTATCATGTTGCCCAGCAACGCTAGTGCGGCAGCGCCAAACACAAACACACCAGACTTGTTCGAGATGCATCGGCTTCTCGCAGAACGATCAGCACATGAAATCAAAGCACTGCGAAAGCGATCAAAAAGCACAAGGAGTCGTATGATCTCCAAACACTCCCGCAGCTCTGATCGGTCCACGCTGCTCCGATGCATCTCGAACAAGGCATCAACAATAATAGACGTTGCGTTACTATGGATGCTCATGGGTTTGCGAAAATAAATCGGCATTCAAACACGGCGAATCCAACGCGTTCGTGCAGCTCGCCGTAACTTACATAGACGGATATTATAATCGAGCTGCTATTAGCTCGACTAGCTGCTATTTAAAAATGGCGGTCACAAGTTTCTCTTCAGTCTTGTTGGCCATGGTAACCCCGCCCCCAGCCTCTGACGCAAGAGGTTCTTTCTTGGCTCCGTTCTAGACCCTGCAATGATTTGGTGCTACTTAAGAACCAGTTTTACTGGTTCGGAGCTGGTGCTTTGGCGGTGGAAAAACAAAGAACCGATTTGAAACTAGGCTCTGGCTCCGAACCAGCACCAGCTCTGCCTTGGTGGAAAAGGGGTATCAGGGGGGACCAAGAACCAGTCGGGGTTTAGTAATTTACCATTATTTTATTTACTTTACTTTTTACATTACTTTATTTTCAGCACAAAATTAAAATTAAATGTGTGTGTGTGTGTGTGTGTAAACATTCTCAGCATGAAATGTGTCTGTTCCTGTGGGTTAACTGCACCATCACATGTGTTATGCTCTGCTCTGCCTCAGAACAGCTGTATTCTTATATTGGGTCCCTTAGAAGCTGGATTGGGTCCCTTAGCCCTACAATCTAAGAAAGAAGTAAAGAGCCTAGGTGTCATTTTGGACTGTGACCTGAATTTTAAGTCTCATATTAATCAAGTGACAAAAACTTGTTTTTATCATCTGAGAAATATAGCCAAGATTCGTCCTTTTTTATCTTTGGATGATGCTAAGAAACTCATTCATGCTTTTATCTTTTCTCATCTTGATTATTGTAATGCTATGTACACTGGCCTTGTTGAGAAGTTGTGTGTCCCTAAGCTTCAAGGTGCAAAGCATGTGCCACACCCCTCTTAGCTTGTTAACCCCCCTGAGGTCGTTAAAACGCGCGGGCATTTTGCTCGATTTTTTTCACATAGCAGCAAAATAAACTTAAAATACTCCGTCATTTATGGTCATACAGACTTAAGAAATATGAAAAAAGAAACTGTTAAATGTCTACTTTTTTATGTGTCCACTTACAAGCAAAAAAACATTGTGTTTTTGTAAAATAAAGAAAACACTGAAATAACAGGAGAACTGAGTATTCAGAAAAAAACACTAGCGCGCTCTTGCCGTGTCCACTGACCGCTTGCCCTGAAGTAATGAACTGAAACTCCTCTGTTTTATATCTATTCTTACAGTTGCTGTCTCGGTCCGGCAATTAAGTAAATAAAGCGAAAATGTCCCAAATCAAAACTAGCTGCTAGGAGCCAATACTTAAGTAGGCCTACAATTAAACTGCAATAATTTTCGCACGCGGCTGTTTATTAATGTAGCAACGCGTCTAAATAAAATCCAGAATTATGTGAAGTTAAAAATGAAAAATAAGCAGAGAATCGAAGATAGGCTTACCTTGAGTCAAATACAACACTGAAATAACAGAACTGAGTATTCAGAAAAACCATTGCGCGCTCTTACCGTGTCCACTAACCGCTTGCCCTCAAAAACGTTGCATTTCATCTCCAATTACAGCATGTCTGAGCTAAAAGTAGTCAAAAAGATACATAGACTTTCACATTAGACTATTTTCTTCAAAATGAGTCCATTTTCACCTTTATGTGAGTTTCGCTTGAAAAATAATCCACCGTTATGTCTCATTTAGTCCAGTAATGCAGGAAATAAGTCGATCCTTATGAAAATGGATGATGACGAACTATGCATCATTGGAAAGCTAATGATCTCAGCATTACGTGAACATGTTGTGAACACACCTTTCCTCTAAACCAACCAGAGTCTGAGATAATCAGCGCGCAATTTTACCTATATTCTGCGGCGCGCAGTTTGGACGCATTAGAGTCGTGCACGCATTACAGTGCTCACTCATGCACTCACTCACAAAATGTTAGACACATAATATTTTTTCAGTGTTTGGTGACATCTAGTGGAATCAAATGGAACTTATAATAGGTAGCTGTTGCACAGGTAGCTGTTGCACACAATACCACAGTTATACACTTTCAAAGAAAAAAAACAAACAAAAGCACCTACTTTTTTGTGTGTTTCTTTTGATATTTTAAACACATACAATAGTTTTTATTACATTTGACACTTGATTTTGTTTGTGTAAAGGGTTTCCTATAAAATGACACCAATATTTTGCATTTACTTCACTGTATGTGGTAAGGGGAGCCATCAGATTTGGGTATGTCCAATTTCATGTGGAATTCCAAAATAACCCAAAGAGTTTAAAGGGTTAATTAATTTATGTATCACTGACTTTAGATGCTTGGCAATAACCTTAGCATACATTTTAACGTCATCGTTAATCTGGTCATTACTGGGTTGCATTTCTGAAGAGTATAATTTTTCGAAAAATGACGAACATTTTAAAAATGAATGACATTTTGTACGTCGGCGGGATGCGAGGTGAGACCATTTTTTGAGCTCTGAATTGCTTGAATGTTAAAACGTGAGTAAGCGCAAGGAGTCTGCTCGGTCTGCTTCCATCTAGGTGACATTTATGGTTTGTAATATGCATTAAATACTCTGCTCTTCTTCGAAGCAGATCGTTAAGTGCAACCCTCTCTACATGTAATTTTTGTTGTGTATCATTGGAAAATGTATAACTTGAATTCCCTTTCCAATTCCCCGTATCTACTCTCTAACAATGATATTTGTTCAAGATAATTTTTTTTAAGCTTAGCCGAAAAGGAGATAGCATTGTTCCTTAAAAACCCTTTGATGGATGCCCATAGAAATTATTGGTTAGCAACAGAGTCCTGGTTTATACTAATAAATTCAATCAGTCCTGCTCTCAGTTGAGAAAGAAAGTCTTCATTTTGCAGCAAAAAAAAGTATTAAATCTCCATCAGGATGGTTTACAAGATGAATTAATCTGAAGATGTGCTAATACAGCATTATGATCAGAAAGACTCTGTGGTAGAAATTCAATATTGATTAGCCCTGAAATTAGCGAAGATGAAAGTAAAATATAGTCAATTCTTGAGAATGATTTATGATTTGGGGAGAAATAGGTGTATTCCTTGGCTGTCGGATTATGTAGTCGCCAAGTATCGCATACATCTATATCTTTAATGAGCGATCTCAGCGCTGCAGAAGACTGAGCTTGTGCTACTGAAACTGAAGGGTTGGAACGATCCAGAACTGTGTCAAGCACGGCATTCATATCAGATCCAATAATAATTGAATAACCCTGGAGAGATAGTATGGTTTTGGAGACATTTGGAAAAAAGGAGGCCTCATAAGAGTTTGGAGCATAAATATTCACAAATGCCAGCCTCTTTCCTTCTATTAATATACAGCAATATGCAACTCTACCATTCTCATCGGAACCTGTGTGTTCAATAATAAAGTTGGAGTAAAATAATAAAATTGTCACTCCCTTCTTCTTAGATTTACAGCTAGATGATACTATGGGGATATAACGCCTATTTTGCAGTCTTTTAGCATCCATGGCGGTCAGGTGGGTTTCCTGGAGGGTTTCCATTTTTCCTATGTAAAAGATCTAAAACCTGCGTACGTTTAATAGGAGAGTTTAACCCCCTGACGTTAAAAGACAGCATGTTTATTTTAACCATAGTCTGTATTAACCGGACACACCCAGAATAGCATGTAATGATTAGAGCAAGTTATTGAGTGTACCATTAAGGATCTCACTGTAATATGCAAAAACAAAAAAGGTCCCAAGTGCTTTATGCACCTAAGCGCCCCCTCCCTCTCCCACCTTCCCCCTTTAGGAAACGTCTGTGGCGGTCACAAGGCAATGTCTGAACACTATTAACCTTCTTAGCCCCCTATGGAAAATGAAGGAAGCATGAAGTGCTCTGAAAATTTCCTGATAGGCTGGACTCACATATCGCGTCTTTTGCGCGCTCAAGTTCATTATTTCAAATGTAGGCGCGCGGTATGCGCGCTCATTTTTTCCATGCGCGTCCGCGCCGCATCGAGATAAAAACATCTCAACTTTTCAGAATGCCGCAAGCGCACCGTAGGTCACGTGACAAGAACCTAACACTGTAAACTGCTGCACTAGTTATTACAAAATATTTTTACTAAAAATATTAATGCTCACAACTGATTCATTGTTAAATCCATCATTGTTTATACAGAATTGTTCTATATTCTATATATAAATGTGTATGTGTTTGCTATTTCTGGCGTTTTATGACCACTTCAGTTATAGTCTAACCTCAGACAAATGCAGAGCCGTTGCGCAGGAGAGATGGTTTCACGGCAAAAGCTCTGTTTACTGATGCTTGGGCCAACTTTTCTTAAAATCTAATCAAATTGGTCCTGGTCCACTCTGAAATAGGCTTTGAACCGTTCATTGTCCAGGCGGAGCTCCTGGATCAGCTGGTGAAATTCCCCATGTTTTTTGCGTTGTTGGAGTATCGGGTGCACCCACACACTGCGGCGTTTTTTACTTTTCTTAGAAAATAAATCTTGTAACAGTGTTACAGCAAGGGTTTTTCTGTGGTGGAAATCCATTTCTGAAATTTCCTTGCTGTAACGGAGAGCACAGCTGATGGTTGCTTAGCAACGATAGACGCCTCCGGAGCGCAACCGCGTCCTAGCGCTTTTGAAAAAGGAGAACGCGACGCGCCTAGCGTTTTCTACGCGTTTTTAGGCGCGATATGTGAGTCCAGCCATAGACGGCTGCGTTGACTCTGGATTTAATAAAGCACAGTGGACCAAAGTCCTCTTTTCTGATGAGAGCAAATTTTGCATCTCATTTGGAAACCAAGGTCCCAGAGTCTGGAGGAAGAATGGAGAGGCACACAATCCAAGATGCTAGAAGTCCAGTGTGAAGTTTCCACAGTCTGTGTTGGTTTGGGGAGCCATGTCATCGGCTGGTGTTGGTCCACTGTGCTGTCCACTCAACGCAGCCGTCTACCAGGACATTTTCAGAGCACTTCATGCTTCCTTCAGCAGACAAGCTTTATGGAGATTTACATTTATTCATTTAGCAGACGCTTTTATCCAAAGCGACTTACAAATGAGAACAATAGAAGCAGTTAGACTAACAGTAGGACACGAAAATGAAAGTGCTATGACCCTTCTCAGTTTAATCTAACGCAGGTTTTTAATTTTTTTAAGAGCAGAATAGAATAGAGAATAGAATAGTAGAGAGTGTTAGTATTACTGGATCAAGTGTTGTCGAAAAAGAAGTGTCTTCAGCCGTTTCTTGAAAGTGGCTAAGGACTCAGCAGCCACCAGGACTCAGCTGGCTAAGGACTGGTGGCAACCAGTGCAATTTGGTGAGGAGAGGAGTTACGTGTGCCCTTTTTGGCTCTTTAAAGACCAATCTAGCTGCGGCATTCTGGATCAGTTGCAGAGGTTTGACCGTGCAAGCTGGAAGGCCAGCCAGGAGAGCGTTGCAATAGTCCAGTCTGGATAAAACTAGCGCTTGGACAAGGAGTTGTGTAGCATGTTCTGATAGGAAGAGCCTGATCCTCCTAATGTTGTACAAGTCAAATCTACATGACCGGGCAGTTCTAGCAATGTGGTCTGTGAAATTCAGTTGATCATCAATTACCACACCAAGGTTCCTGGCTGACCTAGATGGAGTTATGGATGACAAGTCTAGCTGAATGGTGAAGTGTTGGGTTGGCTGGGACCACAAGTAGCTCTGTCTTCGCAAGGTTTAGTTGAAGGTGATGGTCCTTCATCCAGCCAGAAATGTCTGGCAGGCAGGCTGAGATACGATCGGCTACCGTCGGTTCGTCAGGCTGGAATTAGAGGTAGAGTTGTGTCATCAGCGTAGCAGTGATAGGAAAAGCCATGTTTCTGAATCACAGATC
The DNA here is from genome assembly GCF_965113295.1 of Leuciscus leuciscus. Classification (NCBI taxonomy): domain Eukaryota; kingdom Metazoa; phylum Chordata; class Actinopteri; order Cypriniformes; family Leuciscidae; genus Leuciscus; species Leuciscus leuciscus. The sequence continues at coordinate 6,614,390 of NC_138725.1, forward strand.
CTAGTGATGTCATGTAGCTGGAGAAGAGAAGCGGTCCCAGCACTGAGCCCTGAGGCACTCCGGTAGCAAGATGTTGTGTCTTAGACACCTCACCCCTCCACAATACCCTAAAGGACCTACCTGAGAGGTAAGACTTGAACCATTGGAGTGCGGTTCCCGAGATGCCCTTCATCTTTAGGATTGACAGGAGGATCTGGTGGTTAACTGTGTCAAAGGCAGCAGACAGATCCAGCAGGATGAGAACTGAGGGTTTGGAGGCTGTTCTTGCCAGTCTCAGAGCATCAATTACTGAGAGCAGGGCCGTCTCAGTTGAGTGTCCGCTTTTGAAACCAGACTGATTGTTGTCCAAGAGGTTGTTCTGTGTAAGGAAGGAAGAGATCTGGTTGAAAACAACTCGTTCAAGTGTTTTAGCGACAAATGGAAGAAGGGATACCGGTCTGTAATTCTCCAGATGTGCTGGATTTAGAGTGGGTTTCTTAAGCAGTGGGGTTACACGAGCCTGCTTAAATGCTGTGGGAAAGGTACCAGTGTGAAGAGAGGTGTTTATGATGTGTGTGAGTGTGGGTACAACCGAGAATGAAATGGCTTGAAGTAGGTTAGTGTGAATAGGATCAAGCGGACAGGTGGTAGGGCGATTGGAAAGGAGGAGATTGGAGACTTTTGCCTCTGAAAGTAGAGAGAAGGAGGGTAGAGAGTGTGTGTTAGCTGGTAAAGTGTGTGTGTCAGTTTGTGGATTGGTAAATTGGCTGCTGATGGAGGTTGTTTTATTTATAAAGAATGTAGCAAAATCGTCAGCTGTTAGTGTTGACGAAGGAGGAGGAGGGTTGAGGAGAGGAGAAGGTTTTGAAAAGCATGCGAGTAAGTCATTTTAGTAGTAGAGATATTAGCAGAGAAGGAAGAGAGGAGGGACTGATAAAGACCAAGGTCAGTAGGATCTTTTGAATTGCGCCACTTCCTCTCTGCACCCCTGAGTTTCGAACGATGTTCACAGAGAACATCAGATAACCAGTGGGCAGAGGGTGTGGCGTGGGCTGGCCTGGAGGAAAGGGGGCAGAAGTTGTCCAAGCAGGATGTTAAAGTAGAGAAAAGATTAGCAGTTGCACTGTTAGTACCTAGTGTTGAGAGCTGATCAGGTGGAGGAAGTGTGGATGAGACCAGAGAGGATAGGCGAGAGGGTGAGAGTGAGCGTAGGTTTCACCGAAAGGTGACCTGTGGAGGAGTGCGTGTTGTGTTGTGTTCTGTGGCAGGTTGATGTTGAGAGTGAGGAGGAAGTGATCTGAGGTGTGCAGTGGAGTGACCAGTGTATGGTCAGTGGAGCAGTAGCTTGTGTAGATAAGGTCCAATTTATTACCTGATTTGTGAGTAGCCGGTTTTTCTAGGTGTATGATCAAGTTGCGTTTTTTTAACAAGCGGTTTAATCATAGCCAGCTTAAAGGTTTTTGGTACGTATCCTAATGACAAAGACGAATTAATGATATTAAGAAGAGGATCTATGACCTCTGGGAGCATCTCTTTCAGTAGCTTAGTCGGTATAGGGTCTAGCATACATGTTGTCGATTTAGATTAATTAACGAGTTTGTAAAATTCTTCCTCTCCTATAGCAATAAATAAATCGAATTTTTCTTCAAGGAGACTTCAATGCACTGCCTGATGCGATACTGTAGTAGACGGTTGCATAGTTATAATTTTCTCCCTGATATTATCAATCTTGTGAAGCCAGTGTTCAACACTCTGCTTGCCTTAGCTCGATTCAACACGGTAAGCTTGTAATAATGTTTTTAATTCCAGTGGTACTGGTGGATTTCCACGGGAAATTCAAGCATGTCTTTGCGTCATTACGTCACATCTGTACACATAAAGGAGTCTCGGCTAGTAGGCTATGAGTGTGAGGATGTTGGAGGTGGAGATTTATAGCCTTTTATCACAGCACTTGATATAATTAAACTTATTTATTTGATGGCGGATCCAGAAAGGTTCAAACGACAATCACCAGTGACAACTGAAGATTCACCCGTTGTAAAACGCTAAAGACTTCGGATAAAAAAAGAGACTGCAACCGGCCCATGTGAAAACAAGGATAAATGTCAGAAGGGCATTAAATGTAGTTACGCAATACTGATGTTGTTAACATTAACAAATTGAGAACAAAGTATAAATTGCACGGTTTCACGTGATATGATAAGCGATCGTTAGATTTAATCGGCGTGATTTACTGCAATTCTTTTTTCCCCTTAGTTGGTCCGAACAAAAGTGGATGTTACTTACTTGTTGGTGTCATTTTCCGGTGAGAACTCTTATGTTGGTCATACTTCCAAAAAGTAGAATCTGTGATTGTGAATGACAGTATCCACACCGGTGCGGCGACTGACAGCCCCACATTCTCCTCAAAACATCGGATTCATCTGCGCTGTGCCGTTTCGAAGCACAACCCACGTAAAGTTGATAATTCTGCATTTTCTTTATCCTTCAGGCCAATAGCTTACCTGCTTTCCCCCTGATCATAGTGTGTTTGCCTTGTCCACATTAAGCTTTTAGCCACTTTGTCGGTTGTTAATTTGTCATAGTTAGCATGATAGACAGGTTATGTCATTTTTCAGGATTATTATCAATACTTATTTTAATAAAAAAAAAATTAATTTGATGTTCTAGTTTTTGTAATTCCTGATTATAGTGTTGTAGTACTCGAGACCGGTCTTTTGATGGTCCGGTCACTTTTTGATGATCTCGGTCTCGTCTCGGACTCGACCGCATTTGTACTCGGTCTTGTCTCAGTCTCGGACATTGAGGACTCAGGATTTTTTTTGGAACTGTGGAAATATCACTAAATTACCAGTATATGTTGTTTAATTTTTTGTTAACATCCTTGCTTTTATTGGATGTAAAACGTACTAATTCAAATCCAAGCAATAACATGACTCATTAGTCATTGCTAATTATGTATTTTTGTTACGCTATCACCCATCCCCGCCCCCTTTCACTCGCACTCCCAAGAAAGTGAGCTGTGGTTGTCTGGGAGCGAGAGAAGATGTCTGCAAAATCTTCAGTAATAAAATTCGGCTACAAAAATCATAAAGAATATATTTGTAAAACAACATCCAGAAAAAAGCATACAGCTTCTTGTAAATTCTGTAGTGCTTCGCTTTCAGAGACGGTGGGGACTACGTCAAACTTTTATCGTCACTTGGAAAGGAAGCACAAAGAAAGGTAAGCTAACGTTATGTGTAAGTGATGTTAGCAAAGCTGGCTAGCTAATGTTAGCAATCTGCCTCGTACCAAAATGTTTTACCCCTCACACAAAGAGGTTTAAAACCTCAATATTAGCTATACATATTAATAGGGATGGGAATTGATACCGGTTCCACTCGAGAACCGGTTCTAAGTTTTATGAACCATCGATAATTGTATGCCCTCGACGTTAACGAGTCCTCTTATCGATGCTCCTGCTCCAAAGCGAATTTTTGTCCCGCCATAGTCTTATTTGATCGGTGAGTAATGTAGATGAACTGCTGTGCTTGTGGGCACAACTGAAGAACGAGCAGAGAGAGAGCCCCGGTCGCACGCGCGCACTCTCTCTCTCTTCGGAGCCAGGCGAAAGTATAAACAAGGCTTCACCGTCTCCTAATCGCTGTCTTGCTCTCTCTCCCTGGCACATATTAATCAAAATAAATCGACACGATGGTTAAAGGTCGGAAGACCATAGTTTCATGTGGAGCATTCGGATATTTTTTTTTTCCTGAATTACCGTTGGGTGTGAATTGTGCTAAAATACCTTATCTTCTCTGAAAAGCGTTCCACACATTCAGCTGACATAAAGCACACTTTAAATAAACGAAAAAACCTATCCAATTAAACGTTTTCTGTGTTGACACAAATCGTGTGGGATGTCACGAGACAGGCCACATAAAGCTGTGTAGCTAATGTTAAGTTACATCGACCTTAGCTAATGTCAGCTGCATACAGCTCCCGACATTAAAGCTACGCGCCGAGGTTATGCTCCCTCGTTTGGGTGAGAGAGCTAACCTAGAGATATGAGCAGAGAGTGGAGACTGAGTAATGCGCCTCAACTTATATGAGAAATGATTAAATTAAATAGGTTATGGCACATGGCACGTTACTTTCAGAGAGCTAATTTTTAAGTTCCAATTTACAGTTGCAGATCAAATATATAACTTTTTACCAGCACACTCTCTGGCTCATACCATATCAATCATTTAACTTCCTTGTTTACCTATTTGAAAAATGTGATGGCCAAAATACCATTGATTTATATTGTGTTTACCCACACATGTGTTCTTATGCAGTAACATTACACAGATTTTACATACATTTATGAAGTTGCTACTTATTTTTTAGATTGTTCTTTTTATGTAATTTATATTCATATGAAGATATTTTACTGATGATATTTTACTGATTCCTCTTCCCTAAATATTTAGGTTCTTGGAGTACAAGGCAGGGCAACAGACAGATGTCACACAGCCAACTATATCATTCTTTACACAGAAAGTGCAGCTCTACAGTCTACAATCGCCAAGGCAACAAGACATCAGTGAAGCCATTGTTCAAGATTTAATAATTGGGTGTTGTCTGCCTCTGTCACTTGTGGAAAATGGACATTTTAAACACTTTCTTGGGATTATGGATAGTAAATACACACCAATCTCTAGAAAAACTATTTCTGAGAGACGGATACCAGAGTTGGTAAGGAAGGTCAAGGAAACTGTTTTGAAGAAACTTGAGACCCAGTCATCTGTGTCATTAACAACTGACATCTGGTCTGATCGCAGGCTACGCTCCTTCCTGGGAGTGACTGCCCATGTGTGCTATAAATCAAAGGATTCCTATGCACTTGAATCCAACCTTCTGGACTGTAGGCGTTTTGTAGGCAGACATACTGGAGAGCATATTGCTTCTGCCTTTGAGGAGATCACAGAAGAATATGGTATCCGTCAGAAAATAAGCTATATCATAACAGACAATGCCGCCAATATGAAATGCGCTTTCAAAGTAAACATGCCCCAACAGCAATCTGACGACAGTGAGAGTGAGGAGGATAATCTAGATGATGAGCACTTGTGGGAGGACATTACTTCAGTGGAAGACACAGAATTACCCTGGTCATCAGGTGAACGTATTTCCTGCTTTGCACACTCTCTGCAGTTAGTTGTGAATGACGGCATGAAGGAGGTTAGTGCCATTTCCCGCACCATAGCCCAAACATCATGGTTCACAACTCTATTACATAGCAGCTCACAATTCAAAGACAAGTTTGAGGCTTTGTTTGGCACTAATAGGACTGTTCCAGCTGCAAACACTACTCGCTGGAACAGTACATTCAAACAAGTACAGGCCCTCACAGCTCTGGACCACAAAGCCCTGAACGAAATGTGCAGCAAAGATTACGGGGATGTGGTGTTTAGTGTCCGTGAGTGGAACCAGCTGAAGGAACTGAGTGCAGTTCTTGCTCCATTTTCCAAGGCAACAGACCTGACAGAAGGAGAGAAATCAGTTACCATTAGCATGGTGGTTCCAACTGTCCTGAACTTGAATACACACCTCCTCAAGATGGAGGAGACCCGAATGCAGTGCCGGCCATTGGTCAGAGCCCTCCAGCAGTCTCTGGTGAAAAGATTCTCTGGAATCTTTACAAAAACAAACATGGGCAAAGACAGCGGAAAAGAGGAACCTTTTGACCACAATGTGTACTTTTTTGCTACCATGCTGGATCCACAGTTTGGCTTAAGCTGGGTGGACTTAGATGTTACCAATGGGGGAAATGCAACCTCAGTGAAGAAGTTCAGAGATGAACTTCAGAAGACACTGACAGGTTAGTATGCATTTTTATCCAGTGAAAATAAATGTCTTGCAAAACTATGAATCCTAAATGTTTTAAAGGGCACCTATTATGCAAAATTCACTTTTACATGGTGTTTGAACATAAATGTGTGTTGGCAGTGTGTGAGCAAAACCACCCTAGAATGATAAAAATCCACCCAGTGGGTTTTTTACAATCTCAATAAATCATAAGCACTGTCTCAGAATGAGCTGTTCTCAGATTCAGCGCAATGTGACGTAGAATTGCACAGGCCCCTCCCACGACTGTTGAGTGACACTTCAGTTTGAGCATAGACCCGCCCTGAGTGAGCTGGACACAGAGTCCGCCAGTGTTTCGACACTTGAGCAGCTGTGGACAAGAATGTCTCCTATGCGATTGAGGTGTGTTGTTGATGGATGTAAGAATGAACATAGCAGTCTTCATTTACTCCCGTTGTTACTCGAGGATGGATCTGTACTGTTTGTGATCAAGCTTACAGTCTCCGGAGCGACAGGCCTAACGTGACTGGACACGGAAGAAATGAAAGTGCGAGCGCGCTCTTTATGACAGCTCTTCGAGTCATTTTACAGATATAAGGTTTACCAGTTTATTAAGCACCCACTGAAAAGGTGTGTATATTTGTTTACTGTTAGTTGTAATGAGTGTTTTGTGTACTTCGCTGTGTATGTTGTTGATAATGAAAGGGAGAGAGAGAGAGAGAGTTTATGGATAAGACTTTAATGCGCACTTCTCATACTATGTTTATTCAGCTCTTTCAGTGATTCTCTGGAGTAAAACAAACGAATCTTTTGTGTGATGTACAATAAACTTCACTGAACTCGTCAGTATATTTTGGTCATCATTCGGACGGGTTTTGCTACAGCAGGCTTGTATTAGTGGATAAAAGCAGATGACAAATAAGTTATAACCATAATTAAACTAAACTATACCTGTTCTATGTCCATACAGCATATATTCTCTGGCTCTGTGGGCATTATTGTCCGACTCCGAGTCGAAATGAACACCGCAACTGAGAGTTTCTGTTCTGATATCATCAGATGAGATTGTCCTGACTCTGCTCGTGAGGCTCCGCCCCCTGTGCCGTGCAGCAGCAGTTCATTTGCATTTAAAGGGCACACACTAAAAACGCAAAGCGCGTTTTTCTGAGCCCCAAAAAATTACAATTTAAACATGCTGTAAAAAATGATCTGTTGGGTATTTTGAGCTAAAACTTCACATACATACTCTGGGGACACCAGAGACTTATTTTACATCTTGTGAAAAGAGTCATAATTGGTGCCCTTTAAATTAGTAGCCTATAAAAGCCTTAACTAGTCTTAAGGCCCGTACACACCGGGACGAATATCGGCGCGCGTTATTCGCCAGCGTTTTTCAACGCGTTTTTTGTGTTCACACCCAAGCGTTTTTCGCTGACGATGAGCCGAGTGAACATGCAAATTCATTCCCTGACATTAGATGGCGCTTAATGTAAAACAGAAATACAATACCACTCCATAACAGTCTATACTCTGCAATACCACTCCATAACAGTCTATACTCTGCAATACCACTCCATAACAGTCCTCTTTTAACAAGATTTTTGTAGTCGCTGTCGCATTTGTCATATAGTTCTTTATTCCGACACCAACGAGACCAGCAGCTCTACATTCATCTTGCCTTGCATCTTCCTCGTCTTATTTCTTCCCGGCAGTGTCTGTCTATGAGCAGTGTAGACGCTACTTTACGTATATCTTCTTCGCTGTTACGTATGTGTGCTCGGCAAGACCGTTTTGTGTTTGAGCGCCCCCAAGTTGTGTTTTACTGTAACTTCAGAAGCTCCAGACATGTGAGCAAAAGCAATCTCATTGGTCGGATAGTTTTTGACGCGGCGCGTCATACCAAAAAAACGAACCCGAGGTGTTTAAAAAAAAATTACGCTTTTACGCGTGGCGTTTTTCGCGTCGGTGTGCACACTCACATTGGCGCCCTTTGTTTAGTCACGAGGCGTTAAACGTCGGCGAATATCGCACGCGAAATTCGTCCCGGTGTGTACGGGCCTTTACAGTGGAATTCATAGAGTCTTCCTTTCATCTGTTTATTTTTGTCATTAAAAATATTTTGTAATACTCTGGGCCAACTGAACCTGATACTCTTTATATTTAGGCTGGTAACATGCCTATTGTACATAAACCAAACTCACTTTATACTAGCCCATCATACTCACCTGTAGAGAGAAATCAAAGTACAGAGTGTTCCAAGTACTATTAAAAACAGTAGGCCAATGGTTAGATTTAGTACAGTAGCACCTTGTAACCTAAATAAATAACTATTCATAAAATCATTTCATTACTGACCTCTGCACTGAATGAAATAACCAGCATTTACATTAACTTGCTATGTTTATTTGAATAACAAAAAGATTATGTAATTGATCATTTAAAAAATGTGTCTTATAAAAGGTCCTAAAAGTATTTTATTTAACTCTGATATGTGCATATCCTTTTAAATCTAACTCATTGTGTTTGTGTTTGTGTTTTTCAGACACATTGATCTTAGAGGTGGAGAACATGATGGTCAGTAAAGATGATCATGAAACTGCCTCAGAAGCCATGAATGTGGATCCAGCCAGTGATTCGCTACCACCCAAATGCCCTCGCCTTCTGTCCCGCTACAAGGCACACAAGAAGCGCGGCTCAGTCCAGGATTCAAGTATTGTAACACAGATAAGCAAATACTTTGATGCCATCCGTGACTCTGATACTGACAATGCACTTGTCTTCTGCGCCAAAAACCATGCTAGATTCCCACAACTCCACAATTTGGCATTGAAGGTGCTGTCAGTCCCTGCCTCCTCTGCACCAGTGGAGAGGGATTTCAGTAGAGGAGGCATTATAATGAGACCTCATTGTGCACGTTTAGGTCACAGAATGTTGCAATCTCTCATGTTTCTAAAATGCAACCAAACTTTACTTTAAACTGATTTCCATTGATGTAACTTTTGAGGTGTCCATCTACTCCTCTATTGCAACTACCGTGCAACTATGTGGTTATCCTTGGCCTTGAGCTTGAATTTATGAAGAGTGTTTTGCCACTGCAGTTTTTTTTAGGTTTGGCATATGATGAAACTGCTCCCAATTAAACAGTTGTGTATTTTTATGTAGCTTTGAAAACTTATAAAAGCTGACACATTCATTCAAAAGCAAACTTAAATCTGTAAACGAGAGAAACTTGTGTCTTTAGTTCTTACTGTCGATGATTGTTTCTGAGCATCTACATTTTACATAGACTTACTGTATTCATATTCAGCTTTACTTTTAATGCAGCGGAAAACCCTGGGTGAATGTTTAGATGTTGCTGTATAGATTGACTTTAAAGTTAATGGTTTGAAGTAAGTGATAACTCAAAACAACCATTGAATATGTATCTTGGGCATTTTTGCACACTGTAAAAGATGCTGGATATAATTTACTGTTTTTATAGTTTTTGCTGTGTTGTGCAACTACTCATCTATGCGTTTATCCATTGCAGTGAGCTTACATTTATGAAGAGTGTTTTGCAACTGCAGTTTGTTAAGGTTTGGCATATGATGAAACTACTCCCAATTAAATCAACTTTGTACTTTTATAAATCACATGCAGTTAGGCCACTGACTTTCTGACCTCTTTGTATTAAATATCTTTTGTTGCTTTGATTACACATAAAATCTATAAAAGACTCTTACTTACAATAGTTGTTCCTAAACAACATTTCACATAGAATTACTGTGTTCATTACAATGCACAGCTTTTTTGTACACATTTAGCTATGTGGTAAAAAAAAAAAAAAAAGGTTTGTTGTTGGTTTAAAAACAACATAACCTTATGTATTGTTTATAAAAGGTAGAGAAAAGTGAAGACTTTAGTGATGAACAATGAATAATTGTTTTACATTCTGTACTAAATGATGGAAGTCACCCAGGAGTATTGAATAAAGATGGTTAGGTTTATTTCAGCTTTGAGTGTTTAATATCTAGGTGTTTTTTTGGGAATGTGGATCTTTCAGATCAACTTGAGAAGCTCTTTTGATCATGTTTCACATTTTATTGTGTCATGTAGTGTGGGGCGCTGGTCTTGGACTTGACTCGGTCTCGCCCTCCCTCGGTCTTGGTCTCGACTTGGTCTCAGCCCCTAAAAGTCTTGGTCTTGTCTCGGTCTCGATACACTCTTGTCTTGGTCTTGTCTTGGTCTCGGGTTAGGTGGTCTTTCTTGACTACAACACTACCTGATTATGTCGTTTGTATAACTAATAATTTCTCCTCTTACGAACACCTTAAACGCTTCCCATCTGAAACTTGGCGTAGTTTCATTCGTATGCTGCGTTCCAGTCCAAAATTGTCATGCCCTTCACTCGCTAACTTCCCTTCGTCTCGTTCACTCGGATGTACGTCATTGCGAGTGCCCACTACTGGCGGAAACTGCAATGGGCTGAACTGGAACGTCCTCACTTGGAATCAGCTGTGGAGTTGATTTATTATTTACATTTTTTCCCCTTTAATAATTTGTTTAATGCAGCATCCAAATGTTTATAGGTGTGTTTGGGTTGTTTTAAATTTAAAACATTATAATTAATATATCATAGAGTTGTCTGTGTGGTGGTGATTAGACGAGATATGTGGTGATGTCACAATCTGCATTGTGGGACATATAGGTGCCTGAAGTGTTCATATGAAGCAGACTCGCTCCCTCGGTCAAAATCGAGGGAACGAGGGTCTGTCCATATAAACTTCCCTCGTCCACTTCACGTAGTGGAACGCACTTCAAAATGGCGGCAGGGATTCCCCGAGGGGAAGTGCTTAGGGAAGTTCGCAAGTGCGTGTCTAAAAGTGGACTGGAACCCATGGGCGTCAGTTTGGTTTGATATGCTGGGGACAAAGACGCATTCGGAAGTGCATTTTCAGAAGTGCTGGGTACAATGACGCATTCATTTTTTTTTTCTCTCTTTCGCAAAGGTTATGTTTTGAAAGACGATGTCCTGTAGCTCAGGCACTTTTCAACAGGCCCACCCAAAAAAAAAAAAAAAAAAAAAAACTTTTACTATAGCCTATTCGAATTTTGTCAATAATAATAATAAAAATAAAAAATCGCCAATAAGCTCATAATTTGTGCTAAAATAGTGTTTAGTTTTAAAAACCATTTTAAAAAGCTTGTTATATTTTGATGTTTCTGCGCAAGTTCAGCAGACAGTGAGGTTCGGGTTTGTTCCGATCAGAGCTCGTGAGTGGAGAGCACATTTCTGAATATTCCGCTCCGCTCGTTCATTCCGCAGGGTCGCTCGCTCAACCCAGATGTCCTGTTGCCTGGTTCGAAATCGAAAATATGTGGAATAAGGGCTGCTTCCGACTAAAAGTGTTTTTTTTTTTTTTTTTTTTTTGACTAGTAAGCTAGTTGTTCATTTAAGTCATTCGTGGACAAATCACCCCTTTATATTAATTGAATTGCTTACAGCCAACAGGATAATGAGCGTTTACGTAATATAGCCGCACTCAAGCGCACGACCGCACGCATAAAGCTTGCCACAAAGAACCGGTAACAGTAATGATTATGAATGCGTCTAAATGTGTCTAAATACGCTGTGAATGTGAATGTGCATTATACGCTGAGTTTCGGTTCATTTATGAGACGAACTCCAGTTCACTCGCCGGCGCCTCCATGTCGTGATTCTGCTATATTTACTTTTTTATTAAACCCAGGCAATTGGTTCATGAAACATTGATAAAAATTAAGATATAATTAATACAAAACGAAATTCAATTTAAAGAAAGGCAGCTGTTCTGTTTGAGGTCTCTGTGAAAGTTTTAAAGCAGTCTTTACGTGCCGCTTTCAGAGCGCTCACGTCCGTAACCGAGAACTGACACGTTGTTTTTTTTCCTCATAAATGCGAACACGAAAAATAAAATAAAATGAATATTAATGTTTTTTTGTTGGGTCAGACAATGATTACCAAATTTCTCTCTCATATTGCTCCTCATAACCACTGAAAACGATTTAAAAAAATCAAACCAAAAAACAAATTAATATGGTCGGAAGTTAAAAGTGGTGGGTACAAAATGACTCATGACGAAATCTGGTGGGTACGCGTCCCCCCCGTCCCCCCCGAAATCGACGCCTATGCTGGAACCATAGACTGTAAAAAAATATGGACGTAGTGTCCGTGACGTCACCCGTAGGTTTCTGAAGAGCATTTTTGAAGCCTAAAGTAGGCGGAGCCGGCCGTCGCCATCTTGGCCTTGCGTCACTCTCGGATAACAGAAAATAGGCAAAGAGGCGGGGCGTGAGTGGAGCTGAGGAGCCTTGCTATGATTCTGTACTATTCTGCTAGTTGAAAATGTATTATGCAGTAACTTAATATTACTCTGAGAGAGTGTGTGTGACAGTGATTTATGTGCTTAACGTTACATGTCAGTCACTCTCTTTTTATAGTCTATGGTCCGTCAGCGCGGCATCGCTCAAGTTCGTAGAGAGCTTATTCAGTCCATTTTAAATTCAGATTTTGGCCGCCTCTCAAATGGGTTAAACCATAGATATATTGCCTATGAAGTTCAAGTAAACGCGCTAGAAAATCCGCGCTCATTCATGGATGTGCATTTATTGCATGGACGGAGAAAGCGCCGACGCCTGCATGATTTCATCTGACGGTACATAAGCATATTATAATCTATGATCTATATCTGTTCCGTGAGAGCAGAACGAACGAGCCTTTATTGACGTTTATAAATCTGAAAACTCCAAAAAGCAACGAAATTGTCAGACATCCATTAGTGCATGTTCACAGAGGAAAACAACTGAAATACCCCTTGTCCAAAAATCCTAAAGGATTCCAATAAGAAAATTGTACAGGATTCTAATTAGAATTTCTATCATATTTTGGAACCATTCCTATAGGATTTCCAATAGGAATTGTCTTATAGGACTATGCATACATATTCTATAGGATTCCGATAGAAATAGTCTTATAGGACAATGCATAAATATCCTGTAGTATTTTCTACAGGATTTTAATGGGATCCAATCCAATTGGGTCACTACTCCGGTTTATATGGGATTTCCTTTTTTTTCTTGAGAATTTTTTAGAATCCTAAAGGTGCACTTTTCCAATGTTTTTCTTTTACTAATGGTAGTTTATTGATTGTGTCTTGCAGTTTGCTTAAACTCACCTCAATGTAGATATTGTTCACTGTTTAATGTATGTTGTCAGTCTATAATGTATATAATTTCTGAATTGAAATGATTAAAATGATCTTGCTGTATAAATGTTTATAATATTTAATTGTAATTACCTGGAAAAACAGCACAACATACAGAAATACAGATATAGAATTAAAATATATATATATATACTATAGGACAAACTGAAATTCCATGAAAATAAATTTGAATGAAGGACTCTAAGAATAATACGATCCTATAAGAATCAAATTAGATCCTACAGGACAAAGTGAAATTCCATTAAAAAAAATCAGAATGTCCAATAGGATTCTAAGAATCCAATAAGATCCTATTGGAATCCAATAATCCTACAGAATAAACTGAAATTCCAATAGGATTTTTTGACCGCTGGTTGCCCAGACAGCAGGTGACTGCGAGCCGGATCCGTCTTCAAACCGGCAAATCCGCGTCACAGTCACATCCATTTCACTGCTCTAAAACGGATCCAGCCCGGGCCCGATTTCAGTGGGCGGGAACAACAGTCGCAAAACAGATTCGGGCCGTATCTGTGGAGTTTTTTCTGGAGTTTAGAAGAGGCTGCCACAGTCGGTACTCGGTATCCTACCTCACTTCACCAAGGTAAGTCACACATGGTCAAACTGTTTTATTAATTAATTAATTTCTTATTGATTATATTGTGTACTCATTAGCTTAAATTTTAAACTTAAGTTTTGGAGTTTTTATTGCTCCTTAGATCGGCATTGAATCGTAATGTTAGCTAACTCTTTTTTATGTTTTCAGAGGGCATATGCTAACACGAAGACGACCCAAAGGATTGTAACAGTAACGTGCGGTGAAATCTTGTCATGGGTAGGCTGTGACCTATCAATGTGGCATATATGTTTATCACTTTTTCCATGGTGGAATTCAAAATATTAGCACTTTTTCCAAATTGGATAAATGAAGCAACAATTCAGCTCTTACTATTGTGTAGTTTGTATTAATGCCATGGTTCAACAAATAACGTAAAGGTTAAATAATAATTCACTTAGACTTTATAAGAAGCAATTGCGACTTTATTTCACACAATTCTGACTTTATATCTTGCAATTCTGACTTTATATCTTGCAATTCTGACTTTATAACATGCAATTGCAAATTTATTTCAAGCAATTACGACTTTATTTCACGCAATTCTGACTTTATATCTCGCAATTCTGATAAATAATGACATAATTGGGAGATGTAAACTCGCAATTGTGAGATAAAAAGTCGCTAAATGTTTTATTCTGTGGCGGAAACAAGCTTCCATACCTCCTGGCCTCTTCCTCCCATCCATCCTCCCTGACGCATAGCTATCGGTAGGCGCCGGCGGTGCCGCGGTAGCCTACCTGAGAAAACGTTTTGGAAAAGACGGGCTATGGACCCAACCAACTCTATAGGAGGGGAGGGGAGAACTCCCTCACATGGTACAATCTATGCAGAGGCTGCGCGCTGCGGTGTCAGAATACGGAACGTGTGTAGCCTAATGTAACTACAACTAACGTGACAAATGTGGAAAAAAAAGAAGAAAAAAATCCTCAACCGGCCCAAAAGTGAAGCGGCCTACTGGGGATTCTCCCGATTCTCCCGATTACCCACCCCGGGCCTGTTGACAGCCAACGCTAGGCGCCGCTAGATGCTAAGTATCGAGAAGCGCGGATTGAGTGAGAGCGAGTGGATCACGTGACATGAAGCAAGCTCGGTCTCTGCCTCAATGTTGATAATTCAAGACAGCATGAGAACTGACTGCGCATGCGCAAATCTACGTTCTATGGACCAAAGAGGCACTGCTAACCTCTGCCTCAATGGCCATGGCCTTGAATTTCCTGCATGAAACAATGGTTTTAGGAGCAAACAATGGCAAAATGAGTATATTATATGTGTATTCCTGAAAATTTTTGTTACAAAAATTTATATTTGGAATAAAATAAATGCAATTAATAATGTTGTGAATTAATAAAGCTCTTGGAATTAATAAATGTAATGTCAACATTTCCTTTGGTGAGGCACTGCCTACCCTGCCTACCCTGACTGCATGTCCCTGGATTGTAATTATATGTAATTGACGAATTTTTACTGCTTTAATTAATTTTCACTGTTGTTAAAGTTTTAACTGCGGAAATGTTAGTGATAGGCTAGCGTTAGCTTAAACTAGCTAAACTAGCTATTAAATACAATTAACTAACCATGAACAATACATTTGTTACTGTATTTGTTAATGTTAGTTAATATAAATACAGTTGTTCATTGTTTGGTCATGTTACTTCACAGTGCATTAACTAAGGTTAACAAACAGCCTAACGTTACAACATTTTATTTTAATAATGCATTAGTAAATGTAGAAATTAACATTAAATAAGATTAATAAATGATGTAGAAGTGCAGTTAATTTTGAGTTTGTCAACTAATGATGCTATTCTCTTCTGCTCACCAACACTGTGGTTATTTAATCAAAAATACAGTAATATTGTGAAATATTATTACATTCTATAGTAAAATATAGGCTAATTTATTCCTGTGATCAAAGCTATAATTTTCAGCATCATTGCTCCAGTCTTCAGTGTCACATGATCCTTCAGAAATCATTCTAATATGATGATTTGATGCTCAAGAAACATTTATGATTATTATCAATGTTGAAAACAGTTGTACTGCTTCATATTTTTGTGGAAACAACTATACCATTCAAACATCTGTTGTAAGATTAATACTTTTATTAATCAAGAGCCGCGTTTCCACTGTCGGGCCAGGGCCGGGCCGTGCTAGTGCGTGCCAGGGCCAGTCGCGTTTCCACTGTCACTTCCGGGGCTTGAGCGGGGCTTACTCGGGGCCAGCGGCCAGGATTTCTGGCCCGTCGAATACCTTGGGCCAGCTCGGGCTAGAGGCGTGGTCAAGGTAAAAGGCGGAGTTTATCGGTGTTAGGGAAAGTTATGGTCTGCGGCAACTCGGCAAGATGCACATTTCACTTTTTGATATTGTTATAATTAAACGCTGCTCGAAATGGAGAATCGCCTGTACTGGTCTGTCGAAGATACCAAAGCTCTTCTGAGCATTTGGCCAGAAGAAAGGGATACAACGTCAATTTGACGGCGTGTGCAGAAACGAGGACGTTATAAAATACATCGTTGCTGAACTTGCTAAGCTAAGCATTCAGCGAACAACGCTTCAAGTTCGGGAAAAAATGTAAAAGTTGCGGGCGCAGTACAAGGCGATTAAAACGCACAATGGACAAAGCGGTGCCCAGAGAAGGAACTTTCCATGGTTCGACTTGATGGACGGTGTGCTGGGTCACCGTCCCTCTGTTAGTGGAGAGACAAGTCGGGACACTATGGCAGCCGCGGACGGTGAGTTAATACATGCTATCTTCTTAAAATCTAAGTTTTCTAACTTCCTAAGAAAACAAATAAAATATTGCATAAGTGGCTCATATGCATGTTTATGTTTTGTGTGCTAGAATCGTCATCCCAGAGTGCTTTATTTGACTCAGAAGTGGAGCAGGGACCGTCTACTACACTTCCACTGCTAACGTCGACACCCGGTAAGCAAAAAATATACAAAATACACCACAGAAGTATTAAACATTTTGTTAGTTTCTTGTCAGTATGTAATTATTCTAAATATATGTTTATTACAGAGAGACATGACGGCCCTGAAGATCTAACCATAATAAGAGGAGGATCACATCACATTCCACAAAGGACTAGACCAGGTATTTTTGCGTTTAATGTATCTGCTAAATATATGTAACAAACTTTACAGTTTGGTATACTGTATGTGCTATACCACAATCTATAATCTATCAGAAGACATCCCAGATATCCTGCTTATTTTTGTGTCTGCTTTTACAGAGAGTCGCAAACGCAAAGCTGCAAATTTGGCATCAAGTGAGTTTTTGCAGTGTATGCGGGACATAACACAGCAACAGATGGAAGAAGAGCGGGAGCTGAGAAGAGAAGAAATGATGATGAGACGAGAGGAATTGGACTATGATGCACAACTCAGACGGGAGGAGATGTCACAAAGACAGAAAGAATCTGAGTCTTTTGCATCAGTCTTCAGTAATTTGACCGCAGCCCTTCTCCAGCGGAAGTAGATGGACAAAACATCTATCTTTCTGTTTGCCTTAATGCCTTAAAAGTTTTTTTGTGTAAATAGTAGGCGGCTACTTAAAATCACCTGCCGTTTCGTTTGTGTGCACATTTGTAATAGTACTTATCAAAAGCACCTGTTTTGTTTCATTTGTATGTGTACGTATGCACATTTATATGCACATTTTATAATCACATTTGTATTTTTGCACTCTGATGTGAACTTAATATATAAATAAAGTAATAGCTGTGCTATTATAACTGAGGCAAATGGAAATCATGCTTATTAAGGGGCACATTATCAAAAGCAAAATACACATTATTATAGTAAAATATTATACACATATTATAAGGCATATATGTAAAATGAATGTTACTTAAATACATTCTTTTTAGTAATTCATTGTTGGTTCATGTTAGTTCACACTGCATATATGTTAGAAAAAAAAACAATTTCTTATGAAAACCTATTGTAAAAGTTTCCTACATGATAATAAACTAAAATATAAAGACTTTGTGACTCAGATAAGCCATTAAGGCAGGTATTGGTATAGACAACTATGTATAGTGATGGGCACATTATTTAAACGGCTTTCTGATGGGCACCTTTTGTATTCTGTAATGCAAATACAATCCTAGTCAGTAGAATGATAATTAGGCTATAAGACATTTATTGGTATAGACTACTATGCTTATTGATGGGCACATTATTTAAACGGCTGTCTGATGGGCACCTTTTGTATTCTGTAATACTGTAAACAGTGTAAGCAGTTTCACATTTAAAAGTACCATTAACAGAAGTGACCATATCTAAAAACATTTGAACAGACAAATACTTACAACTGCAATAAATACATAAAAACATACCTGTAGAGCTGAGTATTTTTGATTTTATTTAAAAATAGTGAGAAGATTGTTTAATTGTATGTTATTTAAAAAAAATATTGCAGTATTCACTCTGTATGCTTAAATGGCCTATTGCTTATTGATCAAATAATGTCTGATGTAACCATGTACCATTTAGGATAAAGAATTGTATTCAAGTCACAAAACAGGGTTACGCCAAATCTTCATTTCAAATATTTTATTTGTAACAAACACAATATAACAACAACTTACAATTATTGGTGCTGCATGAACAACTGTTGCAGAGCACTTCTTGCATCTGAACGCTCATCACCAACATTGCAAGGTGAACGTTCAGCATCTTTATCACGATCACACCACTCTGGTATAAATCTGTCCATGTACAGTTCACACAAGTTGTGCAGTGTACAGCATGTCTCCACCATATCAACAACAACATTTACATTGCAGTCATTTCGCTTACTGAGACACTTCCACCTTCCTTTCAACCTCCCAAACGCATGTTCAACCACACAACGGGCTCGACTTGTTCGCATGTTGTAAAGTTATTGGCCCTCTGTAAGCCTGCCAGTATCAGGATATGGTTTTAGCAACCATTTCTGTAATGGGTAAGCAGAATCACCAAGAATGAAGTAGCCAACATCAGTTCCACATATGTTTTTTACTCTGCCAGAAAAACCATTACTGTTTGTGGCCCAAGCCCATAGGCGTGACTTTCTGAGGACACTAGCGTCGTGTTCTCTCCCTGGCTGTCCAACATTCAGGTCCCAGAACATCCCTTTGCCATCCACAGTTGCTTGTAAAATTATGGAGTGCCAACCTTTTCTGTTGTGGAAATCTGATTGATATTGTGGAGGTTTTAATATAGGGATGTGAGAACCATCAATAGCACCCACGCACTGTGGAATTCCAAACCTCTCTTCGAAGTAATCTGCCATCTCAGATAGTTTGTCCTGGTCTGGTGTTTTGATGAACTTGGGCCGAAGTATTGCAATCACAGCCTTGCAAAAGTCATGCACACAGCGGCAAACAGAAGTCCGACTGACAGCAAACAGGTTGGCTACCGTCCTGTACTCTGTTGTTGATGCTAGTTTATACAATGCAATGGCTACCCGTTTCTCCAGAGGAATGCATAATCGATATGTTGTATCTTGTCGCTGTAGTGCAGGCTTCAGAGTTGTACAAATGTATGTGAATGTTTCTCGGGAAACTCTGAAGTCGCCCAGCCACTGCTCATCTGTAAATCTTTGAGCAGTGTTCTCCCACCAGTCACTTGTTCGCTGATAGGCCCACACCTCAGCGGTCCGCATTATATTGGTGTAGTAGTGATGCATCATCTGGAAAATAATAGAATGAAGTGTAAACATTAATTCCATAATTATGTTACAGATCTGTACATGAACATAAATGAAAGGCACTTCTACAGCATTTATAAATATTTGCTAACCCATTTACTAATACATTTTTACACTCCAATGTTTTATTTGTTAAAATCCGTTAACGCACTGTGAACTAACATGAACAAAGCGGTACTATAAACACTAGGCTACTTCCCTAATTATGCGAAATACATATGCATATACAAAATCATGGGTATAAATAGATGTATTATCAGACGAATAATACAATGAAAGTTTAACATTAACGTTACCTCCTAATTATATTAATATAGCAAGCAAGATATGATAAGCTAGCAAAATATTTGTGTTTTTTCAGCAGACAGTAACGTAAAGACAGTTAATGAAAGCTCATAAAAACAACTCTGTGCTATATGATTTGAAGTTATGCTCACATCGACTACAAGATACGAATTAACTATACTATAAACGGAAATATTTACCGTTTCCATCCATTGCTGGCGACTCTGCATTCACTGTAACCGAATCGCACGTCGTTGGATCGCTCTCTTTCGCCTTGCAGCCAACATAAGCTTTCGGCGTTGTCGCCGCTGAACCTCCATCTTCTTATCTTGGCTTTGCTGCCTCATCTTCCACCAAGCAAAAACCAAAAAGAGCAAACAAACAGACGCTTCGGTCCTCTCCATCTTGATCGTTCTGTAATTTTAGCAAGCTAGTGTCCTGCCTGAATGAACATCATAATTCCCGCTGTAATGGGTGGGGTTGTATGACGTTTGATCCAGGAAGGCGTGTTATGCCAAAAGACACCGGCCCGAGTCCGTTGCGCGGATCTGGCCCAGAACTTACGAAGTGTCTGGGCCATATGTGGGTTAATTACCCACATATGTTATTACCCACATAATGGGTAATAATGGGTAACAATTTAATTAATGGGTAACAATTAACCATAATGTGGGTAATGGGTAATTACCCACATTATGGTTAATTACCATTAGATGTGGTAATAATTTAGTTGATTATTAATCAACTAAACGGATGAGTTATAAAAAAAATTCACCCCCCTCACAGTTGTTATGAAGGGCAAAATTAGCTGTATAGACCAAAGCCACATAGAGATCCAGGCTGTAAACATGTTTTTTTCTGCTGTAAAGTTGGTAATTTTAACATGGGGGAGATACAGATTTGACTCACTTCTGCAGCCAGCCCAAGCGGCCAGTCAATGAATTGCAGTTTAACTCACTTCCGTGTTGGTTTCAAGAGAGAGACGGGGGCCCTGTCCCAAATGGCACACTCCGGACTTGTGGACTTCCTCAGAGTCCACACTTTGGTGACGTCATGTAGTGCAGACCTATAGGGCCCTTGGCGCGAGTCCACGAGGGCGCATTGAGAGGTATTTTTGGGACAGACTCGATCGGCATGCCGGAAATAACGGTCTGGTTGTTGTTGGACAGGAGAAATCACATTTTTGCGCTACACAGCCTCATTTTACAGTTCTATATTGTGCATATCACCTGGGCATTAGACAATAGATATATCATGCTTATTTAAATGATGTATACAGTTGTACATAATAATACATAATGTTCCATTTGAACTAAGATTACAATTTTAAAACATAATTTAAACTTAATTTTTTCAATTTACACGTTTCAATATTCATCCTATACATATGACTCAGTAAAGCCCTACTATTCGGTTCTTTTTATTTAATGAATCATAATGCGATCGTATTATTAAACGCGCTATTATTATGTTTGAGACATCAACCACTGCTGGATGACCATAATGTTTGTATAAACTGTAGGCTAGGTAACAACTGGTAAAATGTACGTTTAGGTCATAAAAAACGTTATATTTTCTTCTCAGTCATGTCAACAATTATCCGTGAGTGAAATCTCCACCCATCTGTTGTCTGATTGGCCTTTCGCAAGGATTCCTGGGTAGTTAAAGTGTGTGGAACCTGCTTCTATGCGGGCATCGTGGAAGACCGCTTCAAGGGTAGGCTACAAAGGGGGCGCTGCTGAGCACACTTCAGAGCGGTAAAATGCTGAATGGGACGGCCTACATACTCTTAGACTCAGCGAGCACGCGCAATTCAAGTCCACGAGACCGAAAGTTCGCATGAAGTGCGCCATTTGGGACAGGGCCGGGGAGGTTGCCGCTTGACTGGAACACAGCACTTGTTCCACAATCTGTGTGGAATCTGCGTGGCCCTGATTGGCTGCAGGGGTGTCCCGTACGCGCGTGGCCGCGTGCTTTGGAGGCCGATGACGTCACCGCTCGCTCAAGCCGTCTCTTCCCTCATTGAGAGTTTCAGTGTCGCAAAGTCAAGAACAAATGTAAAAAGGTCATAAATATACTTCGCTGTCTGTCAGGACAAGAGTGGGGAGCAAGTAGAGTAGCCCTACAATATATACTGGGCATTAATGAGGTCGGTTTTTGACTATGGATGTATAGCGTACATGTCAGCAGCAGAATCAAATCTTAAGAAGTTGAATGTAATACAAGCTCAGGCTTTGAGAATTTGTAGTGGATCTTTTAAAACCTCTCCTGTATCAGCAATGCAGGTTGAAATGGGAGAAATGCCGTTAGGAATCAGGCGAGTAAAGTTAATGATGGCATATTGGGTTAATATCCAGGGGCAATGTGAGTCGCATCCTGCCAAGAGTCTTTTAATAGATTGCTGGGAACACAATAAGACAAATTTCATAAGTTTTGGGTGGATCGGTGATGCAAAGGCAGAAGTCATAGGATTAAGACATTTAGATTACAGCTCTACAGTGATACAGTCGTCAATTCCTCCCTGGTTATTCCCAACACCACGTGTAGACTTAGACATACATCAGGAATTGAAGGATATGTCAAAGAAAATTCCTGAAAGCAGAATAGTACAGAATTATTTTGATTTGCATTTCGCAGATTCCATGTTTATATTCACAGATGGTTCCAAAGATCCTGATACAGGGCGTGCAGGTGCAGCAGTTTACATCCCAGCAAGTGAGTCATATATTAAGAAAAGAATATCGGATCATGTGTCAGTATATTGATTGCAGAATTGATTGCAATATTATTGGCCCTGCAGTGGATAGAAGAGAGGGAAACAAATAATACTGTTATTGCATCTGATAGTTTGTCTGCACTTATGAGTATTAAATCTGGCAAATCATTATTTAGATCCAATATCATCAATGACATATTCCTTATGTTATACAGGATGGAGCTAAAGGGTCTATCCACATGCTTTCTTTGGGTTCCTGCTCATGTCGGTGTGGAGGGGAATGAGCAGGTGGATATGCTGGCCAAAGGATCACTCAAAACTAAACATGTAGACTTAAAAACCCCATTAAATAAAGAAGAAGCCAAGTCAATTATCAGGAAGTATGCACAGTCCGTTTGGCAGGGGTATTGGGATAACAGTGAAACTGGAAGGCATTTATATAATGTACAGAGACAGGTTGGTGCTGGGAGGATGGTGGGCTGGAAACGGAGGGAAGAAAGTTTAATAACTCGTCTGAGAATAGGTCATACAGGTCTAAACCTTTCATTGTATAAAATAGGTAAGCACCCAACTGGGAAATGTACTTATTGTAATCAACCAGAAACAGTTGAACTGTTGAACATGTTCTTCTTCAGTGTAGGACATACAATATTAATAGGGAGCACCTCTTTCAGTCACTATGGAAGGCAAAACATCATGACGTCTCATTGTCAGGTCTCTTGGGGAAAACAGCAGGTCAGATATACTGTTATATAATTAGGTTTCTTAAAGAAACTGAATTAATTAAAATAATCTGAGTCTAAGTATTATTTATTTATTTTTTTATTTTATTTTTTTTTTTCCTGCTTAATCTCTCGTTCCACACTCCAGTCCAGTTGGTGGCGGTAATGCACCGTTAAATGGTTTGCCAACCGCCATTAAACACAAGAAGAAGAAGAAGAAGAAGTTTCAGTGTCGAGTCTTCTGAGGTGAGGAGAGCAGTTCACGGTATTTCTCATATTTACACAACCATCACACACACTTTATACAGTTTGATTAAGCGACAGGCTCATTTCTGTATTGTTTTCATCGATCACAGCGATACTTGTGCGTCTTTTCTGGCGTCTTCCTTCTGAAATAAACATTTAGTGCAGGAGCAGCGAGCATGAGGAGAATATGTTGAGTTCATTCAGACCTGAGCGATGTTGTGTTCGTTTGTGTGATTGTCTCGATGTTTGGAGTGAGAACTGTTACTGAATGTCAAGATAAAGTTTGAGATCTGTGAGGGGAATCGATCTCAAGTGTTTCTGTTGCCATTTTCATGTTTACCTTTATTTATTTGTCGACATTTATCTTTGGCAGATTACATTTACTTATTCAAATTGATGTAGACACTTTATATTGCCCCTGAATGAGCAATGAATGTGGAAAATATCAAATCTATACATGCATTGGAATATAGATACATATTACTGAAGATTGACACAGGAAACATTGCATTTTCTTCATTTTTAAGAGTTTTATGTTCATTGTCAGTTTCTGTATGTATACGAATATGTAACATGTTAATGATGGAATTACTTTATTGCTATTAATAGTTATTATAAAGTCAAACTATATTTAGATTCACATATTATGGTGTTGTAGTTATTTGCCCGAAGAGGTTATTTATTTAATTATTTTGTTTTATTAGTGGTGATTTATCACTTATTTTGGTGGTTATATTGTGAGAAATAACAGTATTGTCTTTCAGTAGAGCAGTTTTACAGGCTTTTATCATGTATCCTGACTCAAATAATGTGTTTCTAACAGCAAACACTCAGAATAAAGTGAGATGATCTGCTGATGATCCTGAATAGAGACAGAGCGTATTTAGGCCACGCCCACACCCAGGGGGAAAACAAACCAACTGTCTCCATTGACTTTGCATTGCGAGAGGCTTCCTCCTTGTCATTTCTTGCTTCTAACAAAAGACAGAAAAATGCCTAAAAACTGCTGTGTGACAAGGTGTACAGCAAAGAAGCTAAAAAAACCCAGAATTAAGTTTTTATTAGCTCTCGACCCCAAAAAACGAGTGTTTAGGACATAAAAGTGGATACAGGCAGTTGAGACAGAGCGTCACGTGTCTCATTACTCTGAGAACTAACGTACGCCCGCCGGAGGAGACTGCAATCGGCAACACAGAATAGTTTATCTTACAGAAATATAATATATAAAACTGACATTTGGATATTTGGCTCACCAGTGACCAAATGTTTAACTTACTGCACACGTGGTGGATTTTTAGTGCATACTGAGTGTCAGGATCCCACAATTTACCCATTCGTTCCAGCCTGTATCCACTTTTATGTCCTCAAACGCTTGTTTTTTGGGGTCGACAGCTTATGAAAACTTATTTCTGGGTTTCTTAGCTTGTTTGCTGTACACCTTGTCACATAGCAGCTTTTAGGCATTATTCTGTCTTTTCTTAGAAGCAAGAAATGACAAGGAGGCAGCCTGTCGCAATGCAAAGTCAATGGAGACCGTTGGACTGTTTTCCCCCCGGGTTGGCGTGGTCTTCAGATTATGACGCGTTGCGCTCTGTCTCTATGGCTTGTTGAATGAGTGTTGATAGTCTGAGGCTCATCAATATTAACAGATCTGCTGAAAACACTCTTTATTTCATGACAATAGTTCCTGTTTTCACCTCATTTATTATGCTGATGTCTTCAGATGTCTTTATGCTTTTAACTGTTTTCCTTACCATTATTTATATTTGGAAGAATTTAAATTATTTATATTCTTTTCTATATTTCTAGATACCTGCATTTTAATGAAGCAGAATAATGTTAGGATTGGTAATATAAATAATGAAAAATAATGAATTGGCATCAGTTACTGCACGATAAATAGATAGACAGACATAAATGCTTAGAAGTGTAATTTATTATAAAAACAAACTCAGTAATTTATATTTTTGATTTTGGCAGATCAGCTCCTCCCACACTGGAATACATCATCAGTGAAGCTCCTCCCACAGTAATTCTCCAATAAATGCTGTAAATTCCCATCAGCTACAAGTGAAGACGAGCATCAGAGCATCAGGAAGAGCTGAAATCTGCAAAGACTGAGTTTATTAAAGAGGACAGTGAGAACATGAGTGATCCAGAACCCTGCAGAATGAAACACACTGAAGATCCTGAAGAACAAAGAGGTTGGTGTTTATTCTCCATTCATTCATGAGGCTGAAGAACATTCATGTTATGGCGCTTTTCCACTACACAGTACCAGCTCGACTCGGCTCGACTCAGCTCGGCTCGACTCGCTTTTCGCTCCGTTTTCCATTGCAGATAGTACCTCCACAATAGTACCTGGTCGTCATAGCGACGCCGCAGGAAACTGCCGTGACTTAATCTTTTACGCGAGACACACCCGCTACCCACACACACAGGACAATGGAGGAAATCGAGTGTATGCTGTTTTTGGATGTTTTTGTTTTTGCTGTTTTTTATTCAGGATACTCCGTCTGGCACGTGCAATGATGACGCAGTGAATAGTGACGATTCTCTCTGACCAATCAGCAGTCTGCTGTGTTTCCACGTCACATTTTAGTATCGCCTCAGCTCGCTAAGAACCTCGCCGGAGGTGGTACGAAAAAAAGTACCTGGAAGCAGGTACAGGTACAACTTTTACACAGTGGAAAACCAAACAGAGCGAGTCGAGGCGAGCCGAGGTGAGCTGGTACTGTGTAGTGGAAAAGCGCCATTAGAAACCAGTGTTTCCCACAGAATTAGATTCTATGGTGGGGGGTGATTAAGGCACAACAAAAGGGTTAAATATATAATATATTTTTATTGACACGTATACACATTTCCATTGTCAACACTTAGTGTTAGATAACTTAAAGACATTGCTATGCCATTGCTACACTTTCTATGACTGCTGCACAGACTTCTTGTTACAATTTTTGCACCCTTTGAACATTTTATTTTACGGGCCTTTCTGAAAAAAATATTTCAATGCCCTATCATATGGGAAGGCCTCAGGACAGGGTCCATTGATGGAGATCCTCAAGCAGGTTTAAGAAGATGAGAAGCTGGTTTCAGAGGTCTGCTTTCACCTAAGGACAAAGCAAAAGTCTGCAGTCCTCCTCCTCTCCTACATCTCTCTCTACAGCTATTGCTTTCTGACCCTCTCTTGCTGCTTCAGCTGCCACAGCTAAATCTTTGAAAATATTTTTCAATATTCATCTGGATTGAGGGAGCAAACAGTCGGCATCATGATTAAATACTTAACATTAACGTTATCTACTTGTACGGGCAGTCAATATTAACTAGCAGCTATTTACAGCGAGTTAACATTATGTATTACATGCTGTAACTTATTCTCATGTTAACATACCGTAGCTAATTATTAGCTAGGCTCCTTACATGCTTGCTAATAACTAAGGTGGGTCTCCGAGCCGCGTTTTCCATTACCCTGCAAATCGCGCAAATTGAAATTGCGAATTGAAAATACGCTCAATGGAAACGCGTCCATTTCGCAAAAACTCCCATTTATCGCAAAAAAGGTTTTACGCTCGCGTGAGTTTTTTTTTCAGGCAATTCGAAAAAAATATTTCGCAAAACTGCAATGGAAACAGTTTTTGCGTATTTATAGTCACCTGACTTACAAAGCGTGGTGTGTTTGGACAGAATACGAGACAGAGTTCTGTATTAAATTCATAAAAGACAAAATAATTACAGGAATACTGGATTCTAAACCTCAAAGAAATGCCACAATCAAGACCTCGCAGCAGAAATGAGTGAGAAAACACCTCATATGTGCCGCTCACAGTATAAGGGTCTTTACTTGCCATTAATGCTTGGATAACACGCTTAGGCCTACGCCTCTTTACATTAATAATCATAATAATAATGTCGAGTTTGGTGGCTGTGATATATATATATATATATATATATATATATATATATATATATATATATAAATATAAACCTACCAACGTCCGTTGCCATGATTTTTGGAAATGCTGTAATTTTGCAATAGTTTTTTATTGATATGTAGAAAAAAAATCACAACAGTTTTGCGTGAATCTGTAATGGAAACGTGACAGCGTTTAACATAGACTAACTTCTCAGAGTTATGTTGTGCAACAGTGTTCATTATACTAACCATTCAACTCCGGATTGATTCTGGAGTCTTCGCTGAGGGAATAAGCACCGGCAACAATCCGTCCTCCAACGCATGCTCATGTTTTCAAATCGTGCTGGAAGAGGAGGGGATCCGTTGTCAGTTTGTGAGAGAGAGGGAGCAAGCTGCGCGCAGCTCTACAATAAAATACAGTTTTACTAGGGCTGTACTGTCCCAGTCCATTAATTGGTCGATACGTTCTGGTTCGACCAAAATTCTGATTGGTCGATTTTTTTGCCGCGTTCATTTCATCAGTTTTGCCGGGTTTATTTCATCTGTGGCGCGCTCATTTCATCAGGTGGAAAGCACTAACTGCTAATGGGGGTGTTTTCAGAGTACCCTTGTTTCACTGTAACAGTCTGTCTTCAGAACACCCCCCTTGTTTTCACCTTTTTTGGATTAGCCCAACCCAAGAGAGAGCGATAACTATAGAAGGTTTGATGCTGAATATTATTTATTTAATTGTGAGAGCGTTTAATAGTCAGTCCTCTTCTAACATGTCAACAACAAAGAAATCGACAGTGTGGCAGCATTTAGTTAAAATTGATAACAGGAAAAAGGTCGATTGCAAAGTTTGCAAGCAACAGTTTTCCACAGCTCGACGACAAACATGACATATCATCTAAAAGTGGTAAGCTCACTTGTCTGCGTTAGCTTGCCCTGTCTGTTTTGAGTAGGCTATATGAACATATCAGAATTTGCATATTTCAATGTTTTAGTGTGATAAGGGCACGAAGCTCCCGTTCCACCACATCCCAAAGATGCTCTATTGGGTTGAGATCTGGTGACTGTGGGGGCCATTTTAGTACAGTGAACTCATTGTCATGTTCAAGAAACCAATTTGAAATGATTCGAGCTTTGTGACATGGTGCATTATCCTGCTGGAAGTAGCCATCATTTACATTTACATTTACATTTATTCATTTAGCTGACGCTTTTTATCCAAAGCGACTTACAATTGCTATACATGTCAGAGGTCGCACGCCTCTGGAGCAACTAGGGGTTAAGTGTCGTGCTCAGGGACACATTGGTGTCTCACAGTGGATTCGAACCCGGGTCTCTCACACCAAAGGCATGTGTCTTATCCATTGCGCCACCACCACCCCTGGGGGAACACCCCCATCAGAGGATGGGTACATGGTGGTCATAAAGGGATGGACATGGTCAGAAATAGGGGTGCACCGATCCGATATTAGGATCGGATATCGGCCGCGATACTGACAAAATAGCTGGATCGGGGATCGGAAAAAATAACAGATCCACGGGCCGATTGAGGTCTTTTTTTTGTCTTTTTTTTTTGTCGTCGCAGCAGAACCTACGTCATTCGTCAGCTTCACGTGTGTCGCATGCTAAAAGCAACATGGAGCGAGCCAGAGGCCGTTTCTCAATACCAAGTACGCAAACTTCGGACTTGCGTCCTTGGTAGTTCGGACTTGCCAAGTTTGACTCAGGAGAACGAACTCCCGAGGACGAGAGGCGGCAAGTCCGGTTATTCTGCAAATGGAACAGCAGCGTTCTTGATCGCGTCACTCAGCTCGCTCTGGCTACTCCGGTCATCTCTTTATGTATGTTTTCTGCCTCTTTTCATTTAAAAAAATCTTAAACATATTAATGGCCACATAAATGTGGTTCAGGCAAACGCGTACATTGATCATCTTTACTGCATATATTTAAAACAACACGAAATATAAAACACAACCCTGCTTCTTTTTGTTTTCATTTTTTAAAATATGAAACATATTGATCATTAAAACTGACATTTAAATTTGCCATTGCTGATTAAGTGAGCATTCACAGGTCATGTTTGTGATGGTGGTGTGACACTGTTCAATGTTTGGTTATTATTATTTGTATGTGTGATCAAGTTGTTGTTCGACCAACTTTTTATTTGTTTATTCTCAGGTTCAGCTGCTATGTTGCATTTTAAATTCCTGTTTGCAGGACTTTGCACTTAATTTTTTTTACATGTTTACAATGTTTGGTTACTGTTTGATTACTATTGTATGTTCAACCAATGCACTGTTTTGTTTCTTGTGGCTACATTTTATTTATTTTAATTTAAGAGTTTGATTACATTATATTTTAGATTTGAATGCACAATTGTTTTTTAAATAAATAAGAATTCAACATACATCTGTTATTTTGTCTTAGTTATGTTTAGTTAGTAAAGTCTGGTGCCTTTAGTCTCTTCAAGGAAGGTATAAGGTGGGAGGTATACAGTTTATTATTAATTCAACAATAGTATCGTATCGGGTATCGACAGATACACAAAGCCCAGGCATCGGTATCGGGACTGAAAAAGTCGGATCGGTGCACCCCTAGTCAGAAACAATGCTCAGTTAGGCCGTGGCATTTAAACGATGCCCAATTGGCACTAAGGGGCCTAAAGTGTGCCAAGAAAACATCCCCCACACCATTACACCACCACCACCAGCCTGCACAGTGGTAACAAGGCATTATGGATCCATGTTCTCATTCTGTTTACGCCAAATTCTATATGGAAGTAGAATAATGTCAAATGTTTTTGAAATAAAAAGCCTGTTGAATTGCACTACTTGAAAAAAAATAGGCATTGCATTAACCATGCTTGCATTTTAATGCATTGTATTTTTAGTGCTTACATTTTTATGGGCTGAAATTCAACATGGTTGAATATTTAAGCTGTGAATATTTCAATTAAAAACATTTCAAACACCTTTTTATTATTAAAAATTCAATAATCCATATTCACCTTTCATATTTCACTTCCAAAATATTCAAACTGTTTAAAAATACAACCAATAATATTCAACAGGCAATTTTCGGTCCATTTTATTTCGCTTTGCAAATTCGCTTCCACAAATTCAGTGGTTCAAATTCGACAGTAAATTCAACATTGATGTCCAGGAACTGCAGGAAAAGCAGTAGATTGCCGAGCATACTCTCCATCTGCTGTTAGTCTACCTCACCATCAGATGGTGCAAAAGCGCTTGTTGAAGACCAGCAACAGTTAGAACAAGTCATTCATTCATAAAACTCATTTACAGCAATGTAAGTGTATTTGTGATTATTATGACGGCTGTTTTATGTTAAATTCAGTGTCTTCACGGTTACTTTTCCTGTGTAGCCTATATGCATCTTTCTCTACCGTGAACAAGATTATAATGTTATTCCCCGATGCGGATATACAGATCCAATGTTACATTTTTTAGGTTGACATATATTTCTCTTGGTTGTTTAGTTGCTATAACTTTATATTGTGGCGATGTGCTGCATGCAGGCTATTAGGGTTTCCCTCAATACTTAAGGATTCCCCTGCTGGACATATACAACGCTTAACGTAGCTTAATGGACTACAGTGATGTAAAAGACCAAACTCGCAGGCAAACAGATGGACTCAGAATAACGCGCAAAGCTTAATGCTGAGCGTTTCCCAGTGATAGACTGGCATAAAGTTGGCTTGATGTTGGACATTCGCACATTTAGGGAGCGTCTCTAAAGTGTATACGACTTTGGTATACACGTTTCTAACTCCGATAGCATTTGAATAGAACGACTTACAGTCATAAAACCAACTGTAAAGTGTTCATTTAGTGTCAGGCATAATGCGCACCCTTTGGATTTTTGATATTTATTCAAATAAATTTAAGTTTGCTATTGAAGTTAGAAACGTGTATGCCAATGTTGTATGCAACTTTAGAGACGGTCCCTAAATGTGCGAATGTCCAATGTCAAGCCAATTTTTACATTTAGTCATTTAGCAGACGATTTTATCCAAAGCGATTTACAGTTAAACTAACAATAGGAGGACAATATGCAAGTGTTGTGACAGTTTAAGCTAATGCAATACACGTATGCATACTATATATATATAGGCTAATGTATGTGTTGATTTTATGCCAGTATATCACGAAACGCTCAGCATGAAACTTTGCGCGTTAAGTTCATATTCTGAGTCCATCTTCTTGCCTGTAGCCTATATAATAGCCTACAGCCTACTTCCCTAATAAGGTGCAAGATTGGTCTTTCACATCACTATCAACGGAAGGGAAATCCTTGAGTATGAGGTATTGAGGGAAACCGATTATAATCCTGTTCATGGTAGAGAAAGCTGATGACATGTAGAATACACAGGGAAAGTAACAATGAAGTTATTGAATGAAACATAAACACAGCTTTTGTGTGTTTATCATCTTTTCCGCATATACTGACACAGATAATCATTTTCATTTTATGAATGAATGTCTTCGTCAACAACAAGCGCTTTTGCACCATCTGATGGTGAGGTCGACTAACAGCAGATGGAGAGTATGCTCGGCAATCTTCTGCTTTTCCTGCAGTTCCTGGACGTCAATGTTGAATTTACTGTCGAATTTGAACCACTGAATTTGTGGAAGCGAATTTGCAAAGCGAAATAAAATGGACCGAAAATTGCCTGTTGAATATTATTGGTTGTATTTTTAAACAGTTTGAATATTTTGGAAGTGAAATATGAAAGGTGAATATGGATTATTGAATTTTTAATAATGAAAAGGTGTTTGAAATGTTTTTAATTGAAATATTCACAGCTTAAATATTCAACCATGTTGAATTTCAGCGCATAAAAATGTAAGCACTAAAAATACAATGCATTAAAATGCAAGCATGGTTAATGCAATGCCTATTTTTTTTCAAGTAGTGCAATTCAACAGGCTTTTTATTTCAAAAACATTTGACATTATTCTACTTCCATAATTCTGTCTCTACCATCTGAATGTCTCAATAGAAATCGAGACTCATCAGACCAGGCAACATTTTCCCAGTCTTCAACTGTCCAATTTTGGTGAGCTTGTGCAAATTGTAGCCTCTTTTTCCTATTTGTAGTTAGGGTTGGACCCGAATATTCGAATATTCGTTCGGTGGGTTGGTATTCGATTTGAAAATTTGACATTCGAATATCGTTTTTTTTTTTTTTTTTTGCACACCTGGGATCCCCCGCGAAATGGTTCTCATTTGCGCTTGAATAAGGCCGGCGACACACTGGCTGCGTGGCGTGAGCGTCTCAGCTGCGTGGTGTGTTCGTTTTTATTTCTGCTCCCATGTTAACAGGTTGAAAATTGCACACTGCCTGCGTGAGACACGCGTCTCAAGGCGCGGCTCGAGCCACGTGGAAAACACGTGCATGCAGGGTCCGAAATTAACACCCGCCAAGCGCCAAATGCGGGTAGATTTTCTGTTTGGCAAGTAAATCTCAAAAGGCTATCCGCCACACTGGCGGGTGAATGTTCATACCAAAATATGAAATTTTAAGCGCGCCCGCGCTCTTCTGCCTCTAAGAACGAGCAGAGAGCGCGCGCACTCACTATTCAGAGCGGCCAAGCGTCAAGCTTCCCCGTACTTTTTGACAAGCGTCCTTGACAGGGCGGCCAGAGCTTCTTTGCAGCTCAAGTCGGCGGCGGTGTGTACGTACAGGTAACGCTCTATCTGTTGACGGCGCTGAGGAAAAAGCTCCCGCCACTGGAAGAAGCGGTCGCCGCCCATTTGTGTCCTCCTGCGCACCCATCAAAGCCTTGCGTCTTCAGCACTCGCGGATCGTGCAACTCCGCCGCTGGCCAGGCTGCTTCTGCTTTACACACCACGGTCGTTCTTTTCTCGAGAAAAGGAGTTTTCTCATAGCGATTGCAACGCAATACTCGTTCCCTTATCTCTCAAGGGAACCGAGGTTATAAGTAACCGAGTACGTTCTTCCTTCCCTTCCACATGAGTCAGGTAACAAAACTGACAAAAACATTTTTTATTTCACCCCAATGATAATATTTCATATATTTCTCACATTTTGATCAATATATATATATATGTATAGATTCTTTTTTTATTATACATTTCAAATTTTGCTCCGGACAATTTTTTATGTTTGTATTCAACACAATAGGCCTACCTTATTATCTCAATTAAAAGTACTGAAATAAATGTATATGTGACAAAAAAAAAGGCTGTTTATTATTTTGGCTGGTAAAAAATATGCTTGGCTGGTGGATTTTTTTCATCTACCAGTCCCCGTGGCAGGTGAGCCAAAAAGTTAATTTCGGACCCTGCGTGCATGCTAGAAATAGAACCGACGCCTAAAAGTGTTTCAGCAATGGGAGTGTTCTCTGGCTAGCGCAGAACAGCGGAGTTTGTATGGACTGAAGTGCATGCCTGAGCTTGTGTTTTGGGTTAAGCTGCGTTGCTTTGACATTGTGGAAAATAGAATAATAGAAACAAAATGTATTAGCCTTTTTACCCGTTATTATCAATCTAAATTAATCTCGTTTTTAATTTAACTTAAGTTGTTTTTTTCTTTATTTAAATTTGGTTTTTCTTCATTTAAATTTGGTTTTTTCTTTATTGAAATTTCGTTTTTTTCTTTATTTAAATTTCGTTTTTCTTTATTAATTTCGTTTTTCTTTATTTAAATCTACCCTTAACTGTGTCAGTAATTTGTTAGTCAGAAAAATATTAGACTACCTTAAAAGTATTGCTTAATTCAACAGACTGTGTGTGTGCGTTTTATAGCACTAGTGCAGTGTCCATTCTCGGAGCATTTAAGCCCTGCCCGCGTGAGGCGCGCCGCTTCCCGCTCGTGCTGTTCTGTAGTTTACTAAAAGTTTATTCATTCTGAATGTGTCACGTCTCGCGTGTACATCTATATTGCACCAAATGCGACACTGCACTTGTGAAGTCGATTGGATGAACGGTTCTCGAAATAATAAAAAATGCAAACGGACATACCGACACATAAAGATTCCTGCCTTTATTAGAGAGAAGAATATGTTCAGCCCCCTCTCTCCGAAGCTTCGAATATTCGATGTTCATTACTACCGAAGCTTCGAAGCTCAAAAAATGGTATTCGGACCAGCCCTATTTGTAGTGGAGATGAGTGGTACCCGGTGGGGTCTTCTGCTGTTGTAGCCCATCTGCGTGTTGTGGCTTCACAAATGCTTTGCTGCATACCTCGGTTGTAACAAGTGGTTATTTCAGTCAAAGTTGCTCTTCTATCAGCTTGAATCAGTCGGCCCATTCTCCTCTGACCTCTAGCATCAACAAGGCATTTTCGCCCACAGGACTGCCGCATACTGGATGTTTTTCCCTTTTCACACCATTCTTTGTAAACCCTAGAAATGGTTGTGCGTGAAAATCCCAGTAACTGAGCAGATTGTGAAATACTCAGACCGGCCCGTCTGGCACCAACAACCATGCCACGCTCAAAATTGCTTAAATCACCTTTCTTTCCCATTCTGACATTCAGTTTGGAGTTCAGGAGATTGTCTTGACCAGGACCACACCCCTAAATGCATTGAAGCAACTGCCATGTGATTGGTTGATTAGATAATTGCATTAATGAGAAATTGAACAGGTGTTCCTAATAATCCTTTAGGTGAGTGTATATATATTAACAAATATCAACACAGTTTTAAGTGTCTCAAATAATTTTTTGGTTTGAGTAGGAAGAAGAAAAACAAAAATTAGTTCACAAATTGTCCCGCCACAAGGGCTACAAAAAAGAAACAAAATTAGCTCAAGTCACAAGATCAGCAGTAATTCCAACAGTTTAGTTCATATAGTTCAATAGTTCACATAGACAGTAAGGAAAAAAAATCTATAAAAACATTTCCCCGATCAAAAAACAGTCAACAGTCAAAAGTCAAGTCACGTCAGAACTGGCCTAGTGTACTCACGACTCCTTTTTCCTTTAATAGTCTGGTCCACGTTTTTCTGGAACTTCCCAGACGTGATTAACAGGCTGGAGGCTCCCAATCCGTCAATTCCGCCCAGATTTTAGAACTGCTCACTCGTACTGTTAGCCCTGCAGCATCTCAACGACCATCCGCTAGTCACACAATGACGAGGATACAATGCTTTCCTTTTAATGATCCAGAGCGCGATTGATTAGAACGCAGACGATACACATTTTTGCCACGGATAAAACAATAAATTGCGGGAGTCTTCGAGCGGAGCTCCGTGAGATACACTCACTGGCTTGGCTTCCGACAGCCACCTCAACTTCCTTGAGCGGCGCACGTCATCCAGATAAAGGTAACTGGGCTGGACCGAAGACGTCACCATCTTCGTCGCTATCTTATGACGACCGCAGATTCACATACTATATACATTGTTTTGATTTTTATGGATAATGAACTCGGATTATATTACAGATGAAAGATGACTGATAAATCTAGGATAAATAAACATTTAATTGCTTATTTTATGACGACATCGTCACAGCATGAATGGAAGTCAGTGCAAGGAAAAGTCTAGTGTGAACGGCCATTAACCCCCTGGGGTCGGCGGTATCAGCTCACTTTTTTTTTAATCTGTTCAAAAGAGATTAATTTTGCTCTGTTGACTTTGATATTACAAACACGTTTCATACATCAATCGATTCTGTTAAATGTGTATTATTTTTGTGTATACTCACAATAAAAACAAAGTGTTTTTCATTTTGCCAAATAAAGAAAAATAAACA
Organism: Leuciscus leuciscus; assembly: GCF_965113295.1. NCBI lineage: Eukaryota > Metazoa > Chordata > Actinopteri > Cypriniformes > Leuciscidae > Leuciscus > Leuciscus leuciscus. The sequence continues at coordinate 6,650,354 of NC_138725.1, forward strand.
CGAAGCGAGTTCTGCCTTCCCTCTGTCAGTGAAGTCCATTCTGAAACGCGTCCGAAAATGAACAATAACTCAGTGAATACTCAGTCAAACAGGCATACAGACACACAGGCATGAAGCTTGAATTATCTTCTTTTAAATGAAGTAATTTATATAAAAAACAAATATTCTCAGTTCATGTAATCTGTTAGAAAAGAGCGAGATGTCAGTCGTTCTCATCTAATTATTTTTAATGTGACTCCGCCCACGGAGAGTGCGCGCTATTCAAACACAAATTACTGAGGCAATCCACGAACCTGTGAATGCCCCCATATCAGCTCGAGAAAACACAAGTTTAATCAGATCATTGTACTTGTTTACACCGTCTCGCAGCGCTGTGAGGAATAATAATAATGGAAAATGTACCTCAGAAGTGCGGGTATTTCGAGGAGCAAGGATCCGACTGAGCTGAGGAATACTGAAGTAAGTTTGTTTTCCTTCTCAAGTGAATCGCGTTTCTGTTTGTGAATGAATGAATGGCAGAGATGCGCGCTGTTTACCACAGCTCGCAAAAAGACAGTTTAAATTTAAATCGCATTTCTGAGTGTGAATGAATTGTTTTAGCAAACTGTATTGCTATACTGAGATGAGTAAAAATCGACTGAAATATGTTTAAATAAAATGTAGGCTATTTGTATAAGCAACGTATTAAACTGCAAATTAACATTTATATGCCCTTATATTTCATAAAAACAACGTTACAGTCAGGCGTTTCTGTGTGTGAATGAATGTTTCGTTTTTAGCAAACTGTATTGAGTAAAAATCGACTGAAATATGTTGAAATAAAATGTATTTGTATAAGCAACGTATTAAACTGCAAATTAACATTTATATTTCTTATAATAAAAACGAAAGACCTATGTTACAGACAGATGAAAGACAACATTTCGTTAATTAGTTTTGGATAGATTATACATTTTTACTGTAAAATATCTGCCACCTCAAATAAGCTTTTGTTTGCCAATTTTTGCTCATATGTTAAATATAGTATGTTTTGTCAAAAATAAAGTAATCAAATAATCAATCAAATCCTTAACTTTGAAATATGTATGATAAAATGTATACTTTAGTTTTTACAAAGAAAGATTACACTTGAATTGTTGTTGTAATTGTAATTCCACAAAGTGATGAAGTCACTGATCACTACATGGTAACTTGCATATTACGTACTGCTGTAATATGTCATGCGGCGTCGCGTTATCAACCAGGCAGAACAATCCTCCCATCCACCATAGATAATTTCTCAAATTGCTTATCTAATCTGTCTCAGCTGCTGCCTGAACCCAAACAAACAGATGAACTAGAAGAACTAACTAGCACTATGAGCACCATTCTCTCTAGAACATTGGATGTGGTTGCACCTATTAAATTAAAAAAGGTCAGAGAGAAAAATAAAGCACCATGGTATAACAATACTACGCATGTTTTAAAGAGAGAAACCCGTATTTTAGAGCGTAAATGGAAACAAACTAATTTAGAGGTCTTTAGAATCGTGTGGAAAGACAGTATGTCACGTTATAAAAAGGCACTAAAAGCGGCCAGGGCTGAGCACCTCCGCAAACTAATAGAAAACAACCAAAACAATCCAAGGTTTTTATTTAATACCGTGGCTAGACTAACAAATAAACAGACGTCACCCGAACAAAATATCCCGTTACAGTTCAGTAGTAATGATTTCATGAACTTCTTCACTGAGAAAATAGAAAGCATCAGAACCACAATTGTAAACGTTCAATCTTCAATCGCGCCTTATAATTCAGCTTCAATTATCACCCCGAAAGAACAATTACAGTGCTTTACAACTATAGAACAAAAAGAGTTAAATAAACGTATCACTTCATCTAAAACAACAACATGTTTATTAGATCCTATACCAACTAAACTACTGAAAGAAGTGTTACCTGTAGTGGAAGAGCCTCTCCTCAATATTATTAACTCGTCTTTATCTTTAGGTCATGTTCCAAGAACATTTAAACTGGCAGTTATAAAACCTCTCATTAAGAAACCACAATTAGATCATAATAATCTAGCAAATTATAGACCCATTTCAAATCTTCCATTTATGTCTAAAATATTAGAAAAAGTTGTGTCTGCTCAACTGGGCTCTTTCTTGCAACAAAATGATATCTATGAAAAGTTTCAGTCTGGATTCAGACCGCATCATAGCACTGAAACTGCGCTCGTTAAAATCACAAATGATTGACTTTTAGCTTCTGACCAAGGCTGTATCTCAATACTAGTTTTACTTGATCTTAGTGCTGCGTTCGATACTATAGATCATACATTACTCTTAGATCGACTACAAAATTATACTGGTGTTCAAGGACAAGCACTAAGCTGGTTCAAATCATACCTATCTGACCGCTACCATTTTGTCTATTTAAATGGAGAAAAATCGATCATAACTCCAGTAAACTATGGAGTGCCGCAGGGATCTGTATTAGGCCCTCTGTTATTTAATTTAATTTTATCAATCAATAAATTCCTCTTGAAACAAACTTTGTTGTATTATTTTAATTTAATACTGTGAAGCTGCTTTGATACAATCTGTATTGTATAAAGCGCTATACAAATAAACTTGACTTGACTTGACTTAATTGTAACCTTTTTAATAAAAAAAATATTTACAAGGTAGATGTAAACAAACTATTAAAAGGTAAATATAAGCCTTTTCTTTAAATAATTTTTATTGTGTTTTATTAGTGACAAATTTGGGGAGAGGATACATATTCCAAAACTGAAAATACAGTATGAGAATTAACTGCACAATTACTAGACATGTTTTCCTGGATATTATAGGCCAATTTGCAAGCACAATTTGTGAAAAAATTAAATAAAAAAAACATTGAGATGCTTCCAACTGTTGCTCTTGCATTCTTTCTTGTGGCTATAGGTGACACACCTGAATGAATGGCTCATTAAGTATGCGGGCCCCATTGTCTCCTCAGGTGTGAACCACTACATATGCATGATGCTGTTGAATGGTTGACGCCCCTTGCGCATATTGCCTTTACAAACAAAAAGTGTTTTACAAGATTTAAATCAATGTATTGTGTTATGTGAATGATTAGGTAGGATTATTTTCACATCATTTTGAAGAAAAAACTCTAGGCAACGACATCCATTAGTCAAAAGTCTTATTGTCACATATTTAGTATGTGTTTTGTGGCCTTATTTCAGAAACTTTTTTTTTTAGTTTTTTCAATGACCGTGCATAAAACATTATTCTCTCAAAAATACTAACATGTACATGCATGCTGCTCACATATTATGGTAGCCTTGTTTGTGCTAAATAGAGTGTAATTATACCTTTGCCATTAATATGTTTATAAGCAACTGAAAAAAGCACAAATGTCAGGGCATGTCAGAACATCTCAAGGACCCCAAAAAACCCTCAGACCCCAGAGGGTTAATAGTTAAAATGTTTGTCAAATAAATATCAATCTCAAAGTTGGTATCGAAACATGGCAGTATATTGTATATTTTAATGTTAATATCATGTTAGATAATTGTGTCATTGATCAAATATATTCAATAGTTCTTGCTAAAGAAACATGGGATTCTTGCCTATAATGTTTTAAAAATAATAATTGGAAGATAAATTTTACCTCGTTCATGGAAAGTTTCAAGGACATATCAATTATAAAAAGGCATCAAATTATCATAATATTTTATAGCAGTTGTCTACTTTCTACTTACATCAGGGCTCACTTTAATGTCCTTTCACTTTATATTTCTCTCTTTTAATTATTTTGATGTACTGAAAATTAAATGTGATATTTTTTTTCTTTCCTGTCAGACCTGATGGACGTGAAGGAGGAGAGTGAAGAACTGAGTGAAGTGAAGGAGGAGAGTGAAGAACTGAGTGAAGTGAAGGAGGAGAGTGAAGAACTGAGTGAAGTGAAGGAGGAGAGTGAAGAACTGAGTGAAGTGAAGGAGGAGAGTGAAGAACTGAGTGAAGTGAAGGAGGAGAGTGAAGAACTGAGTGAAGTGAAGGAGGAGAGTGAAGAACTGAGTGAAGTGGAGGAGGAACATCATGTCAAACCTGGAGAAAAACCTTTGAGTAGCTCAAAGACTAAAAATACATTTTTAAAGAAAACAAGAGCCAAGAAATCTTTCACCTGCACTCAGTGTGGGAAGAGTTTCACAACCAAACAAAGTCTTGAGATTCACATGAGGATCCACACCGGAGAGAAGTCGTTCTCATGTGATCAATGCGGGAAGAGTTTCAGCCAATTATCTTCCCTTCATGTTCACATGATGATCCACACCGGAGAGAAGCCGTTCACATGTGATCAGTGTGGAAAGAGATTCTCATGCAAACAATATCTTAAAGAACACATGAGGATCCACACCGGAGAGAAGCCTTTCACATGTGATCAGTGCGGCAAAACATTTCTTAGGTCATCACACCTGAAGACACACCTGACAGTTCATACGAAGGAGAAGCCACATTCATGTTCTGTGTGTGGAAAGAGTTTTTCACAGCTGCCTAGTTTACTTAGACATGAGAAAACTCACACTGGTGTGAGAGAATACATGTGCTTTGAGTGTGAGAAGACTTTTACTACAGCGGACAATTTAAAACTGCACCAGAGAATACACACTGGAGAAAAACCTTACAAGTGTTCACACTGTGACAAGAGATTAAATCAGTTAGAACATCTGAGATCACATGAGAGGATCCACACTGGAGAAAAACCTTTCAAGTGTTCACACTGTGACAAGAGATTCAGTCAGTCAGCAAATCTGAGATCACATGAGAGGAACCACACTGGAGAAAAACCATACAAGTGTTCACACTGTGACAAGAGATTCAATCAGTCAGAACATCTGAGATCACATGAGAGGATCCACACTGGAGAAAAACCTTACAAGTGTTCACACTGTGACAAGAGATTCAAACACTTAACAGGTCTGAAATCACATGAGAGGATCCACACTGGAGAAAAACCTTACAAGTGTTCACACTGTGACAAGAGATTCAGTCTGTCATCATCTCTGAGATCACATGAGAGGATCCACACTGGAGAAAAACCTTACAAGTGTTCACACTGTGACAAGAGATTCAATCAGCTATCACATCTGAGATCACATGAGAGGATCCACAGCAGAGAGAAGCCGCACACGTGTGGTCAGTGTGGGAAGAGATTCTCTTTTAAAAGTCACCTGAAGCAACACATGATGATCCATGCAGGGGAGAAACCACATCACCGCATGCATCGTTAAAATAGTCCAACAGACTACAGTGGCTCAACCTTAAGTTTATCAAGCTACAAGAATACTAGCTATTTGTGTTTATCAAGCGATGAGAATACCCCGCTCTCTCCTACGTAATATTTACGTATGATTTGACAGTTTACTTGAATAAATACCTAAAATATAAAAGGAGTGCATCATGCCTGACCCCTACATGAACACTTTTGGTTTTGTGAATCAGAAAATTCAACTGAAAATAAATACTGGTTTAGAAAAAGCACGATTTCCAAAATCTTGTGCAATGCCACACAGGAAAACTGGCAGAGTAATTTTTCCAGAGTAATTTTTTTTTACCTCAAAAATAGTTGTTTTTTATCTATTTTGAGTGAACAGAGTAAAATGTGTCCATAGAGTGGGAGCAAAATTAAAGAGTAACTGTGACTCCTCCCCAAAATCTTCTCCGAAAGTTTCGTTTATCCGCCATTACGTTGGATACGGCGATCGCTGCATGTGGATTTGGAAGAAGTTGTGCTTCGGCTGGATGTAAAAGTAAGTAGAATTTCAAAGTTGTATTACTCATTTTCATAATAATCGCCTCTGTTTTGAGCTCAGATCATTTTGCCGCGTTTTTTTAAACATTACAGAGATCGCTTTCTAATGTTAACTTGATGTGAAGTTTAACGTGGACGTTAGTGCTCGACAAGACTTGTTTAGCTAGCTAACGAGGGAAAATCACTAACGTTAATCACTTGTTAGATGCTGTGGTGCACCAAAATGTTTAGCCTACGTTAGTTTACTGGGAAGGCGAACACATAGCCTAAAATGAGAAAATGATCACATTTTAAACTGGCCTCAAGATAGAACTCTAAGTTAGGATAAATCTTGAAAGTTATCTTATTATCTTAAATGATAAATTATCTAATTTTTGTAACCAAAGCAAATAACGTTAGCTAACATATAGATTACATGAACGTTAATTGACACCAGTGAAGTTAGCTTCATATCAAATGTTTGTCCACTATACGTTATTGTGACGAGCGCGCTCGAGTTGTGCACCACATGTACTTGACTCTGTAATGAGTTAAGTTAATGTTAGGATCGATGGAGGCCATTTTGATGTGGATGTGGATGAGCATTGAGCACCGTGCCTTAACAGAACTATTAAACTGTTATTACAAATTAAAAACACATTAGTGAAAAAAGTTAATTCATGTTGTGTAGTGCATTTGGTAACACGTTAGAATAATGTTCCATGGTGGTTGTTACTAGAGTGTTAACAATGCGTTAATCATTTAGTTATTCGCATATAGCCTACACATTATGTGTAAGTTAGTTATTCATAAATGATGGAAGTTCCATCATTAATGAATAACTACAAAGGAACAAATGATTAATGCATTGTTAACACTCTAGTAACAACTATTAACTAACAAGAAACTCTGATTAATGAATTAGTAAGTAATAGCGCTCTGAATGTGGTAGTTCTAAGAACACTGCAGGTTCATAATTAACGTGAATAATGCATAATGTATAAAAAATGGTAATGGTAGTAACCCACTAATAATGACTCAAGTATTATCAAATCCTTCAGAAGGAACTACGAATTATTTGGAACAGTATTATAAAGTTAAAAGCATGATAACTCCCTAGTAATGGCTAAAGTCATTGTAGGCTTTTTAGATTTTTGGAAGATTTGGAATAGTAATTCCTCCCGATTGATTTGGTAACACTTTAGTCATTACTAGTAGGTTACCAAGATCTTCACTTTAGAATACTGATCCAAATAATTAGTAGTTCCTTTAGAAAGATGTAGTAACACTTGAGTCAAAAACCTCAACAGCTAACAATGACTTCAGCCAATATTAGGGAGTTATCATGCTTTTCATTACCTTATATTATACATAATCTAGGGTTTAACGCTAAGGATTTTTTAGCTGGAAAATCCAGTCGGGCCAGTGATTCAAATTTTTACTTGCCCTGTAAAAAAATGGGCCTATAAAATAAGCCTAGTAGCCTACTCTAAAGTGTTACCAAATGTTTTTTTTTCCTTTTTTCATCTGACTGTGAGTGTTAACGCCTTGTTTAACTTTGTCTTTTTGGTCCCTCCAGAATGCAAACCAACAACGTTGTCAGAGTGAAGTTCAAAGATAGCAAGAAATATATTTTTTCTCCAACACCTTTTACATTTCAGATGTTTTTGGAATGTGGTGAGATATAACAAACTTTAACATTGTTAATATCATTACTACTTTTCCCTCTGAAAATATTTTTTTAATAGTAATATAATAAGTGTATGATTTTATCTTATGGGGTATAAAAATAACTGTTTTAGTTCCTTTGGCATTGCTGGCCTTTGTCAATTTCCCAATGGTTTGTCCCAATGGTTTGTCTTTTACAATGGATGTAAAAGTCTTTGATGACTCAAAGACAGAGGTTGAGACTTCCGCTTCCGGTCGCATGGCGTGAGCAGAGCAAGAGACCAGCTCCGTGTACATTGTATAAAATTTTATTTTCCAGACCAACTAATTTCAAACAAACAGAGCCACAATGTCCGTGAGATTAAAATGTCTCAAAGGAAGGGCAGACAATACAAAAAAAGTGAAGGCGCTAAAGCCAGCGGAGCCGCGGGGCTAACAGAAGAAGGCCCAATCTCACTAGGCAGTCTGCGTGCCGAACTGAGATCAGAATTTAACTCGTACAGAGACACCATGCAAACATTTCTTAAAACAGAAATAGAAGGCCTTGGCAAACAAATACGCGACGAGATCTCATCCTTGCGGGAGACAGCCAAATTGGACATGAAAACTATTCGTGACGAGCTAACGGAAAAAGTCGAGAGACTGTTTTCAATGCAAGCAGAAGCAGCTAACATACAGACGAGCATGAAGCAGTCCCTCAGCGACACTTCTGACAGGCTCACGGCTCTAGAGAATTCTTGCCAATCTCTTGCTGCTGATCATAAGAAACTCCAGGAAAAATGCGTCGATTTGGAGAACAGGAGCCGCCGCCAAAACATCAGGATACTAAACATCCCAGAGGGATCCGAAAACAACACACCCAACCGCGTTTGTGGCCAAGTTTCTGCCTAAAGTGCTTGGTGAAGAAAACTTTGACGGCCCCATTCTTATTGATCGTGCCCACAGAAGCCTTGCCCCCAAACCACGGCCCCGACCCATAATCGCTCGCCTTCACTACTACTCGGATAAAGAAAAGATCATGTCGTTGTCCCGGTCCAAAGGCAAGCTGTCCTTCGAGGGAGCACAGGTTCATATCTTCCCCGATATGAGCCCAGAGGTAGGACGACAACGAGCAGCCTTTAATCAAGTGAAAGCCAAACTACGTGATGCTGGAATTCAGTACAGAATGCTTTTCCCTGCCAAGCTGGAGATTACAGCCGATGGTTCCAAAATGTCTTTCACCGACCCACGGGCAGTGGAGAGGTTTATTGACAGCAATAAATCATCATGAGCGTTGAACGTAAGAACACTAATTTGAACACTTGTGTGTGGTAATGCTATGGCCTACACGAACTGAGTAACGGACTCTCAACCAGGTACCCAAAGAATGTGAATCCTTTTACCTTTTTTTTTTTTTTTTTACCTATTTGTTCTTACATTTCTTTACTACAGAATATTATTACGGTTATTTTTATTTATTCATGGGGAACTCTGGGTTACATTAGACATAGGTACTGGCCAAAATATGGTTAAGAAGGTCTGGAAAACGAAGGTCTTTTCTTTCTTTTTTTTAGGAGCTTAGTGGTAAGTCAAATGTTCACACACCTCTCTGCGGGTATAAATAACCTTTCTTTTGGGAATATGCGCTTCCTCTGTAGTTCTGACGGAGCAGCTAGTTCAGGGGAGTTCAGGGAGGGAGCAGGGTTTGTTGTATTTAGGGACTTTGGTTTATTCTGTGTTTTTACCTGCACTACAATTGAATATAACTGATTTTTATTGGAGACCGTCCAAAAAAACGAAACTGAGTAGCCACATTTTTTTTTAATTTTTCCAACTAAACAGTTATGGCTAAAAACTATATTTTAGACTCATCTAGTCACAAACACTTGGTCAAAATTATTTCCTGGAATTGTAAAGGACTTAATGGACCTATTAAACGAGGAAATGTACTGACCCACCTTAAAAAATTAGAGATGGATATCGGGTTTTTACAAGAAACACACTTGAGAGATCAGGATCATAAACGGTTACGAACTAAATGGATTGGACAGATATTTCATTCTAAATTCCCAGTAAAAAACAGAGGCGCAGCTATAATTATTAGACAATTCCCTTCTTAGCATCAAAAATAATATCTGATCCTCGAGGACAATATATTATTGTTACAGGAAAATTGTACAATAAACCAGTCACTCTAGCTAGTGTATACACCCCCAATATTGATGATGAGGCTTTTATTACCTCTTTCTTTACAGCATTACCTAATATGGATTCTCATAAATTGATTATTGGAGGGGATTTTAATTTGGTGTTAGACCCAATAATTGATAGGTCATCACAAAAACCATCCAACATATCAAAGTCTGCTAAAACCATTCATGCACTCATGAATACCTATAAATTATTTTATCCATTTAGAGTTTTATCTCCCAACACAAGGAAATATTCTTATTTCTCTCCGGTTCATCATTCGTTTTCTGGAATAGATTTCTTTTTAATTGATTATGCATATTTAACAAACATCAAACACTGTGATTACGAAGCAATTGTGTTATCTGATCATAGTCCAGTATCATTCCACATAGAGATGGGACATGACCTGACAACCAAAAAATGGCGGTTTAATAATGCTCTTTTATCGGATGATAAAGTAATAGAAGAACTGCAAAAACAAATTGATATATTTCTGAATACAAATGATGATCCAGAGATCAAAAGATCCACCTTGTGGGAAACATTTAAAGCATACATGAGGGGCCAGATTATTTGCTTGAGTAGCTTGAAAAATAAACGGCGAAGGGAAAAGGAGTTGAAATTGACCCAAGAACTTAAAGAAATTGACAGAGTTTATGCTAACTCCCCCACACCAGACCTTTATAAAAGAAAGCAATCGTTGCAGACCGAACTCAATTTATTATACACTGCAGAAACGACTAAATTCTTGACACAATTAAAACACAAATATTATGAATATGGGGAAAAAAACAGGTAAATTATTAGCCCAGCAAATTAAAGAAGAAGCAGCGTCAAGGTTAATAACAGAGATACGGACAGATTCCGGTCAGACAACAACTGATCCTAAAATAATAAATGACACATTCAAGAATTTCTATTCTAAATTGTATTCTTCAGAATCCAAAAATGATTCAAACTTAATAGAACAATTTTTTTTATAAACTTCAGATACCTACTACACATTTAGAAAACAAAAAATTATTAGAACAACCTATTTCAAACTTAGAAATAAAACAAGCTATACAGTGTATGCAAAACTCTAAGTGCCCTGGACCTGATGGTTACAGTGTTGAATTTTATAAGGCTTTTATAGATCAAATTTCAACACTTCTATTAAGTGTCTACAATGAAGCATTGACTACAGGTTCTCTACCTCCAACGTTATACGATGCCTGCATCTCTTTAATCCATAAATCTGGCAAAGACCCTCTAGAACCAGGTTCATATAGACCCATAAGCCTTTTGAATGTGGATAATAAAATTTTGGCAAAGATCTTAGCCATATGTTTGGAAAAGGTCCTTCCAACCGTTGTGTCACCAGACCAAACTGGATTTGTTAAAGACAGGCAGTTGTTTTTTAACATCAGGCGACTGTTCAACATTATCTACACTCAGAATCCAAATAAAGAAGTATCCGAAATATTGGTCTCACTAGATGCCGAGAAGGCCTTCGACAGGGTCGAGTGGGATTTTCTCTTCTTGGCCCTGTCAAGGTTTGGATTTGGCCCCTACTACATTTCTTTAATTCAACTACTTTATGCTCAGCCTAAAGCATGTGTTCACACAAATAATATGGATTCTTGCTCTTTTCCTCTTCACCGTTCAACACGACAAGGCTGCCCTTTGTCTCCCTTGTTGTTCGCGCTGGTCATAGAACCTCTTGCTATTTTGCTGCGCTCTACGGGGGATTATAAGGGGATTGTAAGAGGAGATAAGGAGCATAAGGTGTCCTTATATGCGGACGATCTGCTTCTATATATTTCAGATCCATCTCTGTCTCTACTAAAAATTATGACCATGCTATCGGACTTCGGTAAAGTATCAGGATATAAAATTAACCTGTCAAAAAGCATATTGTTTCCGATCAGCTCTAGGGCAAAAGATCAAGTACATACACTCTCCCCTTTTCCCTTTGCTGTTTTAGACTGTTTTAAATATCTCTGAATAAATATCACACAGGAAATATCTGGCCTTTTCAGCAAAAACTTTGTAAACCTATATAAACAAACGGAGCAACAGATTGAGAGGTGGTCTAATCTTCCGATCTCTCTCGCTGGCCGAATTAATATTATAAGAATGAATGTTTTACCAAAATATTTATTTTTATTTCAGTGTGTTCCAATTTTGATTGGTAAGAAATTTTTTACCAAAATAGATTCTTTAATTGCGTCCTTTATTTGGAATAAAAAGATACCAAGAATTAAAAAATCCTTTTTACAAAGACCCAAACCCATAGGAGGAATGGGATTGCCCAGCTTCCGGCTCTATTATTGGTCCTGTAATATTCGATGTATGTCATTTTGGAATGGATTTCACAAACCTGATTGGGAACAGATGGAAAATCAAGCTTTTTCTCCTAATACACTAAAATCATTGATACATTACACCTCTGATCTTTCTAAATTTAAGGCTCAGAATCCTGTTGTGTCCCACTCACAAAAAATTTGGTCTCAGATTAGAAGACATTTTCATTGGAATCAATGTTCAGTCCTTACACCAATAACTGGTAATCAAGCACATAAGCTGTTTTCAGGTCAAACATTTCAACAATGGGACCTTAAAGGAGTGCACACAATTAAAGACCTCTTCATTGATCAAATATTTCCAACATTTGAACAATTAATACATAAATTTAATATTGAGAACAAAGACTTTTTTAAATACTTGCAAATGCGCAACTTTACTAAAGCAACATTTCCCTCTTTTCCCAATCAGCCTGAAGTATGTCCTATGAACAATGTATTTTTGAACAACCCACTTAAAAAAGGTTCTATTTCTAGAATATATAATTACCTTTCACAGATAGATAATACAACTACACTTGACCATATAAAGGATGCTTGGAGTGAAGACTTAGGAATAAACATCACAGACGACCAACGACCTCCTCCTCAGTCTGTATCAGACACGGTCTGCTCTAGTTTAAAATCCTGCACCGATTACACCTTTCCAAACAAAGACTGTCCAGGATGTTTCCGGGAGTGGACGCCTCTTGTGAACGTTGTGGCTATGCCCCTGCTTCATTGTCACATACATTTTGGGACTGTCCCCACATCACCCTCTATTGGTCTAAAATAATTGAGACTTTGTCAGCAATTTTTAATGTTAGACTCCCAGCAGATCCTGTAATGTCACTGTTTGGTGTTGTACCTACAGATATACATTTAAACAGCTCAAAAAATAATGTATTGTGTTTTGTGATGTTGCTAGCCAGACGTCTAATTTTACTAAACTGGAAAAATAAAACTCCTCCTACTCATCAAAACCTTTTTAGAGACGTAATGCAATATTTACAATTGGAAAAAATTAAATATTCTTTAAGGAAGAAAGAACAAACATTTTACTCAATTTGGCAACCTTTTATTAATTAGGGACCGTTCGGTATTTATGGCAGGGGCCACCGGAGGAAAATAGGGGAGGGTCATGTCTTTTTATTCTTTGTTGAGGGGAGAGTCATTCAACTTTTTTTAGTCTAGGGGGAGGGTCACCCAACTTTTATATACATGAAAACAGCAACATTTCAAAGTGGCTTGTTTGGTGATATTTTTTTCCATTTAGCTCCATGTTGATCTCGCGTAATCAGCCCCCCTTCGATATCAGATGGGTCTGACCCAACAAAAATCCAGTTTGGCGCTGTTTGAAAAATGCATCATGTCAGAACAGAATGCCAATGAAATGTTTACCCGGCAAAGCTTTAAAGCACGAGCAAATAATGAACTTTTGTGATTGCGAATAAGTGCACAGTGTCCTGTGAGTGTAACTCTACCACTGCATTAACATGTGATGTGAACGTCGAGTTTTACAGTATTGCGACTGAGGCGCCAGAACTGCTGCTGATAGAATGTGCGCTGTAGCGCGATACTACCATATTTTAGTTCCATTCTTATTTTGTTTCCACGATGTGTAAGATGTAGGGCTACCACATCTTTAAATTACTATTAGTATTATTTAAGTTAACATAATAAAATACGTAGACCTACACCACAAAAACTAGTTGAGGATAAATTCGTTAAAATTGGGCGATTCCAGTGTTATAGACGTAACATTTGCAGTCAAAACTTGAAATATAAATTCTCAGAAAATGCATTTGATACCAATATTTTGGAGTCAAGACATTAGAAAAATAAAGGAGTCAAGACATTAGAAAAATATCAGTCTACACATTAAATTTTATATTTAATATGAGGGAAATACACATGTGACGTGACGTGACACAAAAAAAATCTTTAACTTTTAGGTGGCAAAAATATGTTTGAGTAATTCTTCTATAAATTACACTGTGCAAACCAAAAGATATATACCCACCGGATGAATAAAGATCGGCCTCCACAGAACATAAAATATTATTTTTATTTTATTTTTCGTGTTTGCATTTATGTGAAAAAAAACAACAAAAAAAAACAATGTTAAGGGCGTGACAGTTCTCCATTACGGACATGATTGCTCTGAAAGCGACTTTAAAAATTTCACAGAGACCTCAAACAGAAAGCACAAAGCCTTTCTTTAAAGTGAATTTCGTTTTTTTATTAATTGTATCTTAATTTTAATCAATGTTTCATCTGGATTTAATAAATAAGAAGTAAATATAGTAGAAAATAGATAATCACGGAGGCGCGGGCGAGTGAACTGGACTCTTGTCTCATAAATGAACCGAAACTCAGCGTAAGGTATGCTACTTGCCTCACAGACCTGAGAAATATATAGAAAGCTTGAAATGTCTACTTTTAAACAGAACAATTCAAAACGAAGGAAAACCGACTGCTTTCTGCTTATGAAATGTGCATTTCTCTCTGGCGCGTTCTGAGAAGATCGCGACGCATCGTCAACTTCATCTTTGCAGTCGACACAGAAAACACTTGTTTATTAATAAACAATTAAAATGTTTCCTTGCTATATTTGACATATTAATAATCATTACTTTTGCTGGTTCTTTGTGACAGCTTTTAGATGCTTTATTGGCAGCCCCACCCACATGTTGAACGAGTCACAAACATCAGCACCGAAAACATGATTTTTTTCAAATCTAAAATCAAAAATCGTGATACGAACCGAATCGTAGGTTTGGTCTATCGTTACAGCCCTAGTAAGATGAGAAAGCAAGAGTTTATGGTTTAAAAAAACAAAACAAAAAACAATGGCTATCTGAACATCTTTGCCAAGCGCAAACCAGTACAGAAGTAGGCTAATCAATAAATTATCGGGGAGGGTCATGCCTTTTTTCACAAACATTTTGGAGGGTCATAGAAAAATGTATTGCTGGCGAAGGGAGGGTCATGTCTTTTTTGACAACAGATCTCAAAACTCCTCCGGTGGCTCCTTAAATAAAAAACGAACAGTCCCTTAATATATCATTATTTAGGGACAAATCATTGTTTGATTTACCGCTCCGAGCGGGACTTTCAATGTCAGCATTTTGATTTCGGCAAATCAGTTTAGGCGAATGCAAACAACTTGATTATTGATTCCAACATCCACCCACACAAGAAAACGTGCAACCTAACGTTACCTGAGGGAATAATACGCTGATTTACTGCTCAAAAAATATTTCTGATTGTTATCAATGTAGAAAACTGTTTTTTGTTTTGTTTTGTTTTTCAGGATTCTTTGATTAATAGAAAGTTTCAGAGTTTTCAACGTTATAAATGTCTATACTGTAACTTTTGATCAATTGAATGCATCCGTGCCTATTACTTTTCTTAATTTCTTAAAAAAATCTTACTGACCCCAAATTACTTTTACTGGTTCTTTGTGGCAAGCTTTATGCGTGCGCTTGTGCGGCTATATTACGTAAACGCTCATTATCCTGTAGGCTATATAGCCTATTTAAGTAATTTAAGTAATTCAATTAATATAAAGGGGCGATTTGTCCACTAATGGCTTAAATGAATAACTATAGTCGATTAGAAAATGTTTTTTTGTCGGAGGCAGCCCTTATTCCACATATTTACAAACGCCGTGGGCGCACCGCTTCACCATCTTGCTTGGAGAATGTTTGTCGGACATGCTCACATAGTAACGGTTGCTATGATGTGTGATTGGACAATGGCCGTTTTGGGGGAGGGGCCGGCGAAAGGTCAATTGAATGTTCATGCCTACGAGTTGTGGGCGGTGTTCTTTGTATAAATATACAAATTATTTTCCGTTCAGTTTTTATTATGTTAACTTTCTAACGCCAAGCTTTTGTATTATAATTATAATTATTATTTACAATAATAAATAAATAAATGATGATGATAATAATGAATGAATAAATAAAATGTTGTGTTATGATTAAAATTATCTTGCTGTATAAATGTTTATAATATTTAATATTATACATTTAATGTTTAATATTATATATTTAATTTAATATATTTTATATTCAATGGTGTTCCTGCAAGTGTAAATAAATCCTTTTATTGCGTCGACCACATGACATTCTACCTAAATTGTATTTATATTCTTTTATTTATGAATCTGTCTATAATGTATATAATTTCTGAATTGAAATGATTAAAATGATCTTGCTGTATAAATGTTTATAATATTGAATTGTAATTACCTGGAAAAACAGCACAACATACAGAAATACAGATATAGAATAAAAAAAAATATATATACTATAGGACAAACTGAAATTCCATGAAAATAAATCTGAATGAAGGACTCTAAGAATAATACGATCCTATAAGAATCAAATTAGATCCTACAGGACAAAGTGAAATTCCATTAAAAAAAATCAGAATGTCCAATAGGATTCTAAGAATCCAATAAGATCCTACAGGATAAACTGAAATTCCAATAGGATTTTTTGACCGCTGGTTGCCCAGACAGCAGGTGACTGCGAGCCGGATCCGTCTTCAAACCGGCAAATCCGCGTCAAGCCGCCTTTCCACTGCGCACGACATTCGCATTCGATTGTCGCATTTCGCCCCCTGGTGTCAGTCACACGGAACTTTGAAATTGGTCGTGATGCAACCGTTACCCTCGGCTATTCACAATGGTAAAATTAATGATTTTAATGAATGTAATGCATGCATGAATATATCCACACAAAACAAATGACCCTCAATACATCTTATATATAAAAAACAGTCGATTTTATAGAGCTAATCAATATAAATATTGATTTAATATGATACAAATATTTTTTTCAGCCATAATTATTAATTACCGTCATTTTGCAGGAATAGCGTTTACATTAAAGTATTAAAATATTGGTAATTCTAGCTTCGCGCTCATAGTTTTGATTAGAATACATCACATCCGGTCGACCGGTCGCATACGGTCTAGCCGCAGAAGTTCAGATATTTCAACGCATTCGAAGCTCAAATCGGATCCGAAATTTCCGCATACGCTTATGATCGGAACTCCCCGCAACTCCCGTACGACTCTCCATAGGAAATGAATGACTTCCGGTCCGACGTTTGTCGTTTGCAGTGGAAAGGCGGCTTCACAGTCACATCCGTTTCACTGCTCTAAAACGGATCCAGCCCGGGCCCGATTTCAGTGGGCGGGAACAACAGTCGCAAAACAGATTCGGGCCGTATCTGTGGAGACGAGCGCGCAAAACTTTTTTTCTGGAGTTTAGAAGAGGCTGCCACAGTCGGTACTCGGTATCCTACCTCACTTCACCAAGGTAAGTCACACATGGTCAAACTGTTTTATTAATTAATTAATTTCTTATTGATTATATTGTGTACTCGTTAGCTTAAATAGATCGGCATTGAATCGTAATGTTAGCTAACTCTTTTTTATGTTTTCAGAGGGCATATGCTAACACGAAGATGACCCAAAGGATTGTAATTATATGTAATTGACGAATTTTAACTGCTTTAATTAATTTTCACTGTTGTTAAAGTTTTAACTGCGGAAATGTTAGTGATAGGCTAGCGTTAGCTTAAACTAGCTATTAAATACAATTAACTAACCATGAACAATACATTTGTTACTGTATTTGTTAATGTTAGTTAATATAAATACAGTTGTTCATTGTTTGGTCATGTTACTTCACAGTGCATTAACTAAGGTTAACAAACAGCCTAACGTTACAACATTTTATTTTAATAATGCATTAGTAAATGTAGAAATTAACATTAAATAAGATTAATAAATGATGTAGAAGTGCAGTTAATTTTGAGTTTGTCAACTAATGATGCTATTCTCTTCTGCTCACCAACACTGTGGTTATTTAATCAAAAATACAGTAATATTGTGAAATATTATTACATTCTATAGTAAAATATAGGCTTATTTATCAAAGCTATAATTTTCAGCATCATTGCTCCAGTCTTCAGTGTCACATGATCCTTCAGAAATCATTCTAATATGATGATTTGATGCTCAAGAAACATTTATGATTATTATCAATGTTGAAAACAGTTGTACTGCTTCATATTTTTGTGGAAACAACTATACCATTCAAACATCTGTTGTAAGATTAATACTTTTATTAATCAAGGATGTCTTAAATCGATCGATATTAACAGTCAATTACATTTAAAATGTTACAAAAGAATTTATATTTAGTAAATGCTTTAATAATCTTAATTTAATAAATGTTCAACTTGAACTTTATATTTATCAAAGAATCATGAAAAAAATATCACCATTTCCACAAAAATGTTAAAGGGTAACTAAACCCCTGGTCAGAGCCTGACTCCACCCACTGGCAATATTTGAAAAATGCTAGAAAAGTGGGCAGACCCCAGCGGAGCGATAGAGGGGACGAACCGGGGGCGGGGGGGCGTGCACCTGAGACCTGCTGTCAGACTCTCTAAAATGGAGAGTGACTCACAGGGTCACAAGTAAGGAATAATTGACTTCAGGCCGTTGAATTATTAGAAAAACGCGAAGCGGAGTGGCCGTTACACCTCGGGTGTGCATTATTTTTCTAATAATTCAACGGCCTGAAGTCAATTATTCCGCTTATACTACAGTTACCACACCTCGAAACATTGTTCAGATTATGTATTTCAAGACGTTTGTAAAGTTTTTGTCATTAAAACGCTCTTGTATGTAGGACTAATTTCTTACGCATCTAATCCCATGCCTCCGTTGCTAATTCCAAAACGTCATTTCAGAGTTAGTAACGGAGGTTTGAGCCGCTGATAGCAGACTAATGCTGAGGACACACGACTAGCTGACACATTCTCTGACTGTTTCATCGACTGCAGCAGATTTTAAACACCGACTTTGAACACAGACTGAACGCGCTGAACACGCGCGGGCATGATCAGTCATAAGTATCAAATTACATTCATAACCGGCCTTAAAGTGTGTTCCCGGCTTTATGCAGTTATTAATGCAGTTATTAGAGAGAGATGTTGCATAAATGAGACAGAAAAGCATGTGCGTCAATATTATTATTTATTAATTAATTCAATCGTTTTAATTAATTCGTTAATTCTTTTTTTTTTCTATTATTGACAGATGACAGTAGACTAGCCAAATAAATGAAACCCAAAGCCCTTTTAACAAGTAGGCCTATCAATAATTATTTATTTGTTATTATCTGCAATAAAAATCCGTGCTGCAGGACTATCCATTTATTTAGCCTATATTCAGTTTAATTTTCTATTGATTATAGATAGGACTTTATAGTTTATTTATTCAAATTAAACTGCATGTTTCTATTGATTGTGAAGCTAGACATTGAAAATTGCAGATCAAGCGCATGGGGTGAAATGCTTTTTCTTGTTATGAATTGTATCCTATTTTCCGTTATTACAGTTGACTACGCGAAGTGATATGGAACTGTAATGCGGTCGAGACCTGCCTGGAACTACTTTAGCCGTGCGTTTCCCTGAAAATAATGCACACCTTAGAACGTTCGTCAACCAATCAGATTCAAGCATTCAACGGCCCTGTAGTATAAGACTACATAAAGTACATGCATCTGATGAGTTTTATCGAGTTGATGTCAATAGCGCGCGCTCTCTATAGGCATATTCATATTTTGCCGCTATGTGAAAAAATCCAGCAAAATGCGCCGACGCGTTTGTCGACCCCAGAGGATTAACTTTAGCCTAACCATAAATTGTGATTAAAATCTATATGATCACTCACATCAAGACGCCGCTGCGGTGGTGGAGTCCATGCAGGAGGAGCAGCGTTTGGCACTGCGTCGCTTTTCAGCGCGAGCTGTGTGGAGAAGCCCATTTCCACCTCTATTGCGTTGGAGAAGCAATTCCGCGTAAAATGCAGGTTTCACACTCACGGTCTTCCAGGCCAAGTGCATGCAACCACTGTCGCCTAATTTCCAAGTCTGCTGGAAAGCTATGCAGTCCAGCAGTGCTGTTGCAACCTGCAACACTACACCTACGTACCCTCCTGACCACTGTACTAAATACAGATAAATCTACGCTAGCTCGTACCAAGGGCGTGGTGAGCTCGTACCAAGGGCGTGGTGAGCTGGAACCTGCTTACGTCACCTGCCACCGCAAACATCCAATAGGAAAATTCAACTGCAGTAGCCACCGTTCAACCTGAAGAGGGCAGCACTCAGACGTTTTTACACCATATATTGTCAAATTAAAACACTTTATACCCAAATGTCAAAAAAGTTACTGGAATCAATGAACAGCATTAATAAAGCCCCATTCTTACAGATCATTAACTAAAAAAAGTTGGTTTAGGGTTTAGTTACCCTTTAAGCAGCACAACCGTTTTCAACATTGATAATAATAATAAGAAAAAATGTTACCCGAGTTCCAAATCAGCATATTAGAATGATTTCTGAAGGATCATGTGATATCTGATTCTGATCAATTTAAATTACCGTATTTGAATTCCGCACTATAAGGCGCACCGGATTATAAGGCGCACCTTCAATGAATGGCCTATTTTAGAACTGTTTTCATATATAGGGCGCACCGGATTATAAGGCGCATAGAATAGAAGATACTGCAGTCAAACGTTTGACTGGGTTTGCGTTATGCAGTGGTCACCAACCTTTTCAAGCCTAAGATCACACCCAAAGTCCAAATGTAAACCAAGATCTACCACTTGCAAAAAAATATGAAAAAACAAGTGGCTGAGCTGTAAAACCTTGTTTATATTCGACGCGTCCGCATGAGCGCGAAGGTAATAAAAAACGAATATCCGTCTGCTCGGGCAGATTCGGCTCAAAGTCGTGCATCTTCGGATGCGGAGGCGCGCGCGCAGCAAAATTACGTCATTGTGACAGCGCGCACGCCTCCACATCCGAAGATGCACGACTTTGAGCCGAATCTGCCCGAGCAGACGGATATTAGTACATCTCATCACACCGGCACCCAGTTTGCGCGTCTAAATCAGTTGTATGGTCTGGTGTTCAGTCTAAAACAAAACAGTTGCGTCAAGTATAAATGCCTCGTCTGTTTGGGGAGGTGCGCGCGCAGTCAGCGGAGGCTCGCGCTCCGGTGCCAGGCGAAAGTATAAACAAGGTTTAAGTCAGCGGTTGTTTTACAGACATTAATATAAGGCGCCAGATCCATATATAAGGCGCTCCGGATTATAAGGCGCACTGTCGTTTTTTGAAAAAATTAAAGGCTTTTAAGTGCGCCTTATAGTGCGGAAAATACGGTAATGTTTAAGTAATTGATATAGACCTACCAGTTTATCCCTTAACTGATCTACATTATAGAAGAACTATAAATCAGGGCTCAGAAGCTTATTAGTTGGAGGTTGATGTTTTTTGCACATCTTTTTTTTCTCAACAGGAGCTGTAAGGAAAAACCAGTCTTCTACCAGTGCAGCAGATAGTGGAATAGGTTCTTGCGGCATCCGTTGATTTGACCTTTGACCCGTGATGGCGGCTGGAAGGAACGTTCAAGAGCCAAAGAGGCCTTAACTGAGGTAAATATCAGATATAAGAAGCACAGCACAGTACAGCACAGCCGTCAGATTCTTTATTTAGTGCGACAATTACATGAATATCTAAAATCTTTCTTCTTGGTCTTTTTTTTTCTTTTTCAGATGCCTCATGGGAATTAAACGGCACATATGAAGTGGTTTGTAATACCATGGCTTTCCGACCTGTCCTGATTGTTTTTTGATGTGTTTACAGTTCATTCTATAAAATTATTTTGGTAACACTTTACAATAAGGTTCATTGGTTAACATTAGTTAACAACCTTAGTTAACAGGAACTAAGAATGAACTGCACTTCTTCAGCATTTATTAATCTTAGTTCATATTAATTTCAACATTCACTAATACGTTATTAAAATCAAAGATTGTATTTGTTAACATTAGTTAATGCACTGTGAACTAACATGAACAATGAACAGCTGAATTTTTATTAACTAACATTATCAAACATGAATAAATACTGTAACAAATGTTTGGCTCATTGTTAGTTCATGTTAGTTAATACATTAAGTAATGAAACTTATTGTAAAGTGTTACCATTATTTTTTGTATGTTTTTTCTTTGCAGCTTTTCACTGCCTCTGATCAATGCCACATTTTTTGGGGATAAATAATACATTCATGAGGCTTATGTCACTACACAACCTGAATACTCATTCAAAAACATTCTTTCAAATATACATTGAGAAAAGTTCTGAGATTGTGTCACTGTTTTAAAGGGAAAGTTCACTGGAAAATGAAAATTTGCTCTTAATTTATTCACCGTCAAGCCATCCAAGATATAGGTGACTGTTTTTCAGTTAAACAGTAAAGAAGATTTTTAGCTGAAACTGTGGTCTTTGGTGATTCATATAATGCAATTTAATGGCTACTGTCACTTTGAGAGTAAAAAACCAAACATATCACATGCAAAACAAGACTGCCGTGACACAGGACTGTTTGCAGAGGCTGTGGATTACAGGTAATAATGTTGTAAATAATGTTCAGTTTCTTTGACAGACCAATTGTTTTGCTTCATACGACCTCAATGAATCGTCAGGAGCCACAGGTATTCATGTTGTTTTGCCTGTAATGTTTTTTTTGACTCTCAAACTGACTGTAACTATTGACTTACATTATACGAATCATCAAGGACCACATTTTCAGCTAAAAATCTTCTTTACTGTTCAACTTGTAGTTGCGTAGCTGTCAATGGAGGGAAAGAAATCTCAGATTTCATTAAAAAGATCTCAGTTAATTTGTGTTCAGAAGATGAATGAAAGTCTTACGGGAACGACATGAAAGTCAGTAATTAATGACAGAATTTAAATTTTTGTGTGAACTATCCCGTTAATGGCAAGTAGAGACTTAAGTGTTTTATATAAACTTTGAGTACTTGTGCAAAAATTATCAAAAGAAAAAGAAAAGATGCACAGTGGCACTGTTTTGCATTGTTTTGTGAATTTGTTTTAATATGCTTAATAAATAAAAAATGGATAAAAAATAAAGCCCTTGAATATGTCAAATTTACTGTCCAAATAATTTTTCTTTGAATGCATGTTTACTGTGAAGTAGTGGCTGTGAGTTAGTGTTGACACTAGATTATCAGGTGGTATTTTAGTGTAAAAAATATTTATTGCCTAAGCATTTTGTGTTAAAACCAAAAAATATCAGTGGCATAAGACCATAAGATATTAGATCATGTAAATGAGAAGATTCATGAAATTCTAGATATGTATACTACTTAGAGCGAGCAAGCGAGTGTGTTTGTGTACTGTCAACAAAATGAGCTGGCCCTGATCCGGCATGATTCTGGACCAGATCCAGAACAGAGCTGGACCAGATCTGGCCCACACTTGGGCCAAATCGCCATAAAGGAATCCGGAGCTGGCCCAGTTCTGGTCCAGATGAGAAAAAAACGGATCCGTGCCGGTATTGGCCCGTTGTGCCAAAAGACACCGGCCCGAGTCCGTTGCGCGGATCTGGCCCAGAACTTACGAAGTGTCTGGGCCATATGTGGGTTAATTACCCACATATGTTATTACCCACATAATGGGTAATAATGGGTAACAATTTAATTAATGGGTAACAATTAACCATAATGTGGGTAATGGGTAATTACCCACATTATGGTTAATTACCATTAGATGTGGTAATAATTTAGTTGATTATTAATCAACTAAACGGATGAGTTTAGTTAAAAAAATTCACCCCCCTCACTGTTGTTATGAAGGGCAAAATTAGCTGTATAGACCAAAGCCACATAGAGATCCAGGCTGTAAACATGTTTTTTTCTGCTGTAAAGTTGGTCATTTTAACATGGGGGAGATACAGATTTGACTCACTTCTGCAGCCAGCCTCAAGCGGCCAGTCAATGAATTGCAGTTTAACTCACTTCCGTGTTGGTTTCAAGAGAGAGACGGGGGCCCTGTCCCAAATGGCACACTCCGGACTTGTGGACTTCCTCAGAGTCCACACTTTGGTGACGTCATGTAGTGCAGACCTATAGGGCCCTTGGCGCGAGTCCACGAGGGCGCATTGAGAGGTATTTTTGGGACAGACTCGATCGGCATGCCGGAAATAACGGTCTGGTTGTTGTTGGACAGGAGAAATCACATTTTTGCGCTACACAGCCTCATTTTACAGTTCTATATTGTGCATATCACCTGGGCATTAGACAATAGATATCATGCTTATTTAAATGATGTATACAGTTGTACATAATAATACATAATGTTCCATTTGAACTAAGATTACAATTTTAAAACATAATTTAAACTTAATTTTTTCAATTTACACGTTTCAATATTCATACTATACATATGACTCAGTAAAGCCCTACCATTCGGTTCTTTTTATTTAATGAATCATAATGCGATCGTATTATTAAACGCGCTATTATTATGTTTGAGACATCAACCACTGCTGGATGACCATAATGTTTGTATAAACTGTAGGCTAGGTAACAACTGGTAAAATGTACGTTTAGGTCATAAAAACCGTAATATTTTCTTCTCAGTCATGTCAACAATTATCCGTGAGTGAAATCTCCACCCATCTGTTGTCTGATTGGCCTTTCGCAAGGATTCCTGGGTAGTTAAAGTGCGTGGAACCTGCTTCTATGCGGGCATCGTGGAAGACCGCTTCAAGGGTAGGCTACAAAGGGGGCGCTGCTGAGCACACTTCAGAGCGGTAAAATGCTGAATGGGACGGCCTACGGACTCGTAGACTCAGCGAGCACGCGCAATTCAAGGCCACAAGACCGAAAGTCCGCATGAAGTGCGCCATTTGGGACAGGGCCGGGGAGGTTGCCGCTTGACTGGAACGCAGCACGTGTTCCACAATCTGTGTGGAATCTGCGTGGCCCTGTCCTGATTGGCTGCAGGGGTGTCCCGTGTACGCGCGTGGCCGCGTGCTTTGGAGGCCGATGACGTCACCGCTCGCTCAAGCCGTCTCTTCCCTCATTGAGAGTTTCAGTGTCGAGTCTTCTGAGGCGAGGAGAGCAGTTCACGGTATTTCTCATATTTACACAACCATCACACACACTTTATACAGTTTGATTAAGCGACAGGCTCATTGCTGTATTGTTTTCATCGATCACAGCGATACTTGTGCGTCTTTTCTGGCGTCTTCCTTCTGAAATAAACATTTAGTGCAGCAGCAGCGAGCATGAGGAGAATATGTTGAGTTCATTCAGACCTGAGCGATGTTGTGTTCGTTTGTGTGATTGTCTCGATGTTTGGAGTGAGAACTGTTACTGAATGTCAAGTTAAAGTTTGAGATCTGTGAGGGGAATCGATCTCAAGTGTTTCTGTTGCCATTTTCATGTTTAACGTTAACTTACCTTTATTTATTTGTCGACATTTATCTTTGGCAGATTACATTTACTTATTAAAATTGATGTAGACACTTTATAATGCCCCTGAATGAGCAATGAATGTGGGAAATATCAAATCTATACATGCATTGGAATAGGCTATTACTGAAGATTGACACAGGAAACATTGCATTTTCTTCATTTTTAAAAGTTTTATGTTCATTGTCAGTTTCTGTACATGCGAATATGTAACATGTTAATGATGGAATTACTTTATTGCTATTAATAGTTATTATAAAGTCAAACTATATTTAGATTCACATATTATGGTGTTGTAGTTATTTGCCCGAAGAGGTTCATGTAAAGATAGGTTATTTATTTAATTATTTTGTTTTATTATTGGTGATTTATCACTTATTTTGGTGGTTATATTGTGAGAAATAACAGTATTGTCTTTCAGTAGAGCAGTTTTACAGGCTTATATCATGTATCCTGACTCAAATAATGTGTTTCTAACAGCAAACACTCAGAATAAAGTGAGATGATCTGCTGATGATCCTGAATGGCTTGTTGAATGAGTGTTGATAGTCTGAGGCTCATCAATATTAACAGATCTGTTGAAAACACTCTTTATTTCATGACAATAGTTCCTGTTTTCACCTCATTTATTATGCTGATGTCTTCAGATCTCCTGTAAATTGACACTTAAAGCTCATTTCATTGGTGTCAGCAGACTGAGGGGATTTGTTGGCTACTATATGTTTATTTCTGTCTTTATGCTTTTAACTGTTTTCCTTACCATTATTTATATTTGGAAGAATTTAAATTATTTATATTCTTTTCTATATTTCTAGATACCTGCATTTTAATGAAGAAGCAGAATAATGTTAGGATTGGTAATACAAATAATGAAAAATAATGAATTGGCATCAGTTACTGCACGATAAATAGATAGACAGACATAAATGCTTAGAAGTGTCATTTATTATAAAAACAAGTAATTTATATTTTTGATTTTGGCAGATCATCTCCTCCCACACTGGAATACATCATCAGTGAAGCTCCTCCCACACTAGAATACATCATCAGTGAAGCTCCTCCCACAGTAATTCTCCAATAAATGCTGTAAATTCCCATCAGCTACAAGTGAAGACGAGCATCAGAGCATCAGGAAGAGCTGAAATCTGCAAAGACTGAGTTTATTAAAGAGGACAGTGAGAACATGAGTGATCCAGAACCCTGCAGAATGAAACACACTGAAGATCCTGAAGAACAAAGAGGTTGGTGTTTATTCTCCATTAGGGATGGGCATTCGATTAAATTTTCTTAGTCGATCGTCTGGAGAATTAACGATCGACTATCGATTAATCATTAATATTTTTATATTGAAATTCATTATTTCTTTAACTTTTTATAAATTAAGAATGCAATGAAAATACAAAAATACAGTTTGTTTGTCCTCGATGAGATCTTTATTACAAGAAGATCAACTTGTGGCAGTGAAACTGGACGTTCGGTAGATTTGAAGATTCCTGCGGTGCTCTAAACCAGCGGAACCTGCAGCTGCGAGCCGGTGTTCTTAAACAGAGACCCATGGCCACTTCATCCGTTTTCTGTGATCGGATAGCTATCCGCTCGTGAAAAGACCAAATCTAAATGCCCTCCGAAACGCATTCGAGACGGATTTAAATCCGATCGCTCAAACCACTTCAGGAGGAGATCTGAGACGCATTCCAGACGAAACTGGACAAGAGTAAATGCATCTGGTTGTTGAAACCACATATGTAAATTTGACTTCTCCCAAAAATGATAAGAAATAAACGTGTGAGAGCGTGTTATAGGCTATATGTCATGTTATATCCAGATATGACGACGCTACTTGAACACGCATCACCACAGATGAGCATCTATTCATCAAGCCAACGTGCAAACTATCGCAAATCAAAGTCAAAGTCATTCATCAACACACAATCATCTTCATTAAAAGTAAAGAACCGAAATGATCTTACCAGGGCTGTTGCCGCAATATCTTGTTGCGGTCTTTGATTTAGAAATTTTCGCTGATGATCAATAAAATGCAGCTCATATCAGTTGCTGTCGATGACGTGCAACAATTTAAATATGCGTATAGCCCGGGAATTCAAGATCGGATTTATATCCGTTTTGCAAAAACACATTTATGTGACCAGGTGTAAATGGAATCGTTTTGATAAATCAGATAGCTATCCGATCTGAGAAAACGCATGAAGTTCCCATAGAACTTCTGCACCAGTCTACTGATTTCTGTTGAGAAAGATAAGCATGTTGACATGATCTGGGATCAGACGCGACCGCAACCTGGTGACAGCCAGTCCAGCCGCCGAAAACACCCGCTCTGAGGGGACTGACGTTGCCGGGATGCACAGGTACCTCCGCGCTAAAATTAATTCCATTGCTTCAAGACTCACACGCAACGCAGCCTGCATTAGTTTAATCGATAACAAATAAACGTGATCGACGAAATTCTTAACGATCAATTATCGATCGTCGATTAATCATGCCCATCCCTATTCTCCATTCATTCATGAGGCTGAAGAACATTCATGTTAGAAACCAGTGTTTCCCACATAATTAGATTCTATGGTGGTGGGGTGGGGGGTGATTAAGACACAACAAAAGGGTTAAATATATCATATATTTTTATTGATACGTATACACATTTCCATTGTCAACACTTAGTGTTAGATAACTTAAAGACATTGCTATGCCATTGCTACACTTTCTATGACTGCTGCACAGACTTCTTGTTGCAATTTTTGCACCCTTTGAACATTTTATTTTACGGGCCTTTCTGAAAAAAATATTTCAATGCCCTATCATATGGGAAGGCCTCAGGACAGGGTCCATTGATGGAGATCCTCAAGCAGGTTTAAGAAGATGAGAAGCTGGTTTCAGAGGTCTGCTTTCACCTAAGGACAAAGCAAAAGTCTGCAGTAGGGGTGCACCGATCCGACTTTTTCAGTCCCGATACCGATACCGATGCCTGGGCTTTGTGTATCTGTCGATACCCGATACCGATCCGATACTATTGTTGAATTAATAATAAACTGTATACCTTCCACCTTATACCTTCCTTGAAGAGACTAAAGGCACCAGACTTTACTAACTAAACATAACTAAGACAAAATAACAGATGTATGTAATGTGTTGAATTCTTATTTATTTAAAAAAACAATTGTGCATTCAAATCTAAAATATAATGTAATCAAACTCTTAAATTAAAATAAATAAAATGTAGCCACAAGAAACAAAACAGTGCATTGGTTGAACATACAATAGTAATCAAACAGTAACCAAACATTGTAAACATGTAAAAAATATAAAGTGCAAAATGCTGAAAACAGGAATTTAAAATGCAACATAGCAGCTGAACCTGAGAATAAACAAATAAAAAGTTGGTCGAACAACAACTTGATCACACATACAAATAATAACCAAACATTGTAAACATGTAGTGCAGTGTCACACCACCATCACAAACATGACCTGTGAATGCTCACTTAATCTGCAATGGCAAATTTAAATGTCAGTTTTAATGATCAATATGTTTCATATTTTAAAAAATGAAAACAAAAAGAAGCAGGGTTGTGTTTTATATTTCGTGTTGTTATAAATATATGCAGTAAAGAACAATTTGCCTCAAGGAGGACAATAAAAGTAATTTGAATTGAAGATGATCAATGTACGCGTTTGCCTGAACCACATTTATGTAGCCATTAATATGTTTAAGATTTTTTTTTTAATGAAAAGAGGCAGAGTGGTGTTTTATAACATATTTCGTTTTATTGTTGGCTAAAACATACATAAAGAGATGACCGGAGTAGCCAGAGCGAGCTGAGTGACGCGATCAAGAACGCTGCTGTTCCATTTGCAGAATAACCGGACTTGCCGCCTCTCGTCCTCGGGAGTTCGTTCTCCTGAGTCAAACTTGGCAAGTCCGAACTACCAAGGACGCAAGTCCGAAGTTTGCGTACTTGGTATTGAGAAACGGCCTCTGGCTCGCTCCATGTTGCTTCTAGCATGCGACACACACGTGAAGCTGACGAATGACGTAGGTTCTGCTGCGACGACAAAAAAAAAAAAAAACCTGGATCGGCCCGTGGATCTGTTATTTTTTCCGATCCCCGATCCAGCTATTTTGTCAGTATCGCGGCCGATATCCGATCCTAATATCGGATCGGTGCACCCCTAGTCTGCAGTCCTCCTCCTCTCCTACATCTCTCTCTACAGCTATTGCTTTCTGACCCTCTCTTGCTGCTTCATCTGCCACAGCTAAATCTTTGAAAATATTTTTCAATATTTATCTGGATTGAGGGAGCAAACAGTCGGCATCATGATTAAATACTTAACATTAACGTTATCTACTTGTACGGGCAGTCAATATTAACTAGCAGCTATTTACAGCGAGTTAACATTATGTATTACATGCTGTAACTGTTATTCTCATGTTAACATACCGTAGCTAATTATTAGCTAGGCTCCTTACATGCTTGCTAATAACTAAGGTGGGTCTCCGAGCCGCGTTTTCCATTACCCTGCAAATCGCGCAAATTGAAATTGCGAATTGAAAATACGCTCAATGGAAACGCGTCATTTATAAAAAACTCCCATTTATCGCAAAAAAGGTTTTACGCTCGCGTGAGGGTTTTTTTCAGGCAATTCGAAAAAAATATTTCGCAAAACTGCAATGGAAACTTTTGTGCATTTACAGTCACCTGACTTACAAAGCGTGGTGTGTTTGGACAGAATACGAGACAGAGTTCTGTATTAAATTCATAAAAGACAAAATAATTACAGGAATACAGGATTCTAAACCTCAAAGAAATGCCACAATCAAGACCTCGCAGCAGAAATGAGTGAGAAAACACCTCATATGTGCCACTCACAGTATAAGGGTCTTTCCATTAATGCTTGGATAACACGCTTAGGCCTACGTCTCTTTACGTTAATAATCATAATAATAATGTCTAGTTTGGTGGCTGTGATATATATATATATAAACCTACCAACGTCCGTTGCCATGATTTTTGGAAATTTTGCAATAGTTTTTTATTGATATGTAGAAATAAAATCACAACAGTTTTGCGTGAATCTGTAATGGAAACGTGACAGCGTTTAACATAGACTAACTTCTCAGAGTTATGTTGTGCAACATTGTTCATTATACTAACCATTCAACTCCGGATTGATTCTGGAATCTTCGCTGAGGGAATAAGCACCGGCAACAATCCGTCCTCCAACGCATGCTCATGTTTTCAAATCGTGCTGGAAGAGGAGGGGATCCGTTGTCAGTTTATGAGAGAGAGGGAGCAAGCTGCGCGCAGCTCTACAATAAAATACAGTTTTACCCATATTAAATAGTTTAAAAATCTGAAAATCAATCCGTGGCGGTTGATATTGTGGGCCGCCACAAATTAATGAATTTTCAAGCACATCATCACATTTAGATAAACAGTTCAACTATGAAATGGTACAGAATGTTCTGGGTTTGTTTCAACAAATGGTCAGTAAAGGGAGGTTTGAGACATTTTTATTAGGGATGCACCGATCCACATTTTTTCACTTCCGATCCGATCCCGATACCTGAATTTGGATATCGGCCGATACCGATACTATTCCGATACCAGAGCTGTGTTTGCTTTAATATTATTATTATCATTATTGTTTATTTTATATGATGCTGAAATAAACTCCTCTCAACAGGCAAGTATGATATGTAGGCCTACATATTTATGCATGTTTGGTAAGTATAAGGTCAGAAAAGGAAGTCAGAAAAACAGTAAATCCTGTTAACAGGAAAAATCCCATTCTGAAAACAAATATGCAACTGTAGGTCATGTCAATATTTATTACATTCCCAAAATGTCAAATACTTGAGTCTTGAAATATAAGAAAAGTGCAAGTGTAAACATCTTACACACACACACACACTATCTAAAGGGTGATCCTCGCTCCGATGCTGTAACTCTCTCGATGAATGCTCGATCAACATCAGCCATGTGCAAACAGACAAGCGGATTTCGCCTCAGACGCGCGTCATTTTCGCCTCAGACGCGCGTCAATTTCGCTTCAAACTTTTGCTTTTTACGAGCGTCAATTTCGCACTGGACGCGCGAATGGATTCAAAATATTCAAGCGTCCAACTAGACGCGGCAGACGCGAATTTGACGCGCTATTCGCGTTTGGTGTTAACGTGGTGCTTTTTTAAATGTTTGATTGCATTCGTTGTGTTGTACGACGCGAGGGAGCTTCAACGAGCTCTGAATTACGGCTTTGCAAACATTGCATTTTGCTGTCTTGCTCTGCGGTGTTTCCAGTGTGAAGAATTTCCACACAGCGGCCGCAAACTGCGGAATGGATTTCCTGAGCGGTGGCGTGTCTCATAACTCTGTGTCTCATTGAGCCGCGCCTCCGTTCAGGAAATCCATTCCGCAGTTTGCAGCCAGCTAGCAGACTAGCCGGCGGGAATCACTTTTGGAGTCATTTCAGCAGACAACATTAAAGCGCAGACATGACTCAAGGATATCGGATATCTCCGCAGGTTGGATCGGGAAAATCCGATACGTGAATTACGCTGGTATCGGTCCCGATACCGATACTGGATCGGATCGGCCCCATCCCTAATTTTTATATTGATTTTCGACATCAGATCAGGCTAAATACTATTTTAACTGTTTCTCAGTTTATGGCCAGCAATAAAAACGCCCCTTTAACGTTACATTTTGAGTGGATGAATGATGAGCGCGAGACGACGAAATGGATGCCAATAAGATTCTGAATGGGAAGTTTAATTTTAAAAAAGTGGCCAAATGGTTCAATTGACAAGACCAAAGTGATCTATGTGTTTTGTCGTTGTGAACTGAGCTATCATCGCAGCACGTCCAGTCTGAAACACCACTGGATGGCCAAACACACACACAGCTGATGCGAATTCTCCGCCCCCTCGTCAATAACAGGACCTCGTCAGTATTTCTTTCACCCTTTTATTGATGGACAGTGTTACATTGTGTGAGAGATTATTTGCTCCAAGTGAGAATGTTAGTGTGAAATTGAACACTACAGTATATGCCAATGTTGTTTTGTTGTTTATATGCCAATGTTGTCAAAAAAACATTTGCACAAAGCAAACCAATCCACTTTTCCATGTTGATAAGAGCATTAAAATGAGAAAAATGGGGCAAAACGAAATCAAGAGACATTTAGAATAGATACAAATGTGCGATTAATCGCGAGTTAACTATGACATTAATGCGATTAATCGCGATTAAACATTTTAATCGTTTGACAACACTAATTTATACACATAACTTGAGATCAGAGTTTTAAAATCAAACAGTTTAAAAGAGAACAATACATCACGGTTGTTTAAACCAATGAGCATTAAGCTGTGTCGTCAGCAAGTCGTCAGCAAGTCGTTTCCCATCATGCTTTGGATCATCAGTCGGTGGAGAGCAACTGCAGTATCCGACACGTCCGCCTTGCGCTCGCGAAAGTTTCAGACACACGTCAGCATGACATCAGAGCAAGGCGGACCGCACTCGGACACATTTATAACCAGCATGCACCTCGCGCTCATCAACGGTGTTCAGTTCTGCGCAGATTTTGCTCATCAAGCCGATTTATTTTTTCTTGTCTTCCCATCATGCAGTAGAAGGAGCCCAGATGATGTCACTTCCTGTGTGTCACAGTATTAAGAAATGCTCTGTTTTTAAAAGGAGGAAAATCATGTCAGGAGTAACAGGGTTGAGTGAAACATGTAGGACACAGATAATGCTAATAAAAGAGTTAATTTAAAGCCAGTTAAAGTTATGGCCACTCTACACTTTGAGCTTGTGAAGTTTCTACAGACATTGCAACGGCCGTGAAATGACGTCACATTCTGCGGCAGCTTTTTTACAAACACAAGTTCAACATATAACAAATAATAATAATTAAAAATGTAAAAATAAACAATCCACTCCACTTGAATGCACTTGTGTTATTTCTCACAGGGTAATTCACTTGAGCTTGTGTTTCTGGTGTCCCACTTTCACATGCGCATTGTAACGTTTTCACACACTCTTTGGTTTGGTTTTCTTTTTCTTTAATGCTGGGGTGCCAGACAGGATTTCTGTCATTAATTTAGTTCTGTTTACGAAAACGTACAAAGGTCTTGTGCAGTCTGGTTTCTCTTTCACAAAACCCCTCTCTTACTTGAGAAAAGAATTTGCATCATTCAATATGACAGACAACTAGAATTCATTCAAATACATTCACCTAAAGGATTATTAGGAACACCATACTAATACTGTGTTTGACCCCCTTTCGCCTTCAGAACTGCCTTAATTCTACGTGGCATTGATTCAACAAGGTGCTGAAAGCGTTCTTTAGAAATGTTGGCCCATATTGATAGGATAGCATCTTGCAGTTGATGGAGATTTGTGGGATGCACATCCAGGGCACGAAGCTCCCTTTCCACCACATCCCAAAGATGCTCTATTGGGTTGAGATCTGGTGACTGTGGGGGCCATTTTAGTACAGTGAACTCATTGTCATGTTCAAGAAACCAATTTGAAATGATTCGAGCTTTGTGACATGGTGCATTATCCTGCTGGAAGTAGCCATCAGAGGATGGGTACATGGTGGTCATAAAGGGATATACATGGTCAGAAACAATGCTCAGTTAGGCCGTGGCATTTAAACGATGCCCAATTGGCACTAAGGGGCCTAAAGTGTGCCAAGAAAACATCTCCCACACCATTACACCACCACCACCAGCCTGCACAGTGGTAACAAGGCATTATGGATCCATGTTCTCATTCTGTTTACGCCAAATTCTGACTCTACCATCTGAATGTCTCAATAGAAATCGAGACTCATCAGACCAGGCAACATTTTCCCAGTCTTCAACTGTCCAATTTTGGTGAGCTCGTGCAAATTGTAGCCTCTTTTTCCTATTTGTAGTGGAGATGAGTGGTACCCGGTGGGGTCTTCTGCTGTTGTAGCCCATCCGCCTCAAGGTTGTGCGTGTTGTGGCTTCACAAATGCTTTGCTGCATACCTCGGTTGTAACGAGTGGTTATTTCAGTCAAAGTTGCTCTTCTATCAGCTTGAATCAGTTGGCCCATTCTCCTCTGACCTCTAGCATCAACAAGGCATTTTCGCCCACAGGACTGCCGCATACTGGATGTTTTTCCCTTTTCATACCATTCTTTGTAAACCCTAGAAATGGTTGTGCGTGAAAATCCCAGTAACTGAGCAGATTGTGAAATAGTCAGACCGGCCCGTCTGGCACCAACAACCATGCCACGCTCAAAATTGCTTAAATCACCTTTCTTTCCCATTCTGACATTCAGTTTGGAGTTCAGGAGATTGTCTTGACCAGGACCACACCCCTAAATGCATTGAAGCAACTGCCATGTGATTGGTTGATTAGATAATTGCATTAATGAGAAATTGAACAGGTGTTCCTAATAATCCTTTAGGTGAGTGTATATATATTAACAAATATCAACACAGTTTTAAGTGTCTCAAATAATTTTTTGGTTTGAGTAGGAAGAAGAAAAACAAAAATTAGTTCACAAATTGTCCCGCCACAAGGGCTACAAAAAAGAAACAAAATTAGCTCAAGTCACAAGATCAGCAGTAATTCCAACAGTTTAGTTCATATAGTTCAATAGTTCACATAGACAGTAAGGGAAAAAAATATATAAAAACATTTCCCCGATCAAAAAACAGTCAACAGTCAAAAGTCAAGTCACGTCAGAACTGGCCTAGTGTACTCACGGCTCCTTTTTCCTTTAATAGTCTGGTCCATGTTTTTCTGGAACTTCCCAGACATGATTAACAGGCTGGAGGCTCCCAATCCGTCAATTCCGCCCAGATTTTAGAACTGCTCACTCGTACTGTTAGCCCTGCAGCATCTCAACGACCATCCGCTAGTCACACAATGACGAGGATACAATGCTTTCCTTTTAATGATCCAGAGCGCGATTGATTAGAACGCAGACAATACACACTTTTGCCACGGATAAAACAATAAATTGCGGGAGTCTTCGAGCGGAGCTCCGTGAGATACACTCACTGGCTTGGCTTCCGACAGCCGCCTCAACTTCCTTGAGCGGCGCACATCATCCAGATAAAGGTAACTGGGCTGGACCCAAGACCTCACCATCTTCGTCGCTATCTTATGACGACCGCAGATTCACATACTATATACATTGTTTTGATTTTTATGGATAATGAACTCGGATTATATTACAGATGAAAGATGACTGATAAATCTAGGATAAATAAACATTTAATTGCTTATTTTATGACGACATCGTCACAGCATGAATGGAAGTCAGTGCAAGGAAAAGTCTAGTGTGAATGGCCATTAATAGTTAAAATGTTTTAGTCAAATAAATATCAATCTCAAAGTTGGTATCGAAACATGGCAGTATTGTATATTTGAATGTTAATATCATGTTAGATAATTGTGTCATTGATCAAATATATTCAATAGTTCTTGCTAAAGAAACATGGGATTCGTGCCTATAATGTTTTAAAAATAATAATTGGAAGATAAATTTACCTCGTTCATGGAAAGTTTCAAGGACATATAATCAGTTATAAAAAGGCATCAAATTATCATAATATTTTATAGCAGTTGTCTACTTTCTACTATTACATCAGGGCTCATTTTAATGTCCTTTCACTTTATATTTCTCTCTTTTAATTATTTTGATGTACTGAAAATTAAATGTGATCTTTTTTTTCTTTCCTGTCAGGCCTGATGGACGTGAAGGAGGAGAGTGAAGAACTGAGTGAAGTGAAAGAGGAGAGTGAAGAACTGAGTGAAGTGAAAGAGGAGAGTGAAGAACTGAGTGAAGTGAAGGAGGAGAGAGAAGAACTGAGTGAAGTGAAGGAGGAGAGTGAAGAACCGAGTGAAGTGGAGGAGGAGAGAGAAGAACCGAGTGAAGTGAAGGAGGAGAGTGAAGAACCGAGTGAAGTGAAGGAGGAGAGTGAAGAACTGAGTGAAGTGAAGGAGGAGAGTGAAGAACTGAGTGAAGTGGAGGAGGAGAGTGAAGAACTGAGTGAAGTGAAGGAGGAACATCATGTCAAACCTGGAGAAAAACCTTTGAGTCGCTCAAAGACTAAAAATAAATTTTTAAAGAAAACAAGAGCCAAGAATTCTTTCACCTGCACTCAGTGTGGGAAGAGTTTCACAACCAAACAAAGTCTTGAGATTCACATGAGAGTTCACACCGGAGAGAAGCCGTTCTCATGTGATCAATGTGGGAAGAGTTTCAGCCAATTATCTTCCCTTCATGTTCACATGAGGATCCACACCGGAGAGAAGTCGTTCTCATGTGATCAATGCGGGAAGAGTTTCAGCCAATTATCTTCCCTTCATGTTCACATGATGATCCACACCGGAGAGAAGCCGTTCACATGTGATCAGTGTGGAAAGAGATTCTCATGCAAACAATATCTTAAAGAACACATGAGGATCCACACCGGAGAGAAGCCTTTCACATGTGATCAGTGCGGCAAAACATTTCTTAGGTCATCAGGCCTGAAGACACACCTGACAGTTCATACGAAGGAGAAGCCGCATTCATGTTCTGTGTGTGGAAAGAGTTTTTCACAGCTGCCTAGTTTACTTAGACATGAGAAAACTCACACTGGTGTGAGAGAGTACATGTGCTTTGAGTGTGAGAAGACTTTTATTACAGCAAACGATTTAAAACAGCACCAGAGAATTCACACTGGAGAAAAACCTTACAAGTGTTCACACTGTGACAAGAGATTCAATCAGTCAGAACATCTGAGATCACATGAGAGGATCCACACTGGAGAAAAACCTTACAAGTGTTCACACTGTGACAAGAGATTCAGTCAGTCAGCAAATCTGAGATCACATGAGAGGTACCACACAGGAGAAAAACCTTACAAGTGTTCACACTGTGACAAGAGATTCAATCAGTCAGAACATCTGAGATCACATGAGAGGAACCACACTGGAGAGAAGCCTTACAAGTGTTCACACTGTGACAAGAGATTCAAACACTTAACAGGTCTGATAACACATGAGAGGATCCACACTGGAGAAAAACCTTACAAGTGTTCACACTGTGACAAGAGATTCAGTCGGTCATCATCTCTGAGATCACATGAGAGGATCCACACTGGAGAAAAACCTTACAAGTGTTCACACTGTGACAAGAGATTCAAACACTTAACAGGTCTGATAACACATGAGAGGATCCACACTGGAGAAAAACCTTACAAGTGTTCACACTGTGACAAGAGATTCAATCAGCTATCACATCTGAGATCACATGAGAGGATCCACAGCAGAGAGAAGCCGCACACGTGTGGAAGAGATTCTCTTTTAAAAGTCACCTGAAGCAACACATGATGATCCATGCAGGGGAGAAACCACATCACCGCATGCATCGTTAAAATAGTCCAACAGACTACAGTGGCTCAACCTTAAGTTTATCAAGCTACAAGAGTACTAGCTATTTGTGTTTATCAAGCGATGAGAATACCCCGCTCTCTCCTCCGTAATATTTACATATGATTTGACAGTTTACTTGAATAAATACCTAAAATATAAAAGGAGTGCATCATGCCTGACCCCTACATGAACACTTTTGGTTTTGTGGATCAGAAAATTCAACTGAAAATAAATACTGGTTTAGAAAATATTAAGCACGATTTCCAAAATCTTGTGCAATGCCACACAGGAAAACTGGCAGAGTAATTTTTCCAGAGTCATTTTTTACCTCAAAAATAGTTGTTTTTTATCTATTTTGAGTGAACAGAGTAAAATGTGTCCATAGAGTGGGAGCAAAATTAAAGAGTAACTGTGACTCCTCCCCAAAATCTTCTCCGAAAGTTTCGTTTATCCGCCATTACGTTGGATACGGCGATCGCGATCGCTGTATGTGGATTTGGAAGAAGTTGTGCTTCTGCTGGATGTAAAAGTAAGTAGAATTTCAAAGTTGTATTACTCATTTTCATAATAATCGCCTCTGTTTTGAGCTCAGATCACTTTGCCGCGTTTTTTTAAACATTACAGAGATCGCTTTCTAATGTTAACTTGCTGTGAAGTTTAACGTGGACGTTAGTGCTCGACAAGACTTGTTTAGCTAGCTAACGAGGGAAAATCACTAACGTTAATCACTTGTTAGATACAATACAATACAATACAATACAATACAATCTTTATTTATAGAGCACAATTTAAAAACAACCGAAGTTGACCAAAGTGCTTTACAACACTATAGATACTACAAATAAATACACAGTAAGAAAGACACAAATTTATAAAACATAATAACATAGAAGCTGTGAACACAGACGAGGTTCCTAAGGCCAGAAACACAGAACAATAGTTCAAGGGATGTTAAACGCCAAGGAAAACAGATAGGTTTTAAGAGTGGACTTAAAAACAGACAAGGTTGGGGCAGTTCTGATGTAAAGCGGGAGATCGTTCCATAACTTTGGACCCACAACAGAAAAGGCACGGTCACCTCTGGTTTTTAGTCTTGTCCTAGGCACTTGCATCAAATTAAAATGAGTAGATCTGAGTGATCTTGATGGAATGTAAGGCTGTAACAAATCAGTTAAAGGACAAGTTCGGTATTTTACACTTAAAGCCCTGTTTTCAGATCGTTTCTGATGAAATATGTTACGAGTTTCAAATTGAGAAACTGGAGTAACAAAAAGATTTTGACTGGGGTTCACTACTCTCAACTCTCGATGTCAGCCTGGAAGACAAAATCATACTCGGTTAGAGAAAGAGCGAACCGCCATCTTCATTTCCAAATCTCAATATCTTTATTACAAATGTAT
Organism: Leuciscus leuciscus; assembly: GCF_965113295.1. NCBI lineage: Eukaryota > Metazoa > Chordata > Actinopteri > Cypriniformes > Leuciscidae > Leuciscus > Leuciscus leuciscus. The sequence continues at coordinate 6,689,493 of NC_138725.1, forward strand.
CAAATTATAGTATAAAACAATAACATTCCCTTTGTGTAAACATGTTTCAGTTTCAGTGCAATTTCAATCTAAGCACCTCAATAAAGGCTTTCTCTTTACTCTTCACATATCAGCGGGCGACATTTCACACTCATATTCACAAAATAATTATGTCTCTGGAAAAATAAACATCACTTTCTTTAAAGTGCAACAACATCCCAAGGATAGATCATATTTTAAGCTATACAGTTATTTATATATGTTTATATAACTAGTTTTCTTTTAAACCTACTTACTAATGAAATAATATGAATCACAAACCCTCTTTGGCTGTTTACAAACTTACAAAATTACTTTAAAGTCACAACATGAATATTACACATTGGGAAAACTGTTCAAATTATAATACGCTGTCAGACACAGACAGCCAACTGCTTCTGTAACTAGTAACAACTCTCTTTTCTTGACATTTACAATATTTGTATAATCTGTCAGGATACCTTAAAACACTAAATAAAACATTTCTAGGGAGTGAGGACCTCAATGCACCGATTTACACATTCAGTTACAATACCAACGTGTTATACAGCCACTAGCGCCATTGTTTACACATGCTTTCTCCCGCGATTATAAACGCAGCTCTCTAACTCGGTTTCACACATCAAACAGTCCATTACAGTTTCAATACACTTCAGGAGGAAACAGTTCATATGATTGTTTTTTTGTTTTTTACAAGGTACGAACTTGGAAGACAAAATCATACTCGGTTAGAGAAAGAGTGAACCGCCATCTTCATTTCAAAATCTCAATATGAGAGAAGAGGAAGACGTCCATCACTTAGGCGGCGCGGTGCAACAATACCCGCACTTTGGTTCCGCTTTCTTTGGTTCCCCCCTAATTTATATTGTACAACACAATAACAGTCGCAATTCTAGTTAACGCTGTATGTTATTAGATAAACTCATATCCTTTAAACATTAAATTGTCACTTAAAGGTGTATCACACACTCCCCAACAAATAAAAGTGGCTCCTGACACAAGATATTCTGAACAATTTCACTCTGAACATTCACACTTTTTTTTTTTTCAACACAACACATTTCAACTCTCAATTAATTTATCCTATATGTCCTATAAAGTGTGTTTGCCAGTTCTCATCTGAGAATGGAATGTATGTAATTGTGAATTTATGTATGTGATTGTCTTTCATGGCTTCTCATCCACAGTGAGCTGGGTACACTACAGGTAAGTAAGGGTATGGGGGGATGGACAGGGGTTGGAAGTGGTGGAGGTATGGTGCACTGAGACACTGGTAAGTACACTGAACTGGCTGGATTTCAACTGCACTCACAGTGGGCCGCGGGTGATAAGCGGGTTGACCCAGGGATGGGTAAGTAAACGCATATTTTGGCCGTCTCTCTCTCGTGGACTGTCTCAGTGGGACCTGATGTTCAGGTTGTGGTGTGGAGACATTGTTCTCTTGATGGACAGCATACAGTTCCTCTTGAACAGTCGCCGGCTGAAGCTGCTCCATGCCATGTTCATCGTCACTGGATGTCCCCTGTTCCTCGTCTCTAACACTCTCCCTGTCCTGTTCAGGTTCTGCATGAATCATTTCTCCCAGGTAGGTCTCATTCTGTTCAGATCTGTTTTTGCAGCCAGGAGTAACATGCGGCACAGGTACGTAACTTCCAGCTCTTGGCTTCTCCATCGGTATTCGCAACCAGTATCGAGGCATACCTTCCTCTTCCTCAGAGTCCCTTATATCTGGGTCCTGTGTCTCATGCGTAGGTTTCGGGCTGTCTGAAACTCTCTTCTTTCTCTTTTGTGACTCAGCTATGTTGGTCATCGGGTTCTGAGGTGGCTCTACAGGTAGGTCGTTGACTTGCAACAGGAGGTTCCTGTGTAGAGTGTGAACTGGTCGGCCTCCCGCCTCCGGGCTTACTTTGTAGACAGGATTATCTCCAACCTGTTCTCTCACAATGTAAATAAGCTGCTCCCAGTACGGTCTAAGCTTTCCAGGGCCTCCTCGTTCACTGAGATTGCGTACAAGGACTCTGTTCCCAGGCTGAAGAACCACACCTCTGCTCCGTTTATCATAGTATGTCTTCCCTTTGGAGCTGGACTGTTGGCTGTTTGCATTTGCTATTCGGTATGCCTCCACCATTTTTCCTGCCCATTTCTCAGCATATCCTTTTGGTCCATTAGTTTCAGCTCCCTCATCTGTTATGAGGCCGTAGAGGATGTCCACTGGTAGGCGAGGATGCCGGCCATATAACAAAAAGAACGGGGAGAAACCTGTGGCCTCGTGCCTTGTACAATTATATGCCTGGAGTACATGAGGCAGGTGGTCCTTCCAATTCTCCTTCTCTTTCTCTCCCAAGGTGCGGAGCATCTGCAATAGCGTGCGATTGAGCCTTTCCGCAGGATTGCCCTGGGGATGATACAGAGAGGTTCTCGAGTGGGCGACACCAGCTAGTTGCCTGAGAGTTCTGAAGAGTTAATTCTCAAACTCTCGACCCTGGTCGTGGTGTAGTTTGGCCGGGTATCCAAATCTGTGGATGAAATCATTGAAAAGCCTGTCAGCAGCCGTCTTACCAGCCTTGTTCCTCGTGGGGTAGGCTTGCGTGAATCTGGTGAAGTGGTCAACCACTACCAGGATATACTCGTATCCACCTCTGCAGGCTTCCAGGTGAAGGAAATCGATGCACACCAGCTCAAGGGGCGAATTTGAGGTAATATTTCACATTGGTGCTCTTTCATGTGTGGCTGGCTTCTTCTGTTTAATGCAAGAGCACTTCCTTGTCACATACTCCTCTATCTCTCTTTTCATGAAAGGCCAGTAGAATCGCTCCCTCGCTAGGCTCAGAACTTTTTCAACGCCAACATGGCACATGTTGTTATGCAGCTGGGTGAGTACTGTTCGTTTGTAGGTGGCGGGCAGGACCAGTTGTTGTCGACCTGCACTCTTCCTGTAGAGAAGGTCATTCTCTATGTATAATCTGTTCCACTCTCTTTACAGTCTCCTTGCATGTGTGTCCATCCTCTCTTTGTCATCCTCTGTTAGTGGTGTGCCGTTTTCCTTCAACGCCATCACTTTCCCAATAGCAGGGTCTTTTCTTTGTTCCCTCACCAGCTCATCATGACTGACTTCCGGCAGAGGCTCAACTTGAGGTTGGCTGTGGGATGTTAAGTTGAGGGCTGCCACCCAGGCCACGTCTCCTTGTTGTGCTCGCCGGCTTCCTTCCCATACAGCGCATACTGCCTCCTCCGATAACTCTTCCGAACACCCCGCCATGAATGTGTCGATGTCCAGGGGGCAGCGTGATAAGGTGTCAGCATCGATGTTGGTTTTGCCTGGCCGGTATTTGATGTCGAACTGGAAATCAGCCAGCTGCCCCACCCACCGGTGACCCACTGCGTTGAGTTTGGCAGTACTCAGAATGTATGTGAGGGGATTATTGTCCGTGAAGACTGTGAAATGCGGGGCATAGAATAAGTAGTCACGGAACTTTTCAGATATCGCCCACTTCAACGCGTGAAATTCAAGCTTTCCGCTGTGTAGGTGATAATTTTGTTCCGCTGATGTTAGTGTGCGTGACCCGTATCCAATCACCCTCATCTTCCCATCCTGGTTCTGATAAAGAACTGCACAGAGTCCTTTTTGGGAGGCATCTGTGTGTAGTGTGAAGGGGCGGTTGAAATCGGGATACGCCAGCACTGGGGGTTTGGTCAGCCGGTTCACCAGCTGTTCAAGGATCTGTTGGTGTTGTGTATTCCATTCTACCGGAGTACGGGAGGACTGCTGATTGCATCTTGTTTTTCCTCGTGGCAGTTTGACTGGAGAGGTGCTGGGCTTCGACTGGAGCAGGTCGTATAGGGGCTTGGCTATGCGTGAGAAGTCCTGCACGTATGTTCGATAATAGCTCAGGAACCCAAGCAACTGCCTGACGTCCCCAACTGTCGTCCCCAACTGTCGTCTTGTCTTTCAGTGCCCGCACTGCTTCGAGGTCTTTGGGGTCTATTTTTACTCCTTCCGCTGACACCAGACGGCCGAAATATCGGACGACCTTGCGGAAGAGCTCGCATTTCTCCGGCTTCAGCTTTACCCCGTGGTGTTGCAAGGCTTGGAGAACTCTGCGTAGCACCTGCACATGCTCATCAAAGGACCTGGAGAAGCACAACACGTCGTCGAGGTAAGGGATGCAGCATTCATCTCTCAGCATGTCAAGCATACTTTCCATGCTCCTTTGAAAAGCAGCTGGGGCATTTGATAGCCCAAAGGGTATTCGGACCCACTCGTAGAGGCCCCAAGGGGTAATGAATGCGGTCAGGTACCTTGATTCTTCAGCAATAAAGCCTTGATGGTAGGCTTTCCCCTGATCGAGGATCGAAAACCAGGTGTATCCTCCCAGGGAGTCAGTGAGGTCCTGAATTCTGGGAAGAGGGTGACGGTCTGGCACAGTTTTGTTGTTGAGGAGTCGGTAGTCAACACACAGGCGTAAGGACCCATCCTTCTTTCTTACACAGATGACAGGAGCTGAATAAGGCGACTGGGACTTCACGATCCACCCTTTTACCAACAGCTCCTGGATGTATTCCTTAACTTCCCTGTAGAGTGGCTTTGGGATGGATGCGTAGGCCCTCTGAACTGGGATGTCGTCCTTAGTCCTGATCTCCATCTGTAGGGAGGGGATGCACCCTATATCGTCACTGTCGCGGGCGAATGCTCCACATTCCTCATAGAGCACTTCCTTTACCGCCTGTTGTTGTTCAGGGCTGAGGTGACTGATATCAACAGGAGGAAGCCAGGACTCGGGTCGAGAGGTGCTGGGAGAAGCGACGGACTTAACCTCAACTGATGTCATCTTTCTTGGTGTAGGATCAGCCTGATGTGACTCTGGTGTATTGGTCTCAATTACCTTGATAACATGTTGGATGGTTCCCAGAGAGGTTCTCCTCGGCAGGGTGACCTCATGCTTTGAGTGATTGGAGATGGGCACCTTAACATAAGGCCGTCGGGTGTTATTGATTTCCAAGAGGCCTTCTCCTACACTCAGCTGCCCTAAGACAACGCTTTCCTCCGTCGGTTCGTATAGAACAGTGGGGTTAGAGACATCAAAGTTTGGGGGTACCCTACATAAGCTGTCCTGCCAGGGGGAATGATGGTATGGTCTTGTTTGTTATTTGTTAATGTTTGGGACTGAAGCTGCTCACCGGTCTCTGGGCGTCCCTCCACAAAGACCGAGCCCCGTTTCCCTGTACCCTGACTCGTTGCAGACATCCCACTGCTCTGTGTCCTGCCTCACCACACACGAAGCAATGGTTACACTCCTGTGCATTCTGTTCAGTACATTTCGGACAACGAGCTGTCCTACCTCTCACCTGGACTGCAGGTTGTCCCAACTGTGCTTGGACAGGTCTGCTAGAGGTTGGCTGAGAAGGTGGGTAAGACACCCGAGGATTTTCTGTCCGCTGCTCAATCAAAGAAGCCACCATGTGTGTCAGGGTCTCTACCTGAGAAGTGAGTTGTTGTATTGTCTGGAGATTTTCATTGTTTGATGGTGTATCCCATGACTTGTTATTGTTGTTATGGTCTCTCGTCTCAACCTTGGCGCTGTGTGCTTGTGTTACCTTTTGTCGGGGGGGGTTGGCCCAGTCTGCGCTGGTGCTCGTTCTCATCACTTATTATTTTCATGACCTGGCGCAAGATTTCCTCATCTGTGACTTGGCTGTTTGAGATTAGAGGTCTCAGTCTCTGTCGGAGGTCAGCATGTTTTGTCCCCAAACCCTGATAGATAGTATGGAGGAACACTTCCTGGATGGTCTTGGGATCATATGAAATGTCCGCACTGGCCTGTCGGGACTGGAAAAGGATTTTCTGCTTAAGCCCAATCATGCGGTAGAGAAACTGCTGTGGTGATTCTTGGTCTGATTGCCTGGCGCACATCAATTCCTGGAACATCTCAGTCGTTGCTTTCTCTCCGAGGTGAGACCTGAGGAAGCCTTTGAGTTCAGATACTGTAACTGAATCTTTGTTTACGAGCATATCTTTAAAAGCCCCCGGTTTGATGATCCTCAACACCCCTCTCACCACTTCTGCTTCTGCAAAGCCCTCTTTCACTCCCTCGTCGATTTGTTTGCTGATATTGTTGTAATTTAAATCAGAGTTCTGATCCCCAATTTGACCACCATGTACTTTGAAGTCTCTGCGCTGCAGGTAGGAAAGGTCCTTCAGTATTACGGGTCTCTCTGAGATCATCTGTGGCATCCGGTGTAACTCTGACTCGCCCTGGTGGAGGTAAGTTGTGGGTGATGAGGTTTCTGTAAATTCATGTCGTCGCAGTTTCTCACCCAGCTCTTCATACACTTGTCTCAGTTCAACACAAGGACTGTGTTGTTGTATTGGTATGTGTGTTAGAGTGGGGTTGTGTTTGCATAACTGTACTGTTAGGGTGAGAATGAGGTTGTGATGTAGGGTTTGGAATTGTAGTGGATGGACTTTGACTAGGTGTAACGTGTGTGCTACCATCACTCAATGTACCCACTGGAAAATTAACAGGATCATCAGCATTAATTACTCCACCTATCAAATCATTTAAAACCAACAACTGACCCATACCCTCATCCTCAAGTCCTAGTAAGGTGTCAGATTGCATGTAGGAGACTACATACTCCATGCAGCCTTCTTCATCATTCGCATTCAGCTCTTCTTCATGTTGACTGTTAATTGCAATGTCTTTTGCAACCTGATAGATGTCGTTGCTTGAGAGTCTGAATAGTTGTTTCTTGATGCCCCATACTAATTCTTTACGAGTTGCTGACATGGTGTATAGTCCTGATGTCCCCTTGTGGTTTGTGAGTTCAGTAAATCAGCGGTGTAGTGACTTAAGTGGCGTGTGTGTGCGTGTCGACCTCCCGATCACAGTGTGATGCTCTGATGCTGGTGTGCGATGACCACAGGATCAGCGTGTGGCCCTCTGGAAAGTAGCGTGCGCTGGCCTCTGGATCAGCAGTGCGGCTCCTAAGCGAGGTTGAGATCCCTTTTCTCTTTGGTCCCCCTCCTCGGACGCCCACGGGTTGACTCCTGGCCTGCAGCAACTTCTTGTCACCTGGGTCACGTGGTTCTAGTATCTCTGGATCTGCTCCCCCTATGGTTGTGATGAGGAGAGATCCCGGACGAGCCCCCACAGTTTGTTACGAGTTTCAAATTGAGCAACTGGAGTAACAAAAAGATTTTAACTGGGGTTCACTACTCTCAACTCTCGATGTCAGCCTGGAAGACAAAATCATACTCGGTTAGAGAAAGAGCGAACCGCCATCTTCATTTCCAAATCTCAATATCTTTATTACAAATGTATCAAATTATAGTATAAAACAATAACATTCCCTTTCGGTAAAGATGTTTCAGTTTCAGTGCAATTTCAATCTAAGCACCTCAATAAAGGCTTTCTCTTTACTCTTCACATATCAGCGGGCGACATTTCACACTCATATTCACAAAATAATTATGGAATTATGGAATTATGGAAAAGTAAACATCACTTTCTTTAAAGTGCAACAACATCCCAAGGATAGATCATATTTTAAGCTATACAGTTATTTATATATGTTTATATAACTCGTTTTCTTTTAAACCTACTTACTAATGAAATAATATGAATCACAAACCCTCTTTGGCTGTTTACAAACTTACAAAATTACTTCAAAGTCACAACATGAATATTACACATTGGGAAAACTGTTCAAATTATAATACGCTGTCAGACACAGACAGCCAACTGCTTCTGTAACTAGTAACGACTCTCTTTTCTTGACATTTACAATATTTGTATAATCTGTCAGGATACCTTAAAACACGAAATAAAACATTTCTAGGGAGTGAGGACCTCAATGCACAGATTCACACATTCAGTTACGATACCAACGTGTTATACAGCCACTAGCGCCATTGTTTACACATGCTTTCTCCCGCGATTATAAACGCAGCTCTCTAACTCGGTTTCACACATCAAACAGTCCATTACAGTTTCCATACACTTCAGGAGGAAACAGTTCATATGATTGTTTTTTTGTTTTTTACAAGGTACGAACCTGGAAGACAAAATCATACTCGGTTCGAGAAAGAGCGAACCGCCATCTTCATTTCCAAATCTCAATATGAGAGAAGAGGAAGACGTCCATCACTTAGGCGGCGCGGTGCAACAATACCCGCACTTTGGTTCCGCTTTCTTTGGTTCCCCTCTAATTTATATTGTACAACACAATAACAGTCGCAATTCTAGTTAACGCTGTATGTTATTAGATAAACTCATATCCTTTAAACATTAAATTGTACTGTCACTTAAAGGTGTATCACAAATACAATGGTTAAGATTGAAATTTGGACAAATGCTGCTGGCCCGAGAATTCCCCCCCCCCCCCTGAAAACAGGGCTTTAAGTGTAAAATACCGAACTTGTCCTTTAAGTACTGTGGGGCCAGACTGTGTAAAGATTTAAAAACAAACATTAAGATTTTGTAATCGATTCTATACTTAACTGGCAACCAATGAAGTGAAATTAAAACCGGCGTAATATTCTCGTATTTGCGCTTTCCCGTGAGAAGCCGGGCTGCTGCATTTTGGACTAACTGCAAGCGAGAAACACAAAACTGGGAAACACCGACATACAAAGAGTTGCAATAGTCAAGCCGAGATGTTACAAATGCGTGCATAGCCATTTCAAGCTTCTTTAGAGATAGAAATGGCTTTACTTTTGAAAGAAGACGAATATGGTAGAAACAAGACTTAACCACTGTGCTTATCTGCTTATCAAATTTGAGGTTATTGTCAAACAGAACACCCAAATTTCTGACACATGAGGTACTGTACAGTGACAGAGATGTACTATCGAAATCGTATACACATTGTTCAGTCGGACCAAACACAATGAATTCAGTTTTACTCTCATTGAGGCTCAAGAAGTTTGTTGCCAGCCAAAGTTTTAGCTCCTCCAGACAATCCAGAATAGGCTTAATGGCATTCTTATTACCACGCTTTAAAGGAATATAAATCTGAGTATCATCTGCGTACAGATGGAAAGAGACCCCATATTTACTAAAGATAGACCCCAATGGAAGCAGATAAAGAGAAAACAATGCTGGACCAAGAATCGATCCCTGAGGCACACCAGATCTTAACTGTATCTCAGAAGAGAAATGGTGCCCAATATTGACCACAAACCTCCTATCAATAAGATACGACCTAAACCAATCTAATACTGTGCCCCGTAAACCGGCGCAAGTTTCAAGACGAGAAATTAGAATGTTATGGTTGACCAGATCAAAAGCAGAGCTGAGGTCTAACAAAACCAAAGCCATAAACTGGCCAGAATCCGTTGTCAACATGACATCATTTAAAACTCGTAATAGGGCTGACTCCGTGCTATGGCAAGATTTAAAACCAGACTGAAACTTTTCGTAGATAGAATTATAAGATGTTGGTTTAAAACAGCTTACTCAAGGATTTTAGATAAAAAAGGCAAATTTGAAATGGGACGGAAGTTAGATAACAGTGTGGAGTCAAGATTTGTTTTTTTTAAGATGAGGTCTCACTGTAGCTAGTTTGAAATCATGGGGATCAGTCCCAGTTTGGAGACACTTATTAATAACAGACAGCAGATCAGAGCCAACAGTGTCAATAATCTGCCTGAGAAAGCGTGATGGAATAACATCCTGGGGACACATTGTGAATTTCAGGCTGGACATAATTCAAGGTGTTAAATCAAGGTGTTCAGGTTCACAGACTCAAATTCAGACCAAGTAGAATCAGAGTATGGAACATCAACCAATTTGTATGATGACAATGACAAAGCAGGTGTTATTTCAGAAATCTTATCAGTAAAATAAAAAGCAAAATTCTCGCATAGAGTGACAGATACCTCAGGAAAAAGATTAACATATGGATGAAGTGCAGTCTCGATGGCAGAAAATAAAATGTTTGGCTTATAGCTGTTTTGTGTTAACTCTGAGAAATATTTGCACTTTGCTGTCTTAGCGGCTCGCTGAAAGGCAGAAAGAGAGTCCCGTAGGATTTCATACGAAACTTGTAATTTGTCTTTTTTCCACTTTCGTTCTGCCTTTCTGCAAGCCTGTCTAAGGGAACGAGTAGTATCATTATGCCAAAATACTGAGTTATGCTTACGTTTTTTCGCCTTTAGTGGTGCAATAGAATTTAAGATATTTAAACAGTTATTATTAAAAATACTAAGATGTTCATTGGCATCCAAGCAACAGGTGAAAGAGTTCATAACCTGAGTAGCAGTTAATAGTTCATACTTCGAAGAGAATTGTTCACTTGAGCGATCCGTAAAAATACGAGTCCAGCGTAGCTTTGATGATTGATTTAGGTTATTTCCATCGAACATCATAGAAAACCGTATAGGCAAATGGTCAGATATACCAGCGTCCGTGATCTTTATATCCAGCAGTGATAGACCACGAGATAAGATCAAGTCCAAAGTATGTCCCTGAACATGAGTAGGTCCAGACACCCATTGCACAAAATCGAAAGAATCAAGTAAACTAAGAAAATCTTTTGAAAGTGGTTCAGAGCCACAACACACATGGATGTTAAAATCTCCCAGTATTAAAATCCTGTCATAACTAAGATGCTGTGGTGCACCAAAATGTTTAGCCTACGTTAGTTTACTGGGAAGGCGAACACATAGCCTAAAATTATCACATTTTAAACTGGCTTCAAGATAGAACTCTAAGTTAGGATAAATCTTGAAAGTTATCTTATTATCTTAAATGATAAATTATCTTATTTTTGTAACCAAAGCAAATAACGTTAGCTAACATATAGATTACATGAACGTTAATTGACACCAGTGAAGTTAGCTTCATATCAAATGTTTGTCCACTATACGTTATTGTGACGAGCGCGCTCGAGTTGTGCACCACATGTACTTGACTCTGTAATGAGTTAAGTTAACGTTAGGATCGATGGAGGCCATTTTGATGTGGATGTGGATGAGCATTGAGCACCGTGCCTTAACAGAACTATTAAACTGTTATTACAAATTAAAAACACATTAGTGAAAAAAGTTAATTCATGTTGTGTAGTGCATTTGGTAACACGTTAGAATAATGTTCCATGGTGGTTGTTACTAGAGTGTTAACAATGCGATAATCATTTAGTTATTCGCATATAGCCTACACATTATGTGTAAGTTAGTTATTCATAAATGATGGAAGTTCCATCATTAATGAATAACTACAAAGGAACAAATGATTAATGCATTGTTAACACTCTAGTAACAACTATTAACTAACAAGAAACTCTGATTAATGAATTAGTAAGTAATAGCTCTCTGAATGTGGTAGTTCTAAGAACACTGCAGGTTCATAATTAACGTGAATAATGCATAATGTATAAAAAATGGTAATGGTAGTAACCCACTAATAATGACTCAAGTATTATCAAATCCTTCAGAAGGAACTACGAATTATTTGGAACAGTATTCTAAAGTTAAAAGCATGATAACTCCCTAGTAATGGCTAAAGTCATTGTAGGCTTTTTAGATTTTTGGAAGATTTGGAATAGTAATTCCTCCCGATTGATTTGGTAACACTTTAGTCATTACTAGTAGGTTACCAAGATCTTCACTTTAGAATACTGATCCAAATAATTAGTAGTTCCTTTAGAAGATGTAGTAACACCTGAGTCAAAAACCTCAACAGCTAACAATGACTTCAGCCAATATTAGGGAGTTATCATGCTTTTCATTACCTTATATTATACATAATCTAGGGTTTAACGCTAAGGATTTTTTAGCTGGAAAATCCAGTCGGGCCAGTGATTCAAATTTTTACTTGCCCTGTAAAAAAAATGGGCCTATAAAATAAGCCTAGTAGCCTACTCTAAAGTGTTACCAAATGTTTTTTTGTTTTTTTCCTTTTTTCATCTGACTGTGAGTGTTAACGCCTTGTTTAACTTTGTCTTTTTGGTCCCTCCAGAATGCAAACCAACAACGTTGTCAGAGTGAAGTTCAAAGATGGCAAGAAATATATTTTTTCTCCAACACCTTTTACATTTCAGACGTTTTTGGAATGTGGTGAGATATAACAAACTTTAACATTGTTAATATCATTACTACTTTTCCCTCTGAAAATATTTTTTTAATAGTAATATAATAAGTGTATGATTTTATCTTATGGGGTATAAAAATAACTGTTTTAGTTCCTTTGGCATTGCTGGCCTTTGTCAATTTCCCAATGGTTTGTCTTCCAAGTCCTCAGTTGCCAAGAAATTTGATCTTCCTACAATGGATGTAAAAGTCTTTGATGACTCAAAGACAGAGGTTGAGACTTCCGCTTCCGGTCGCATGGCGTGAGCAGAGCAAGAGACCAGCTCCGTGTAAATTGTATAAAATTTTATTTTCCAGACCAACTAATTTCAAACAAACAGAGCCACAACGTCCGTGAGATTAAAATGTCTCAAAGGAAGGGCAGACAATACAAAAAAAGTGAAGGCGCTAAAGCCAGCGGAGCCGCGGGGCTAACAGAAGAAGGCCCAATCTCACTAGGCAGTCTGCGTGCCGAACTGAGATCAGAATTTAACTCGTACAGAGACACCATGCGAACATTTCTTAAAACAGAAATAGAAGGCCTTGGCAAACAAATACGCGACGAGATCTCATCCTTGCGGGAGACAGCCAAAGCGGACATGAAAACTATTCGTGACGAGCTAACGGAAAAAGTCGAGAGACTGTTTTCAATGCAAGCAGAAGCAGCTAACATACAGACGAGCATGGAGCAGTCCCTCAGCGACACTTCTGACAGGCTCACGGCTCTAGAGAATTCTTGCCAATCTCTTGCTGCTGATCATAAGAAACTCCAGGAAAAATGCGTCGATTTGGAGAACAGGAGCCGCCGCCAAAACATCAGGATACTAAACATCCCAGAGGGATCCGAAAACAACACACCCAACCGCGTTTGTGGCCAAGTTTCTGCCTAAAGTGCTTGGTGAAGAAAACTTTGACGGCCCCATTCTTATTGATCGTGCCCACAGAAGCCTTGCCCCAAAACCACGGCCCCGACCCATAATCGCTCGCCTTCACTACTACTCGGATAAAGAAAAGATCATGTCGTTGTCCCGGTCCAAAGGCAAGCTGTCCTTCGAGGGAGCACAGGTTCATATCTTCCCCGATATGAGCCCAGAGGTAGGACGACAACGAGCAGCCTTTAACCCCCTGAGGTCTACGGTATCGCCGGCGATACCAGCTCGCTTTTTTTTTATTAGTGTAAAAGAAACTCATAAATACTCTGTTGACTTTGATTTTCCATAGGAGTTTCATACATCAATCGATTCTGTTAAATGTGTATTATTTTTGTGTATACTCACAATAAAAACAAAGTGTTGTGCTTTTTGCCAAATAAAGAAAAATAAACACGAAGCGAGTTCTGCCTTCTCTCTGCCAGTGAAGTCCATTCTGAAACGCGTCCGAAAATTAACAATAACTCAGCGAATACTCAGTCAAACAGACATACAGGCACACAGGCATGAAGCTTGAATTATCTTCTTTTAAATGAAGTAATTTATATAAAAAGCTAATATTCTCATCTTGTGAAATCTGTATTAAAAGAGAGCGATTCCAGTCGAGCTCATCTCATCTCATTACGTTATAATCGGCCCCGCCCACGGAGAGCGCGCGCTATTCAAACGCAAATGGCTGAGGCAATCCTGTGAACGCCCCCATCAGCTCGAGAAAACACACAAGTTTATTTAGATCATTGTTTACACCGTCTTGCAGCGCTGTGAGGAATAATACTAATGGAAAATGTCCCTCAGAAGTGCGGGTATATCGAGGAGCGAGCTGAGGAATACTAGTAAGTTTTTTCCTTCTCACGTGAATTTCTTCACGTGGGTTTCTGTTTATGAATGAATGAACGGCACAGATGCGCGCTGTTTACCACAGCTGGCAAAGACAGTTTAAATTTAAATCGCGTGTGTGAATGAATGATGATGTTTTAGCAAACTGCATTGCTATACTGAGATAAGTAAACATCGACTGAATGTTGAAATAAAATGTAGGCTATTTGTATAAGCAACGTATTAAACTGCAAATTAACAATATGCCCTAATATTTCATGAAAACAACGTTACAGTCAGACGAAATATGAAAGACAACATTTTGTTGACTAGATTTGGGTACAGTTTTTACTGTAGAATATACTGCCACATCAAATAAGCTTTTGTTTAGCAATTTCTATATATAAAATACTATTTTTGTCAAAAATAAAGTCATCAACTAAGATGTTAGCTGTGCCAATGTTGGTTATATTTCAAACTAATGAATACATAGATAAAATGTAGGCCTAATCATTTTTTTTACAAAGAAAGAGTACACTTGAAATATTGTTGAAATTGTAATTATTGTTGTAATTGTAACCGTTTTAATAAAATAGCAAAACATATTTACAAGATAGATGTAAGCAAAATCTTAAATGGTCAATATAAGTCTTCTTCTAAATATATCTTTTGTCATTGCATTGTGGCTCAGTCAGTGTCACACCTGAGTGAATGGCTAATTATGCAGAGTGGGTGTATTCTAAGGTGTAAACCACTCCTCGTTCACGCCCCCCTCGCATATTGGCTTTCCAAGCAAAACCTGTTTTACATCAATTTAAATCAATGTATGGTTTTATGTGAACGATAAAGCAAGACTATTTTCACATAATTTTGAAGAAAAAACTATAGGCGAGGACATCCATTAGTCAAAAGTCTTATTGCCACATATTTAGTATGTGTTTTGTGGCCTTATTTCAAAAACTTTAATTTTTAGTTTTTTCGATAACCACGCATAAACATTATTCTCTCAAAAATGAAAACATGTACATACATGTGGCTCACATATTATTGTAGTCCTGTTTGTGCTATATAGAGTGAATTTACACCTTTGCCATTAATATGTTTATAAGCAACTGAAAAAAGCACAAATGTCAGAGCATGTCAGAACACCCCCAGGGCCCAAAAAAACGCTCAGACTCCAGAGGGTTAATCAAGTGAAAGCCAAACTACGTGACGCTGGAATTCAGTACAGAATGCTTTTCCCTGCCAAGCTGGAGATTACAGCCGATGGTATCAAAATGTCTTTCACCGACCCACGGGCAGTGGAGAGGTTTATTGACAGCAATAAATCATCATGAGCATTGAACGTAAGAACACTAATTTGAACACTTGTGTGTGGTAATGCTATGGTCTACACAAACTGAGTAACGGACTCTCAACCAGGTACCCAAAGAATGTGAATCCTTTTACCTTTTTTTTTTTTTTTTTTTACCTATTTGTTCTTACATTTCTTTACTACAGAATATTATTACGGTTATTTTTATTTATTCATGGGGAACTCTGGGTTACATTAGACATAGGTACTGGCCAAAATATGGTTAAGAAGGTCTGGAAAACGAATTTGGTTTAATTTTCTTTCTTTTTTTTAGGAGCTTAGTGGTAAGTCAAATGTTCACACACCTCTCTGCGGGTATAAATAACCTTTCTTTTGGGAATATGCGCTTCCTCTGTAGTTCTGACGGAGCAGCTAGTTCAGGGGAGTTCAGGGAGGGAGCAGGGTTTGTTGTATTTAGGGACTTTGGTTTATTCTGTGTTTTTACCTGCACTACAATTGAATATAACTTTGATTTTTATTGGAGACCGTCCAAAAAAACGAAACTGAGTAGCCTAATTTTTTTTTAAAAATTCCAACTAAACAGTTATGGCTAAAAACTATATTTTAGACTCATCTAGTCACAAAGACTTGGTCAAAATTATTTCCTGGAATTGTAAAGGACTTAATGGACCTATTAAACGAGGAAATGTACTGACCCACCTTAAAAAATTAGAGATGGATATCGGGTTTTTACAAGAAACACACTTGAGAGATCAGGATCATAAACGGTTACGAACTAAATGGATTGGACAGATATTTCATTCTAAATTCCCAGTAAAAAACAGAGGTGCAGCTATAATTATTAGAAAGATAATTCCCTTCTTAGCATCAAAAATAATATCTGATCCTCGAGGACAATATATTATTGTTACAGGAAAATTGTACAATAAACCAGTCACTCTAGCTAGTGTATACGCCCCCAATATTGATGATGAGGCTTTTATTACCTCTTTCTTTACAGCATTACCTAATATGGATTCTCATAAATTGATTATTGGTGGGGATTTTAATTTGGTGTTAGACCCAATAATTGATAGGTCATCACAAAAACCATCCAACATATCAAAGTCTGCTAAAACCATTCATGCACTCATGAATACCTATAAATTATTTGATCCATTTAGAGTTTTATCTCCCAACACAAGGAAATATTCTTATTTCTCTCCGGTTCATCATTCGTTTTCTAGAATAGATTTCTTTTTAATTGATTATGCATATTTAACAAACATCAAACACTGTGATTACGAAGCAATTGTGTTATCTGATCATAGTCCAGTATCATTCCACATAGAGATGGGACATGACCTGACAACCAAAAAATGGCGGTTTAATAATGCTCTTTTATCGGATGATAAAGTAATAGAAGAACTGCAAAAACAAATTGATATATTTCTGAATACAAATGATGATCCAGAGATCAAAAGATCCACCTTGTGGGAAACATTTAAAGCATACATGAGGGGCCAGATTATTTGCTTGAGTAGCTTGAAAAATAAACGGCGAAGGGAAAAGGAGTTGAAATTGACCCAAGAACTTAAAGAAATTGACAGAGTTTATGCTAACTCCCCCACACCAGACCTTTATAAAAGAAAGCAATCGTTGCAGACCGAACAAAATTTATTATACACTGCAGAAACGACTAAATTCTTGACACAATTAAAACACAAATATTATGAATATGGGGAAAAAAACTGGTAAATTATTAGCCCAGCAAATTAAAGAAGCAGCGTCAAGGTTAATAACAGAGATACGGACAGATTCCGGTCAGACAACAACTGATCCTAAAATAATAAATGACACATTCAAGAATTTCTATTCTAAATTGTATTCTTCAGAATCCAAAAATGATTCAAACTTAATAGAACAATTTTTTTTATAAACTTCAGATACCTACTATAAATTTAGAAAACAAAAAATTATTAGAACAACCTATTTCAAACTTAGAAATAAAACAAGCTATACAGTGTATGCAAAACTCTAAGTGCCCTGGACCTGATGGTTACAGTGTTGAATTTTATAAGGCTTTTATAGATCAAATTTCAACACTTCTTTTAAGTGTCTATAATGAAGCATTGACTACAGGTTCTCTACCTCCAACGTTATACGATGCCTGCATCTCTTTAATCCATAAATCTGGCAAAGACCCTCTAGAACCAGGTTCATATAGACCCATAAGCCTTTTGAATGTGGATAATAAAATTTTGGCAAAGATCTTAGCCATACGTTTGGAAAAGGTCCTTCCAGCTGTTGTGTCACCAGACCAAACTGGATTTGTTAAAGACAGGCAGTTGTTTTTTAACATCAGGCGACTGTTCAACATTATCTACACTCAGAATCCAAATAAAGAAGTATCCGAAATATTGGTCTCACTAGATGCCGAGAAGGCCTTCGACAGGGTCAAGTGGGATTTTCTCTTCTCGGCCCTGTCAAGGTTTGGATTTGGCCCCTACTACATTTCTTTAATTCAACTACTTTATGCTCAGCCTAAAGCATGTGTTCACACAAATAATATGGAATCTTGCTCTTTTCCTCTTCACCGTTCAACACGACAAGGCTGCCCTTTGTCTCCCTTTGTCTCCCTTGTTGTTCGCGCTGGTCATAGAACCTCTTGCTATTTTGCTGCGCTCTACGGGGGATTATAAGGGGATTGTAAGAGGAGATAAGGAGCATAAGGTGTCCTTATATGCGGACGATCTGCTTCTATATATTTCAGATCCATCTCTGTCTCTACCAAAAATTATGACCATGCTATCGGACTTCGGTAAAGTATCAGGATATAAAATTAACCTGTCAAAAAGCATATGGTTTCCGATCAGCTCTAGGGCAAAAGATCAAGTACATACACTCTCCCCTTTTCCCTGTGCTGTTTTAGACTGTTTTAAATATCTCGGAATAAATATCACACAGGAAATATCTGGCCTTTTCAGCAAAAACTTTGTAAACCTATATAAACAAACGGAGCAACAGATCGAGAGGTGGTCTAATCTCCCGATCTCTCTCGCTGTCCGAATTAATATTATAAGAATGAATGTTTTACCGAAATATTTGTTTTTATTTCAGTGTGTTCCAATTTTGATTAGTAAGAAATTTTTGACCAAAATAGATTCTTTAATTGCGTCCCTATATTTGGAATAAAAAGATACCAAGAATTAAAAAATCCTTTTTACAAAGACCCAAACCCATAGGAGGAATGGGATTGCCCAGCTTCCGGCTCTATTATTGGTCCTGTAATATTCGATGTATGTCATTTTGGAATGGATTTCACAAACCTGATTGGGAACAGATGGAAAATCAAGCTTTTTCTCCTAATACACTAAAATCATTGATACATTACACCTCTGATCTTTCTAAATTTAAGGCTCAGAATCCTGTTGTGTCCCACTCACTAAAAATTTGGTCTCAGATTAGAAGACATTTTCATTGGAATCAATGTTCAGTCCTTACACCAATAACTGGTAATCAAGCACATAAGCTGTTTTCAGGTCAAACATTTCAACAATGGGACACAATTAAAGACCTCTTCATTGATAAAATATTTCCAACATTTGAACAATTAAGACCTACATTTAATATTGAGAACAAAGACTTTTTTAAATACTTGCAAATGCGCAACTTTACTAAAGCAACATTTCCCTCTTTTCCCAATCAGCCTGAAGTATGTCCTATGAACAATGTATTTTTGAACAACCCACTTAAAAAAGGTTCTATTTCTAGAATATATAATTACCTTTCACAGATAGATAATACAACTACACTTGACCATATAAAGGATGCTTGGAGTGAAGACTTAGGAATAAACATCACAGACGACCAACGACCTCCTCCTCAGTCTGTATCAGACACGGTCTGCTCTAGTTTAAAATCCTGCACCGATTACACCTTTCCAAACAAAGACTGTCCAGGATGTTTCCGGGAGTGGACGCCTCTTGTGAACGTTGTGGCTATGCCCCTGCTTCATTGTCACATACATTTTGGGACTGTCCCCACATCACCCTCTATTGGTCTAAAATAATTGAGACTTTGTCAGCAATTTTTAATGTTAGACTCCCAGCAGATCCAGTAATGTCACTGTTTGGTGTTGTACCTACAGATATACATTTAAACAGCTCAAAAAATAATGTATTGTGTTTTGTGATGTTGCTAGCCAGACGTCTAATTTTACTAAACTGGAAAAATAAAACTCCTCCTACACATCAAAACCTTTTTAGAGACGTAATGCAATATTTACAATTGGAAAAAATTAAATATTCTTTAAGGAAGAAAGAACAAACATTTTACTCAATTTGGCAACCTTTTATTAATTATTATAACAAGTAAAATCGCACGGCCCTCCTAATGCCTGATTTGATATAGTTTTATCTAATACTTCATGTGTGTGCAGGTTTTTGTTTTCTGTTGTTTTTTTGTTGTTGTTTTTTTACGTTTTGTTTTGTTTTCTGTTTACATTTATACATATACAAATTGTATATATGTCAGTGATTTGTATAAAACTGTTGGCAATTGGTAATAAAAATAACAGAGAAAAAAAGAGATATCTGCTGACACGACCAGACATTGGTGTCCTAGAAATTTTCATCCCAGGCACAGCAAGCCTTGATGGTAAATTGTTTGACATGCTTATCAAGTTTTGTTTATTCTCAGCAATATTCACCAATTTGCATAGGCTAATATGTCTACTTGACTAATTCTCAATAGCTGTTATAGCATGCAATCAAAAGTAGTATGAACAGATCTTCAGACCATTGATATGGTTTATATCAGTGGCGGTTCTAGACCATTTCAACTGGGGGGGCCAAGCTGGGGCCAGTTACATTTAGACCTTATTGTTGTCATATCATTTTCTGCACTGCACTATAGGCATTAACAGGCAAAATACCATGTTAACAATCATTCAACAATGTATTTGCATTTCCATTATATTTTTTAGATTTGCATTACATATTCAGAATCAGTCACATTAACTGTATTCTACGATTTTTGTGTTTTTTTTGCAAAAAGATCAGCAAATTCATCTAGATTTAAGGCCTTTGCCCTCCTTGACTCAATACTTCGAACACCTAAATTGCTTAATCTGTCATCTGACATTGTGGACCTGAGATAGGTTTTCACCAGCTTTAGTGCACACAGTATAATATACAATTAAATTATGCTTATTTTAAATGTATTGTGGCTAGGTATAAAAAATATAGGAAAAACCATGATAATATGAAACGCTTCAAAACAGAGCGCACAAAGCGCGTATGCGCATCGCGGGTGCAGAATGATGTGCTCAAAGCAACATGGAGTCACAGTGTTCAGCGCTGCGCTGCACAACGTGCGCATTTAAAAGTTCACGGCACAAAGCGAAGAAATGTCGCGCGCACAAATCCTAGTGTAGCCTATATCTGTCCAACAGTTTATTGATCATTTGTTTCTTCACATAGCGAAGTTTAAAATTCCAGTTATTGTGCGTTTGATGCCGATTCATAGTCCTTGTGGTGTGAACAGGCACACGGTAGCGAGTCGTTTTAAAACAGCAACAAACATAAAATATGTTTTATTTTATGAAACATAAATAAAACATTTATGTTTTATTTATGACACAAATAAAACATAAGACACAAAATAAAGTCATTTTATGCAAATCCACAGCCTTTTATCTACAGATCAAGCATCATAATGTGAATATATCATATTGGAGAGAGTTTTACCGTGCATCCTGCTGTAACCGGACGAGGCGCGCGCGCTGTTTGAATACTGAATGGAGAATGATTGACAGATGAGGGAAAACGAGTTTCCATAAACTTTAATTTAATGATGTAAATAGACTTCTGTCCCTCACATTAAGCTAT
Organism: Leuciscus leuciscus; assembly: GCF_965113295.1. Classification (NCBI taxonomy): domain Eukaryota; kingdom Metazoa; phylum Chordata; class Actinopteri; order Cypriniformes; family Leuciscidae; genus Leuciscus; species Leuciscus leuciscus. Next base: position 6,710,511 of record NC_138725.1, read on the forward strand.
GGAATGGCTTCAGATGACTTTGTGAAATTATAATCAGACCCTCTCAGACCCAACTTAAGTCACCCAAACTGACGTGAAAAAGAGGCGCAGAAAAGCGCGCTGTTTGCATCCCTGTTTAAGTAAAAATACTCAGCACCATGAGTTTGTTGATCATAATTTGATCCTTTTTCAAACTGCCACAAACTAACAAATGTCCAGGTTAAGATTAGCTGATCTAACGTTACACTTCTGTAATGCATTTAATACAAATACAACATATTAACAACTTTACTCACCTCTATATTTCCTTCTTTGATTTAACTATAATATTCGCGCAAAACGTCCACCAACTTCTGAATAGAAAAAAACCTGCAGATCCGATTTAAGCAGTCCCTCTAGGGTTACATTTGTGTTCCGTGTTGCCACTGTCTAATAACGGATCATGTGAAAAACAATGATAGCAAAAAACAGTTTTGTAAAAATTATTTCACACTCCACATTTAGGGGGGCCACAAGGGGGTCCAAGCTTGTCACAGGGGCACTGGCCCCCCTGGCCCCCCTCTAGAACCGCCACTAGTTTATATTGCAGATACTTTAAGCTTAAACTGAGACCTGGATTCGTCCAGAAGACTCAGCAACCCCTGCTGCTCTCTCTAGCAATTTCTCCTTCTCCCACTCCCCTCGCCAGTCTGGGAGAGGTGGGGGTACAGGGCTTCTCGTTTCTAACAATTGCAAATACTCCACGCTCTCTTCTCTATGCAACAACAACTCATTTGAATATCATGCTATTACACTTACAACCCCCATTAAAATCCATATTGTAGTCATTTATCGCCCCCCAGGTCAGCTGGGTAACTTTGTAGATGAGCTGGATGTGCTGCTGTCCACTTTCCCTGAGGACGGCACCCCACTTCTAGTCTTCGGTGACTTCAACATTCATCTCGAAAAGCCACATGCAACAGACTTCACCTCTCTCCTAGCCTCTTTCGATCTCAAACGACTCATCACCACAGCTACTCACAAATCAGGCAACCAACTGGACCTGGTTTACACACGCAACTGCACCACAGAAAACATCCTGGTGACACCTCTCCACGTTTCAGATCATTTCCTCATTACTTTCAGTCTACAACTCTCTACCCCTGCACCCCCACCCCCACCACCTGTCACTTTCAGACGAAACCTGCGCTCACTTTCCCCCTCCCATCTCTCCTCTGCCGTGTCATCCTCTCTTCCCCCACCCTCACAATTCTCATCTCTGGATGTGAATACCGCAACGGACACCTTATGCTCCACTCTAATCTCTTCTCTAGACATTATCTGCCCTCTCTCCTCCAGGCCAGCACGCACTACTCCCTCTAACCCCTGGTTATCTGAGGTTCTTCGGGAACACCGGACCAAACTCAGGGCAGCGGAGAGGAAATGGCACAAATCAAAAGACGCATCTGACCTGAGTATGTATCAATCTCTCCTCTCCTCCTTTTCTGTTGATGTTCATGCTGCAAAATCTTCATACTTCCACAACAAGATCAACAGCTCCTCCAACACACGATTACTCTTCAAGACATTCAACTCTCTCCTCTGTCCACCTCCACCACCTCCCGCCTCCTCCTTAACTGCTGACGATTTTGCGACCTTCTTCACCAACAAAACAACAGCTATCAGCAGTCAGTTCTCAGCTCCACACACACAGGAACCCAGACCGACCCCTTCCACAGCCAATACCCCTCTGTCCTCCTTTTCTTCGCTAACCGAGGAAGAAGTATCTACACTTCTCCTCTCCAGTCACCCTACCACCTGCACGCTTGACCCCATCCCCTCACACCTTCTACAAGCCATCTCTCCCACACTTCTACCATCACTCACACACATCATCAACTCATCCCTCCACACTGGCACCTTCCCTACAGCATTCAAGCAGGCTCGGGTTACTCCACTGCTCAAAAAACCAACGCTAAACACATCATTGGTAGAGAATTACAGACCTATCTCTCTCCTACCATTCATTGCGAAGACACTTGAAAGAGCTGTCTTCAACCAACTAACATCCTTCTTGTCTCTAAACAACCAGCTGGATGTCAACCAATCTGGCTTCAAGAAAGGACATTCAACTGAGACTGCATTACTGTCAGTCACAGAAGCCCTACGGATCGCAAAAGCTGCTTCCAAATCTTCAGTCCTCATTCTCCTGGATCTGTCTGCTGCCTTCGACACGGTGAATCATCAGATCCTTCTGTCCACCCTCTCATCACTGGGCATCACAGGAACTTCACTCCACTGGTTTGAGTCCTATCTCACAGGTAGGTCCTTCAAGGTCGCATGGAGAGGCGAGGTATCCAGAGCACATCAGCTGACCACAGGGGTTCCCCAGGGTTCAGTTCTTGGTCCCCTCCTCTTCTCCATCTACACCACATCACTGGGACACATCATACAGGCACACGGTTTTTCCTACCACTGCTATGCTGATGACACACAGCTCTTCCTCTCCTTTCAACCAGATGATCCCACAGTAGCTGCACGGGTCTCAAGCTGTCTGGCGGACATCTCCACATGGATGAAGGAACACCACCTGCAGCTCAACCTGGCAAAGACTGAGCTTCTCGTCCTCCCTGCCAATCCGTCTCTACAGCACGACTTCACCATCCAGCTAGAGTCATCATTAATCACCCCATCAAGATCGGTCAGAAATCTTGGAGTAACGTTTGATGACCAGCTGACCTTCACAGATCACATTTCAAAGACAGCTCGATCATGCAGGTTTGCACTGCACAACATCAGGAAGATCAGGCCTTTCCTAACTGAGCATGCAACACAACTTATCGTCCAGGCCCTGGTCATCTCTAGGCTTGACTACTGCAATGCCCTTCTGGCTGGACTCCCAGCATGTGCGACCAAACCCCTACAGATGATCCAGAATGCTGCAGCTCGTCTTGTCTTCAACGAGCCCAAGAGGGCCCACGTCACTCCTCTGTTCATCTCTCTGCACTGGCTACCTCTAGCTGCTCGCATCAAGTTCAAGGCACTGACGCTTGCTTACAGAACTATCACGGGCTCAGCTCCCTCCTACTTTCACTCACTCCTACGAGTCTACATCCCTACCAGACACCTACGATCGCTCAACGAGCGACGTCTCGTGGTTCCATCACAGAAAGCCACAAAATCACTTTCCAGAACATTCTCATTTACAGTTCCATGCTGGTGGAACGCTCTCCCCACCCTCATCCGGAATGCAGAATCCCTGACAACATTCAAAAAACAGCTGAAAACCAATCTCTTCCGTGAGCACTTAACCTTATAAAAAAAAAAAAAAAAAAAAAAAAAAAAAATCCTTTCCCTTTGAAACATCACTTATCAGGCTTATGCTACTCTGAATAATACCAGAACTTCGTATTTTGAGCACTTCCTGCGTTGTTGTTGCTTTTGCCTCTTTATGATGACTCGCTGAACTTAGTCCTAATTTGTAAGTCGCTTTGGATAAGGGCGTCTGCTAAATGACTAAATGTAAATGTAAATGTAAATGTAATGTAAATGTTAAGCTCATATTTAGGAGATACTGAGGGCACGTCAGAGTCTGATGACACAGCAATGTTGATTAGCAGTCCTCCTGAAAAAAATCGAGCTGAGGAACGTCGTCTTGGCCAAGTAAGGATCACCAATCTTGCCTCTGAAATACATCTATATAGAATTACTTAGTTGCCCAGTTGACAAATGAACATGGGTAGGTTGTTCATACATTTATTTGTAAATTGATGTTTATGATGTTATGGGTTGTAATCGGTTTGTGTGTGTAAAGAACAAGCCCTTCCCGACGTTTGAAGGAAGAATATGCGAAGGGAATCATCTCCCTATTCCCATACTTGGCTGACCCCAGGAGCAAGCTTGGTTATGTAAGTAGCTGTTGCCTCTCAATTTGATTTACAGGAGGAGGATATAATCTGTATATTGCATCATCTACATTATAATTCATATAGTATTTATTTCCTTAGCTGTGTAATGTATAACTACTAGGTCTGTATATTGTTCTGGTCATAGGAGCATTATTACAATGCAGAAGATGGAAGTGGATATCTTGCATGGAGAATAAAAACTCTGCAGAAAGAAGCATCAGAGGGACGGATGAAACGGCAACCGCAAACAGGTGCGAGATTTGATGCTTAGTCAGTGCTTTTATTATGTCAAGTATATTTGTATAGCGCTTTTCACAATACAGATTGTATCAAAGCAGCTTCACAGTATTAAATTAAAATAATACAACAAAGTTTGTTTCAAGAGGAATTTATTGATTGATAAAATTAAATTAAATATCCCCAAAATATCCCCAACTGAGCAAGCCAAAGGCAACAGTGGCAAGGAACCGAAAAACTCCATCAAGTGACCTAATGGTGTCCTAAAACTCCATCAGGTGACCTAATGGAGAAAAAAATACCTTGGGAGAACCCAGGCTCAGTCGGGGGCCAGTTCTCCTCTGGCATTTATGAGCTAGAGGCCGGATTGTAGTTTGAACTGTAAGATTATATGAATGCCTGGCTGAAGAGATGCGACTTTAATCTAGTTTTAAACTGGGAGAGCGAGTCTGAGCAACGAACAGTATCAGGAAGACTATTCCAGAGTTTTGGAGCCAAATGTGAAAATGCTCTCCCTCCTTTGGTGGTTCTGGATATCCTAGGTATGACCAAAAGCCTTGAATTTAGTGATCTTAAAGAGCGCAATGGATTATAGGGCGATAGAAGATCCGTTAAATAGACTGGAGCTAAGCCGTTTAGGGCTTTATAAGTCAGTAGCAATACCTTGTAATTAATACGGAACTTTATAGGTAACCAATGCAGTGATGATAAAATCGGTGTTATATGATCATATTTTCTTGATCTCGTAATCTAGTGGCGGCATTTTGGACTAACTGTAGCTTGTTTATTGAGGATGCAGGACAACCAGCTAATAAAGCATTACAGTAATCTAGTCTCGAGGTCATGAATGCATGAACTAACTTTTCTGCATCAGAAACTGATAGCATATTACGTAGCTTAGCAATGTTTCTAAGGTGGAAAAAGGCTGTTTTTGTAACATATGAAATATGATTTTCAAAAGACAGGTTGCAATCGAGTATAACATCCAGGTCTTTTACTGTAGAGGATATGTAACAGGACATCCTATGATGTTAAAGTTGTATTGTGCGAGGTTCTGTGGGCGGTTTTTTGAACCGATAAGTATTACCTCTGTCTTGTCTGGATTTAATAAAAGAAAATTACGCGTCATCCAATCTTTTATATCTTTAACACACTCTGTCAATTTGGAAAATTTAGCGTTTTCATCCGGCCGTGATGAAATATATATTTGAGTGTCATCAGCATAACAATGGAAACTAATTCCATGTTTCCTTATAATATTTCCAAGTGGCATCATATATATTGAGAATAACAGAGGGCCTAACACAGATCCCTGCGGCACTCCATAGTTTACTGGAGTTATGATCGATTTTTCTCCATTTAAATAGACAAAATGGTAGCGGTCAGATAGGTATGATTTGAACCAGCTTAATGCTTGTCCTTCAACACCAGTATAATTTTGTAGTCGATCTAAGAGTAATGTATGATCTATAGTATCGAACGCAGCACTAAGATCAAGTAAAACTAGTATTGAGATACAGCCTTAGTCAGAAGCTAAAAGTAAATCATTTGTGATTTTAACGAGTGTAGTTTCAGTGCTATGATGCGGTCTGAATCCAGACTGAAACTTTTCATAGATATCATTTTGTTGCAAGAAAGAGCCCAATTGAGCGGACACCACTTTTTCTAATATTTTAGACATAAATGGAAGATTTGAAATGGGTCTATAATTTGCTAGATTATTATGATCTAATTGTGGTTTCTTAATGAGAGGTTTTATAACTGCCAGTTTAAATGTTCTTGGAACATGACCTAAAGATAAAGACGAGTTAATAATATTGAGGAGAGGCTCTTCCACTACAGGTAACACTTCTTTCAGTAGTTTAGTTGGTATAGGATCTAATAAACATGTTGTTGTTTTAGATGAAGTGATAAGTTTATTTAACTCTTTTTGTTCTATAGTTGTAAAGCACTGTAATTGTTCTTGCGGGGTGATAATTGAAGCTGATTTATAAGGCGCAATTGAAGATTGAACGTTTACAATTGTGGTTCTGATGCTTTCTATTTTCTCAGTGAAGAAGTTCATGAAATCATTACTACTGAACTGTAACGGGATATTTTGTTCGGGTGACGTCTGTTTATTTGTTAGTCTAGCCACGGTATTAAATAAAAACCTTGGATTGTTTTGGTTGTTTTCTATTAGTTTGCGGAGGTGCTCAGCCCTGGCCGCTTTTAGGGCCTTTTTATAACGTGACATACTGTCTTTCCACGCGATTCTAAAGACCTCTAAATTAGTTTGTTTCCATTTACGCTCTAAAATACGGGTTTCTCTCTTTAAAACATACGTAGTATTGTTGTACCATGGTGCTTTAATTTTCTCTCTGACCTTTTTTAATTTAATAGGTGCAACCTCATCCAATGTTCTAGAGAGAATGGTGCTCATAGTGCTAGTTAGTTCTTCTAGTTCATCTGTTTGTTTGGGTTCAGGCAGCAGCTGAGACAGATTAGATAAGCAATTTGAGAAATTATCTATGGTGGATGGGAGGATTGTTCTGCCTGGTTGATAACGCGACGCCGCATGACATATTACAGCAGTACGTAATATGCAAGTTACCATGTAGTGATCAGTGACTTCATCACTTTGTGGAATGATATCTATATTGGTTGGATCGGTTCCATGTGATATAATTAAATCGAGTGTATGATTAAGACGATGAGTTGGTCCGGTGACGTTTTGCTTGACCCCAAATTAATTTAATAAATCTGTAAACGCAGCCCCTAACGCATCATTTGGATTATCTACGTGTATGTTAAAATCTCCAGCAATTAATGCTTTATCGACATTGACTAATAGGTCTGAGAGAAAATCTGCAAACTCTTTTAGGAAATCAGCGTAAGGCCCTGGCGGTCTATATACGGTAGCCAAGGCTAGAGATAATAGGGATGTTTTTCTAACATCTAAGAGCGTAACATTTAGTACAAGTACTTCAAATGAAATAAACTTATAACCCGTTTTCTGATTAACATTGAGAATATCTCTATAAATGGTTGCAACACCGCCGCCACGGCCAATCAGACGGGGCTCATGCTTATAACAGTATCCAGGAGGAGTAGACTCATTTAGACCGAAATAATCATTTGGTTTAAGCCAGGTTTCAGTAAGGCAAAGTACATCGAAGCTATTATCTGTGAGTATTTCATTTACAATAACTGCCTTAGGTGTGAGTGATCTAATGTTTAGAAGACCTAGCTTTAGAAATAGTTTTTGTTTACTAATAGCAACATTTTCTGTTTTAATAACAATTAGATTTTTCCAAGATCCTGCATTAGATTTATTATTTGATCTCACTAAACGAGGAATAGACACGGTTTCTATGCAATGTTCTACACTAGTATTTATATCAGTTAAATTGGTGCAGCAGAGACTATGATTTGGACTTTTGGTTACTAGTCAAAGGGTATTTAACATTTTGGAGATGTTATCCCAAGAGTAAGGAAATGGAATAACGTTAATCCTGAACACTTTATTCAAGACATACTAGACATAAATTGGGAGAGATTTCAGTTAATTCCATCTGTTGAAGATGCATGGAATTACTTTTATACTGAATTTGTTGAGATAATAGATAAACATGCTCCTTGGAGATCAATCAAGGTTAAGGGTCGACACTTACCTTGGATCAAAGGAGATCTCATACACTTATTTAAACAAAGAGACAAGGCATGGAAAAAATATCGTATATCAAATGATTCTGCTGACTGGGATGCTTATAAAGAACTAAGGAATAAATGTAAAACTATTACTAGAAATGCTAAAGCAAATTACTATAATGATTGTTTATCAACTGACTTTAAGAACCCAAAGCAATTCTGGAAGAGAATTAATTCTATAACCAACAAACCCATAAAAAGCCTTATTTCCCATATTAGAGTAAATAATGAAACTATTAGTGAACCTTTATTAATTGCAGAGGCCTTCAGCCAGCACTTCTCTACAGTTGGCAGTTCTTTTTCCTTTCCTCCTCACTCTGATGTTTCTCTGACTCAAAATAGGTTCAATAGATCATTTTGCTTTAATATTATCACTCCAGATGATGTTCAGCAGGTTATTGATGGTATGAACCCCGGATGCAGTGCTGGTCCAGATGGTCTGGAGATCAAGTTCTTTAAACTTGCCTCTCATGTTATATCATTTCCATTGGCTGATATATTTAATTTATCACTGGCAACTTGCGAAACACCCCGATCATGGAATTGTGCCAGAGTAATTCCTCTTCATAAAGGAGGTGATATCACAGATATTAATAATTACAGACCTATTTCAATTATCAATAGTGTAACAAAAATATTTGAAAAATTAATCTTTAATCAACTTTCTAAATATTTGAACGACCAAAACGTATTATCTCCACATCAATCTGGTTTTCGATCAAATTTTTCAACCACCACTGCTCTTTTAAAATTCACAAACGACATACTGTCAGCATCAGACAGTAATATGCTGACAGGTGCTATATTTATTGATCTTACCAAAGCATTTGATATGGTTGATCATTATCTTCTCTTAGACAAATTATATGCTATTGGTCTTTCTTCTGACTCTTTATTATTTTTTAATTCTTTTCTTCATCACAGAAGTCAATGCGTTACTTTTCAAGGCAGCCAGTCAGGCTTCAAAATTATTGATAAAGGAGTTCCACAAGGTTCATCCTTAGGTCCTCTCTTATTTTCCATTTTTATTAATGATCTACCGCAAATCTGTCCTGATAGTTTAATTCACTTATATGCAGATGACACCGTAATATATTCATCCAGTTCTGACATCTCACAAATTCAATACTCTCTTCAATCTGACTTTAACTTAGTTCAAAAATGGTTTTCTTCTAATAAACTCCTCTTGAACAAAAACAAATCTTACACTATGTTGTTTTGCACTCGACCTTATTCCTTGCCTATATCTAAAAGCTGGTCTATTAGTTTTCTCGATGGAACAGCTTTAACAAAAGTTGAAGAGTTTAAATATCTTGGTCTCTGGCTTGATACTCAGCTTTCCTTCAAACCTCATATTAATTCAATCTGCAAGAAAATATATGGTCAATTGAAGTCACTTTATCGCTCTGTTGATTGCTTTTCACAACAGGTTCGAAAAAGAATTATTACGCATTTGATACTTCCAATAATTGATTATGCTGATACTATATACGGGAATACTACTGATTCAAATCTTCGTCCTATCTCTGTACTTTATAATAGTCTTTGTAGATTTGTGCTCAGATGTCCTTATAGAACTCATCATTGCCAAATGTATGAGTCTTTGTGCTGGCTGGCTCCCAAGTCAAGAAGGCAATTTCACTGGTTACTACTTATTTTTAAGTGTATTCATTTGCATTTTCCTCCATATTTGAAATGTTACCTAATTTCTTTTAATACACAGTACAATTGGCATACGGAGCAGCTCTTCTTTTATGTACCCAGAATTTGCAAAGAAGTAGGTCGTCGTGCGTTTAAATTTAAAGCTCCATCAGACTGGAACAATCTTCCCTGCTCGCTCAGGTCTATAACTACCTTTTATGTTTTCAAATCATCTCTTCTTACTTATTTTCAAACACCGTGTTCCTGTTTCTGATCTCTCTTTCTTTTAATTTTAATTTTATTTATTATTTTTGTTTATATTGTACATGTTTGCATTTATGTACCTGTATGCGTATAGTGAAGTGTGTAAGCATATTTATACCTTGTTTTTGTATTTCCATGTTCACAGATGGCTCACTGATTTTCTTTGATTATAGTATGGGATAAAAGGGAAGGGATTAGGTTTGTGGGAGCATTGTTAGTGCGTGCGTGTATGTGAATGTTACTGTATTTAAATGTTTGTTATAGTCTTGTGTTGTATTTACTTTAATTATGATTTTCCATTTTGATGCTGGTTTCTTTGTAATGTAAAGGACCCCCTCGAAAATGAGATGGTGCATCTCAAGGGGTTATCCTTGAAAATAAAGAATAAAGAATCCCGGATATAGGCGGCCGAAATGAGCTTTCTCCGCAGGGTGGCTGGGCGATCCCTTAGAGATAGGGTGAGAAGCTCAGTCACTCGGGAGGAGCTCAGAGTAGAGCCGCTGCTCCTCCACATCGAGAGGGGCCAGCTGAGGTGGCTCGGGCATCTTTTCCGGATGCCTCCTGGACGCCTTCCCGGGAAGGTGTTCCGGGCATGTCCTACCGGGAGGAGACCCCGGGAAAGACCTAGGACACGCTGGAGGGACTATGTCTCCCGGCTGGCCTGGGAACGCCTCGGTGTCCCCCCGGAAGAGCTGGAGGAAGTGTCTAGGGAGAGGGAAGTCTGGGCATCCCTGCTTAGACTGCTGCCCCCGCGACCCGGCCCCGGATAAGCGGAAGAAGATGGATGGATGGATGGATGGATGGAGATGTTATCCGACAGAAGATCCGCTCCAAATCTGCTTGGGTGTAAGCCATCAGCACGGAAAAGCCTAGGACGCTCCCAAAACAGATTCCAATTATTTACAAAGAGCAGTTTCTGCTCATTGCACCATGACATTAACCATTCATTTAGCGCAAATAATCTGCTGAACTTTTCATGCCCTAGTCGGTACGTGGGAAGCGGTCCTGACACAATGATCGTTGTTTCAGGCGATGTGCTGCGTACCGTATCGATCAGATTCCTGAAGTCTTTCTTCAGAATCTCCATCTGGCGCAGCCTGATGTCGTTCACTCCCGCGTGCAGGACCACAGTTCCGACGCGCTCGTCACCGTTCAGGATCTCGGGAACGCGAGCAGCGATTTCAGAAACACGAGCACCAGGAAAGCAGTGACTGTGCACCTTACTTTTACCTAACGTAGCGTGTACGTGCCAAACGATGGAATCGCCGATGATCACAGCATCGCGTTCTGTTTCGCGTAGAGGGGAGAAGCGGTTTTGTGTGGATAACTCGAAAACCGGGAGGGTCGGAGAAAGTCTTGGTCTAAACCTGACTCGCGTCTTCCGCTGCGGAACCACCCAGGCTTCGTATTAGCTTGGCTGGAAGGCTTGATAAACTTTTTTTACATTTTTTTTATTGAACATAAAACTTGCTTATTTTACTCCTCTTACTCACATTTGTGACTTGTCTTTGAAGTATTCTTTTGTTCCAGATTGGTCTGTCATTAAGTCTTAATGTAAATGAGGTCAAGTGTTAAATTAAGTGCTATTGTTCTGCAGTAACCCAGACTCATTAGGTAAAAAAGTGAGTTTCTACTGTGGTTCCTACTTTAATTATCTTTGGCATTTTGTACAGATTGATCAAGATTTTGGACTTCTATTTGGTGATGCGACCTCTGCAAAGTTGTTGGAGAAGTGGTCTACCAACATAAAAACAAATGTTATTGCACAGAGCCGTGGCCTCACACAGACTAGTGAGCTCCAAGACCTCATCCAAAATGCTGAAGCCACTGAAGTTGAAGAAGGTAACTATATTGTGCTATAACTTAAATTATTTAATAGGAAGTTATGCATTTATGACAAGCATAGCTTTATTCAGATCTATAGAGTTTAAAGTGTGGTCACAACTTTACCCAGTAGACATGCTTGATTCATATGCAACACAGACTTGCAATGGGTAAACTGTCAGAATGAAAATCACCTGTTTCTCTAACATTTCTACCCTGATCTTTTCTCAAAGGCCTAGAACAGGAGATGCAGATTTACAGTTTGAAATTGATTTCATTTGGGTCTCTGAATAACAAAAGTATGGTTGATATGTAGTAGTTAAAGTTTAGCTGACCTCATTTCAATATCTGTAGAGGTTTCATCCACACATCTGTAGACATCAAGACTTGCCCATGAATGTGTTGTTAATACTGATTCTGTGTGCAGTATAAACTAAAGTACTAGAGTGGTTAATGTATTTATACCGGCACATCATCCAAGTGAAGTTAAGTCTAAGTTAAACTAGTTCAACTGAGTAGGAAGGTATGTTCAACCCCTTCTACCTAAAAACTTAAAACAAATGTGTTTATTTTGTTTTCCTTGTCTCCAGGTTGGGACAGCGACATGTCTTCCATTCTGATGCTGGTTCACCTTTTGCCACCCTCAAGTCAAGGCCGTAAAAGACCGGGAAAGATCTCAGCGAGAAAAGCATGTGATTGTCTTGTGAAATTCATCAAGGTGAAGTTAATGATGAAGCAGATCAAATGACACTAGTTCATAATGTTGTGTTACTGTGTGACCTTGAACCAGAGCCGATCCTGACCTCCCTGGGGCCCTAAGCAAAATTCTGTTTAGGGGCCCTCATACGGTACCTGACCCGTGAGCCATGAACCATTTGCCTCCAACTACAATCCCTTTAGTTCTAGTGAAAATGTAATTCCTGATATCAGAAGACATTGTTACTAGTAAAAAGTTCATTCTTAATATCAAGAATTCACATTTTAAATATTACAAATTTAATTATTGATATCAAAAATGCATATCCTGTGATTGAATAAAAGCTAAAATGGCGCCATAGCATGTCACTGTGTTTTAAATGATAAAAGTAATTCTTGATACTTGATGGTTATTATTTTTACTGAGGGATGTGCATCCATATTGAGCAGAATCTCCAGCCAATCAACATTTTAAATTCAATGGAGCCTATCAATAGTCAATGTCAATACATTGCTTTCCATATTGCATTAGTGCAGAGTTGTAACTAAACCTTGACTGAGCGACTAGATAATCATCATCTTGTTTTAAAACTATAATGAGGACTGAGGAGTGCCATCACGCCCATATTGTACTGGTCCCGACTCACAACAGATGTTTCTGCTGGAAAGTGCGCGTTTCATTTCCTGCACGCGCATATGAACGCATGTTAACGCGCGACGCGGTTATCTTTACCGAGCTGTAGTTTATAAACAAACACCGTTGTCCTTTGTCGTTTATTAAACATAATAAATCAACTCACATCAACTTAACTTTAGCCTACTGTTCTTTGCTGACATCAAACTTTGAGAGGAGAGCACACAAGTCTACCTGATAACTGTTGCCGCAATTAACTCTCATGGGGTTTTTTTCTCTCTCTTTTTGTGACCAGAAGGATAGTTCCGCTTTATTTTCTCATCGATATTGTAAACATTGATTGACACGCTTTGACACGAGGGGGAGGCGGGGCCTTGAGTCATTTGCGGGGCCCTACGCACCTTGCGTAGTGTGCGTATAGGGCTGATCGGCTCTGCCTTGAACTTGCTTATTTCTCAGACAGGTTCTTATTTGGTCCTCCAAATTGTTGTTCTTGTGCTATTCTTTTCTACTTAGTACATACTTAGCAGGGTTCCAGACTGCGACCAAATTTATATAATGCACGAGTACATCATGAATCCATTTTCCAAACTGTGTTTAAGTGTGATAACGACATTAAAATAGAAATACAACATTAAAAAGTCAACCATTGATGGTTTTGTGGGGATGTACAGTGAGTACAGAATGTTCACCGGAAATGCCCAAGCTGGCTTATCGAAAACCAGGAAGTAACCGTGCATATAGTATACTATAGTGCATATAGTATATCAATTTAGGAATTAAGTCACATAAAAATGAAAAGATTGAGACAACTATTCATCAGCATGCATTGATTAATCCTATGTTGTAGCAACAAAAAAATGGGTGCGACCAAATCATGTGCTGGTGCGACCAACTGAGAAAGTTGGTAGCACCAGTGCAACCAGTGGAAAAGTTAGTCTGGAGCCCTGCTTAGTAACAATCTGTTGGAAGTATGTAATAAATAAACTTTGGTGGAAGACATCACTGTATATTTTATTCATGGTGTATATTGTGTTTAACTTTTAAGTCACATTGGCACTAATGTGTTTTCATTCTTTCACAGACCGGTACCAGTATCCAAGGGCACTTGGATACCATTGGAGAGAGTCTCCAGCCGTATCTACTTGTTGTTGGGCCAAAGAGAAGTAGGGTCCAGTCTTGTTTTATTGGGATTGACCAACATGCTCTACCCTGTAAGGCCTCTAATTCACTGGCCTGTGTTGATGAGCTTTTCAAAGCTCACTTTGTATTTGGCACCTCATACTGTCAGGAACTTACCAATGTGCATAGCTTTCTGCAAACCACTGTCTATGACATAGATGTTGAAACCACCAAGGTGAATCCCAGAGTGGCTGAGTTAAGAGCTAGAATGCTCCAGTGAGCAGATGATTTGTTTCATATGTGTGGCTAGTGCCAATGCCCTTATAAGGCACTTTAAGTTAGTTCATGGCCTTTGTCCAGGCAAAAGTTTGAAGTTAAAATGTTTACCATAGTTTTTCTGGATTACGAAAGCATCTCAGCAAGTGTTGTTCAATTGACCGTTCACGCCTCGAGTATGGTGAAAGCTCATCCAACGCCAACTCCATTTCACTTGGGGATGTAGGTGTTTTACCAAACCAAAATTCAACTTGTGAGTCTGTACTCCTAAAAACAAATATAGCAAACAGTTGTGCAACAGTGGTAGCTGAACTTAAAGTTTCTGGTGTCGCAGAGACAACTATTAACTATGTTGTTAGTGCTCTAGAAGAAGTGATTGGAGACGTTTATAGTCAAACTCAAGAATCTGTGAAAAACAGCCTATCTTTAGAGGAGCTCATTAAAAGTTTTGTTGAGTCTCAAATTGATCAGTGTTTTGGAAAAATGCAAAATCCTTTGTGGCATTAAACACTGAGAGCAAGAGAATGCAGTACTTTTCGGATAAATGGGGAAAAATAGATCCTGTTGAATATGTTCTCGGAACAAGATTTGCTACATGGCGTAACAGAACAATTGGAACTTTTGCCCAAACCATTGTTAAGGATAAATTTGTATATATACCAATTCTTGAGACATTACAGTCGATTTATAAGCACCCTAACATTAAAGATATGATGATGAGGGATTCACAACAAATACCAAATTTTCTTTATGACATACAAGATGGAGAATTCTTTAAGAATCATGCGCTCTTCTCAAAACAAAGACATGCTGTTCAGATCCAGCTTTTTTTTGATGAATTTGAATGCTCAAAACCCCTTGGATCAAAAAAGGGAATACATAAATTAGGAGCTATCTATTTTACCCGTAGAAATATTTCCCCTAAATACAATTCGAGTTTACTAAATATCCATTTATTCGCTTTATTTCATGCACAAGATATCAAAACATACGGGTTTGATAAAATACTAGAGCCGCTTGTTCGAGATATCTCAACACTGGAAACCAAGGGAATTCAGATTCCTTTATTTGATCATACAGTTTATGGAACCATTGTCCAAGTTACTGGTGACAACCTTGGAGTCCATTCTTTATTTGGTTTTGTAGAATCTTTCAGTGCTAGGTACTGTTGCCGCTTTTGCCTACTAGAGAAAGAAGACTTTCAGACAGAGTTCAGTGAAGATAGTCCAAAGATGTCAGTGCGAACTAAAGAACTTCATGCTGAACACTGTCAGAGTATGCAGAGCAATCCCAGTCTACCTTATGTAATGGGAGTAAAAAAGTCTTGCCTTTTAAATTCGTTGCAATATTTCCACACCACTGCAAATTTTTCGGTTGATATCATGCATGATATTTTAGAGGGCGTTGGACAATATGAAATTAAATGACTCCTTCAGCACCTGATTGACAATTACACCACATCAGCAGAAGTACACAGAAGAATTCAGAGTTTCAACTATGGCTTCTTGGAACAAAACAACAAACCTCCCGGTGTAGCATTAAGAGAGGGTTCCAATGACTTGGGCTTAAATGCCACTCAGAGCTGGTGTTTACTGCGTCATCTACCCATTATGTTTGGAGATCTTGTCTGTCCTAATGATCAACACTGGTATTTGTTTATGTGATTGCTTCAGATAGTCAATATAGTGTATTCTTCAGTTATATCCACTGGTATCACTATTTATTTGAAACACCTGATTGCAGAGCACCACAGTTTGTTTAAGCATTTGTTTCCTGATAAGAACTTGTTGCCAAAGCATCATTTTATGGTGCATTACCCCAGTTGTATGCAGAAAATTGGACCACTGCTACATTGTTGGTGCATGCGTTTACGAAGCGAAGCATAACTTTTTTAAAAAGCAGTTGAAAAGCTTTAAAAACATAACGAAAACATTAGCAAAAAAACACCAGTGCCAAACCGCTTACATTTGGCAAACATTTGATCCAAATGACATGAAATTAGGTCCTGGGAAAATGACTCCCTTGAATGAAATGGAAGTTGGTGCTGAGATTGCTGAGAAACTTAATGTACCTATGTGGGCGTGAAATGGGTCAAGCGCTGTGGAAATACTTATCGTTTAGGGTTAGCGGTTTGTGTTCAAGTTCAAAATGAAATGCCAGTATTTCATGTAATCCAGAATATTGTTATCAAAGATGAGCAGGTCCTTTTGATTACAACTGCACCAAAAACGTTTTGTTTAGCTGAACATATCCATGCTTATAAAGTTGCACACACCACAGAAGCACCTTCTGTTTTGGAGATAAGGGATATTTTGCACCACAAGTTGTTTGATATTCTTATGTCTTATGGTTTGGATTCTGATTTGTTTATTGTACCATATTGTTTCATGTAATTCTTCATCTCTTCTCTTACATTATCACTATCACAATTTTTTTATTATTTTAGTATTATTGTTTTCATTATTTATTTATTTTATGATCACAATTGAATTAAACAGGTGCTAGATTTCTTTATTATTATTTTAGTATTGTTTTCATTCTTTTTTTTTTTTAGGATCACAAATGAATTAAGTGTAAGTGTAAAATTGTTTAAACAGGTGCTTGGAAAAATAAAAAATTTGAGACATGAGTATACAGTTGTTGGTTTTATTTTCAGACTGAAAAGCAAGTTTTTCATTTAGATTTTCTAGACTTTTTGAGGGTAAAACACGAATGGTTATTCTTTATTCAGTTAGTTATTCTTTATAGTTTACTCATAATTGATGATAAACAACTCTGGAGGGGAAATAAAAAATGTGGCAGAGTAAATTTGAAGTTCCCCTGAACAGAGTTAAAAAGTAGCAAGAGTCAATTTCTTGTAGCTCTGAAGTGAGTAAAATAGCATGAGAGTTGATTTAAAAAAAACACTAAATAGAGTTAAATATCGTAGGAAAGAGTAAAATATGATCACTAAATTGAGTATAATTAACTCTGGAAAAACTGCTCTATCAAAAGAGTAACGTTTACTCTTTTCAGAGAGGGACCAAATGTTATCTGGCATAGAGTAAAATTTTCTTCAATTTGAGTAAATTTTACTCTGACAAATTAACTTAATATAGATGGTATTAAATGTTTGTATTTTGCATGGATTAGACAACACAGTTCTGTTCCAATAAATAAAAAAATTTAAATCACACAGACATTATTTAGTCATTTAACATTATTTTATTTACTTTACTTTTTACATCAAAGGATAGATTTTAAGGTTCTTTTATTTGTTTATAAAACTCAGCACAATCTGGCACCTTTATACATTTCAGACTGTCTGTCAAGATATGTTCCAAATCGTAGATTAAGATCCTCTAATGCTAATCTTCCAGCACATTATACAGTTATTCATAAAAGATCAGGTGGTGCTTCTTTTAGCCACAATGCTCCAAAAATTTGGAATTCTTACCAAGTGAAGTGAGTTTACTAGCATTCATATTTTTAAAAGGCAGGTTAAGAGAGACAAGTAAGAGTGTTTAGAGAGGTACTGGCATGGCTTTGAGTGTTTGCTCAACTGAGCCGGTTCTACAGCTCAATGTAAGTTGTATATATTTTTATGTTTTTTATATTAGTAATTTAGTAAGTCATTTTCATTTATAAAGCACATTTACACACAGCGCAAAACTGACCAAAGTGCTGTACAATGAATAACTAAAAAGAAAACACTAAAAGTAAAAAATAAAACACAGAATCAATAATCATAATTATATAAAACATAAATAAAAAGAAAACCTTCAATACCAGGGGTGTATTCCAGAAAGCTGGGTTAACTTACCATCAGATTAACCCTGAACTCTGGGTTGATTAACCCAAACCTGCTTACTCGGGGTATGTCGGTTCCAAAACACCTGTGTCGAGTTAGTTTAATCAACCTACTGCTAATAACCTCGAGTTAATGCGCGCGCATGGCGAACATATAAAGGCCTTTTCAATGGATCGCCGAATTCAGGAGTCACCATGGAAACTCAGGGTGAAAAGCTTCGTGCCGCGTACTTCTCCGAAGCGGAGTTAGAAGTTTTAATGTTGGCTTATGAGAAGTTCAAGCCCATTATAATGAAAAAAAGCAATACAGCTGCATATGCGAGGGAAAGACAATTGGCTTGGCAAAAAATAACTGACAGAGTAAATGCGTACGTTTTTTATTTATTTTTTTATTACATTTTAAATATGCTTGCCTTTCTTTTGTTAATTTGCAAAGTTGAACAATTGTCTTTTTGAGCATGACTCGACAAGCATTTACTTTTCTCTACATCAGTTTCTTAAGAATACAGTGCAATGTATATTGACAAGAAATATTTAGGCCTCTTGTTTTATAAGGTGTAATCCTTCTGGAGCCAAAAGAACTCTTTCCCAAGTCAAAATGAAACACAAAAAAACATTCTCCATAAAGGTAATATTTAATTTTAACTGTTGTAAGATCAATGTCTTAAGTTACTTTTACAGTATTCTTCCTATATAGCTAATAGAAAGAAGGCTGAGGCCCGTCTAACTGGCGGGGGTCCACCTCCTCTCACCCCATCTGAGGAGTTGGGTCTTTCACTTTATAAAACTCGCCCTGTGGCCGATGGTATTCCAGAGGGCACTTCGTCAGACTTTGCTACCTCCCACAACAACTCAAGTGACTTGGTACAATGTAGGTATACCATATTAGTACTTATGATTATTTAGTAATACGTTTGGACAAAACGATCATTAACTCTTGCACTGAAAAAAGGTTTTCAAGCAGTACCTCATTCAATTAATAATTTTTCTTTCCATTCAGTTTACTATTTTTTGTTTTATTTTTCAAGTTATATTTTTTTCGTTCAAAACATTGTTAAATATAAATATTTTTCATTAAGATCTTAAATAAGAAAATTTAGTTTCGACGAATGTACAATTTCAAGGTTACACACAGGCCAGCGCATGGGCATTAAACACAAATCTCGACCAGTGACGCAGTCACCAGAACACTCTCGCTCCATGATCAGATCACTTTACTTTCCTGCACCAGACCAGAGAGAATCAAGAAACATCGGAGAAAAACTCTGGTAAGTGAAACAAACAACCATTTAAATGTGCTGCTGTATTTAGTAGCCTGTTAATTTTATGCCAGACATGGCGCTCTACTGACTTTCTCTGGTAACGTAAACGTTAGATAAGTACGTTAGTTTGAAAATGTTAACTTGGTGTTAGCTAACGTTAACTTTTAGCTAAGTTTACACTATGTCGACGTTAATCAATTCCTGGCCGATTTCAAAAGGGAACATACGTTTAAAGAAAACCGTGGCTTATTTTGATTTTACAATGGTAACGTTAATTAACGTGAACGTTTAAGCATTGAACGGAAAGTTATCTCGAGTCAGCCATAAGAATAATGTTAAAACCGTTAACTTGATCAACTAACTTATGTGAATAAGTTACATGTTAAGGGACTGGCTTAATGGTTAGCTAACGCAGTTATGACTGACGAAATACACAATTTATTTATGTCTAATATTGCTCCATTGAGAAAAAAACAAAAAAACATATATATATTTTTTTTTGCTGCATTCGCGCCAATCGGGCGATGTCGGTTGGTTTTTGAATAAAAAAATAGTACTACTAGCCAGAGGACACAGGGGGCAGTAAAGCCACGTTGAATCCAACCTTGACACAGGATGCTGTACGAGCTAAGTTAAGTTTGTTTTTTCACTCTGTCGAACGAGCGACGCAACAGTCATTCATTAATACGTTTTTCAAGGTTAGTAAAATACTTCCGAATTCAGTTGATAATGAATATAAATGCTTAATGTTTTAACTTTGTCTGTTAATGTAAATGATTTTGAACTTACGTGTCAAAAAACTACGTTAGGCTGAGATAATGGCGCTTGGAGACACGTCTAATGGCGAACAATTTACCCATAGTTTAGAATAAGTTTTGCTTCCGTTCCTTACTCCACTCCAAGTGAAACACAGTAATAGTTTCTTTAATATCCACTGCATTCTTTCATTACAGTGTTATAATAAATCTTAGCTGTTATAATTTACAGTTCAATCCTTAAGGTTCAACCATTAGATTATAGATTGATGCCTAATGTTCTTTATACTCATGTAAATAAAAGCAGGTTTCCTGTGGATCCTTAAAATGTCTGAGTTTTTGTCTTATATGATGTGTAGTTTTATTACATGGCTTGGTTGAATTCTAATGTAGAATGCGGTCTGTTATCTCTTGAGAACACACATGGACACGCAGGATTCTAACAGAGACGGAATGGACTATTTTCTTTAGCTGAAGCAATACAATCGTTTTTAAATCAATAAATTGTAAGTTCCAATTTAGACACAGTATATTTTTTTTCCCCCCATTTATTCTGGAATTTTCATTCCGAAAATGTCTAAATGAAACCACAGCAGATTCGTGTCTCCAAGCAAGCAACACAAAGCGGTGGAGGGAATTTCTGGCTAAACTGATGTGATAGGTCCGCTTTGATCTGAACATCTTAAAATGATAATAATGATGCACACAGCTCTTTTTATAATGTAATTTCAATGTTATGATGCTTTAAAAAACAGTTAATGAATTAATGTGTGACGATTCAAATCTGTTGAGATGATAAATTAATTTATAGCACTTTCTACTTTTGACTACATTTTCATTTATGCATTTGGCAGACGCTTTTATCCAAAGCAACTTACATTGCATTATCCTATACATTTATACATAGGTATGTGCAATCCCCTGGGATCGAACCCACAACCTTGCGTTGTTAACGCAATGCTCTTACCACTGAGCTACAGGAAAACTATTGCCAAGACGTTCTGTCTGGGCCTCTCTCTCATTCCCTTCTCTCTCTTATGCAGGATATTGGAGTTCTCAGGTGGAAACATCTCAACCTTATCATAGCTGCTGTTGTGCTGGGAGAAACCCTCTAGAAGTGCAGGTATTTTTGCAGAGTCCAAATTTTATTTTTGTTTATTTGGTGGGGGATGAGGGTTTTTGGTTAACAGATGGATGTGGAGATGCAAGCATTGCATCTATTCATGTACCAGAAGATCTGAACTGCTAAAACATAATAGACTCAATCATCAACAATATTGAAGGCACCACTCTCATCTCTGCCTGTATGAAAACTGCCCATTTTCGTGCAAAACCTGGAATGCTCTTCTGAAGCATCTATGTACACACCACCCTTCTCCGCATTCATCTATAGAAGACATCTCACATTTTAAGTGCCACGTTTGTGACTGCAACCAACTTGCTACTGAAACTGACTTTTTTCACCACATTGGCCAACATTTGAAAAATAATGAATCAGTTACTTGTATGTATGTTGACTGTTCATATCAAACCAATGTATATGGAAGTTTCCACACTCACAAATGGAGAAAACACAAAGTGTGTACAGTAAGAGATCTCAAACCTGGCATAGTTCACGGATCACTCTTCTATCCCTCTGCTTTTGATTCAGTTAACAGTGACATTGATTTGAATGAGGATTTACTATGTGAAGAACCAACTTTTGTAGAACCTAAAGATTTGATAAAAGATGTTGAGCTAAAGTTAGCCTCAGTTCTCCTAAAATTGGAAAACATTTACCTGGTGTCAAGTGCAGCTGTAAATGTACTTCTTAAAGAACTGCAATTTCTTATTGGTACCGTGTCTGTTCCGGTCACTCAGAAGACAATCACTCAGTTTTTAGTGAATCATAATTGTCAGGTAGATGGGTCCCTTGTCCAAGAGTTAGCCACAGAACTCTGTACCTCACATCCTATTCAAAGTGCTATGGGAAAAGACGGCCCATTATCTACTGCATGGAGATCAAAAGAACGAAGGGTCATTTCAGTACATTTCTGTTCTAAAAACATTGCAGCAGGTTTTAAATTGTGAGACTATCCTCAGCAATACATTTAATTTAAAGGAGAAACTTCAATCAGTGTCAAGTGAGAAGCAGGTTTACAGATGTCTCTGCACTCAAAAAAATTTTTTTGTCTAAAAATAAGATTTATGTATTTGAATTGCATAACAAATTTCCATGCATTTGGATTACATAGTTTTAACATAAACCAATCAATAATCTGAATGTGATTCATATTTTTAAGTCATATCTAAATGAAACAGATAAGATTTATGTAATTGTATTAATAAACTGAATGTGATTTATATTTGTCAGTCGTATGTAAATGAAACAGGTAAGATTTATGTAATAGTACACAGAAAAACGCCCATGTTAAATCAACACTGCTCAGTGTTCATATGTGTGCACACTACAGAGGTAAAGCAGTCTTGAAGTTAATGAGATAATTAACTGATGATTGAGCATTAATCATGAACACCTGCTGTTAACAAGCAGAATCACTGAAGGAAAGAGAAACACAAGAACTGACTTCAGCCACAGCTAAAGGAAGACATTAAGGGCGCTTTCACACTGGCAGTTTAGTGCGGACCGGGGCACGGTTCGCCTGAAAAATCGCTAATGTGAACGCTGTCATCGGACCCGGGTGCGCACTAGAGTACCGAACCCGAGACTACCTGGAGGAGGTGGTCTGAGCTCGGTTGCTCCCGAACCGTGGCGCGGTTCGCGTTAATGTGCAAGCAACACGGACTCGGGTGCGCGCTTGTTCAGGAAGTATAGTATCCCGCGCATGCGTATCACTGTCGATATCATTGTTTCCTCACACGAGTTGTATTCTCCATGCGTTTGCGATGACGTAAGATCACTGCAAACGCACCTGGGTTCGATATTGAGTGTGAAACCAGACCAACGCTGCGGGGGGCGCCGGGAACTAGCGCACTCGGGTTCGGACCGCAGCAAACGAACCCAGTGGAAAAACGCCCTAAATCTGTGAAGATCTCAGCAGAGGAGGATTAAACAACTCCACAAACAGCATTACCAGCTTCACTTATTACTAACCAGACTGACTTTATTTCATTTCCGTTTGAATGAAATCAATAGTTATATTTTAAAGTCACCATGATGGTGGTTAGCGTTTGCTTTAGTTTGACTCTTGACCCTTGACTCTGTAATGTAATTTTTTCCTGGTTGCTATAATTATGTGTCTATAAAACACATTTGTTGCAGCGAAAAAGCCAAGAGAACATGAGATCAGTTGATGTTGGCTGTTTATTGATGAAGGTGTAATCATCATATTGTGGCCTGAATCACTTATCTTTTTCAGTGTCTAATGCTTTGATTATTGGGGTTATGTGATTTTGTTTTAATTGTTATAGTAGCTGTGTGACCTGACAGCATTAGATCCAACAGTTAATCAAATAATATAAAGAATTTTAAAAACATTTAGTGCATTAAACTTTCTACATTATTACTTGGACATCAAGAATCAGTGTATGACTCTCAACAATGGTGACAATCAATGAAATGCTTCATGCTGCAGTGCATGCTGGGTACAACCAATCAAAACTCACCCATATCTCCCAGCATGCATTGCGGCATTAATAAATTATGCATCAGGATTTTTGTAGCTTTTGTCACCATTGTTGAGATTCATATGCTGTTTCTTGATGTCTGTGTGAGTTTAAGTATTGCCATAGATGAAAGGTTTTTGTGCACTAACTATTAAAAAAAAAGTATATTGTTTGATAGATTTCATGCTGTAAAATCAAATGGCTTCTGTTATGGATAAAAGCTGTGGCTGAAGTCAGTTCTTGTGTTTCTCTTTCCTTCAGTGATTCTGCTTGTTAACAGCAGGTGTTCATAATTAATGCTCAATCATCAGTTAATTATCTCATTAACTTCAAGACCGCTTTACCTCTGTAGTGTGCACACATATGAACACTGAGCAGTGTTAACCCTCTGAGGTCGAGAAACGCGCCGACGCGTTTTGCTGGATTTTTTTCACATAGCAGCAACATAAACTTAAATTACTCCGTCATTTATGGTTATACAGAAAAAAGAAATATAAAAAAATAATCTGTGATATTTCTACTTTTGTATGTGTCCACTTACAATCAAATCAAAACATTGTGCTTTTGTAAAATAAAGAAAATAAACAGGGTGTGCGTTCTGCCTCTCCGTCGCGGTGAACTTTTTTTTCTTGAGCACGTCTATAAACTGAAACAAAACTCAGCGAATCCTTCTCACACATTTATGAGCCATATACCTTTATACACATTTAAGTGTGTACTTTTAAATGATCGGATTCAAACTGAAAACAAATATTCTCTGTTTAAGTAATTTGTATAAAACCAACAGGATGTCCAGTATCTCAAACGCTTGCTAATTACTTTTTAATTCGACACGCCCACTCGCGCAAAAGAGATTCACATGCAAATCTCCACATGGGACGCGAACGCCCTCGTTACCTCAAACACAAAACACCAAAACACTTCACAAGTCTCTGCTTTTCGTCGAGTTTGGAAGACACGTCTGAGCTTACATGGATTTACCCCCAGAAGAAGAAGAACGCGATTTGAAGACAAGAAAGATGTAAGGTAAGAAATTCTTACTTATTAGTTTATGGTATTGTTGCATAAACTTCACATTGCAGTTGAATTGTTGCTTCATGCATATGGTGAATATTATACTATTTAGACCCGTGTTTACTGTTAAATACTGTTTGTGGATATCTGCTCAAACATAGATATGTATAACCATAATGTTTAATATTTTGGAGCGCGATGGCGTTTGAATGTAGGCTATCATATTTTGGAGCGCGCTGTGGGTTTGAGTATCATATTTTGGAGCGCGCTGTGCGTTTGAATGTATCATATTTTGGAGCGCGCTGTGCGTTTGAATGTATCATATTTTGGAGCGCGATTGCGTTTGAAAGGAAAAATGCACCAAACATTAGGTTTATGTTTTTACTATTATCTCATTTCATATCATCATAACGAATGGAAACATTTGAAGTAACATATGATAATCAATATATTTTTCTCTAGCGTAGTTGTTCTTGAAATCTTTTGGAAGATTTAATTTATTGTTATTATTATTTTATGCAGCACTGCGTAGCCTATGCCTACAAGGCACAACAAACCTGGTGTTCATTATATATTGTTGGAAACGTGTGTGTGTGTGTGTGTGTGTGTGTATTCTGTGAATTTTAAAAAGAAATTTTAACCAGAAAAATCTCAAATCTATTCCCAAAATCGTGCAGCCCTATAGTTTCTCTTGATATCAGTATGTTCACAGTTTTTTCTTTTTTTTTTTTCTTTCAGGGACCAGATGCAACTGAGTCCTGCTGACTTCAACATTCACATGAGTCTGCATGAACATGGTAAAGTGAAAATCAAACACCTTGGAAATTAAAGGTATGTACAATGTTTTTAGGAATGGCACAAAGGTCTCTGTCTTTGGATCATTGTTTTCAATGTGCTCTTTTGTCATTTGTTGTGTATTTTTGGATTATGTTGTGTTGTAAATAAATCCAAACAATCTAAAAGCCATTCTTTTTTAAATCTCCTCATTCTTTGTGCAAGGTTGCTCTGAATGACAGGGCCTGATCGCTCCTAATAGGGCAGTTAGGGGAGTGTCTTTGTCTTTCTCAGGTGTTAAAAGCTTACATATTCATGAGATGATCACGCCTCTTCGAATATGGCTTTGTCACACAAAACACGTCTTAGAAATTTTAAATCAATATATTGTCTTATCTGAATGAGCAGTCAGGGTGATTTTCACATAGTTTTGGAGCAAATATTCTAGGCTATGTCATACAATTTTCAAAAGTCTTGTGAAGAAATAATCAGTATGGGTTTCATGGCCTTATTTCAGTGACAATTTTTTTTTGTATTTTCACAAACCACGCATAAATGTCATTATCTCAAAACTACAAACTTTTACATACATGCTGCTGATATATTATTGTAGCAGAGTTTGTGCTGAATACAGTGTAATTAGACTTTAGCCATGAAAATGTCACTAGTAACAGAAAAAAACACAAATGTCAGAGCATGTCAGAACACCTCCATGGCCCAGAAAACAGCTCAGACCTCAGAGGGTTAAAAAGTGTTCAACAGTTAGCATTGATGTCCTGAAAGATGATATTGCACTGGCTGTTAAACACAAGCACCCAAATGTGAAGGAAGTTTCTTTGTCTGAAAATGTCACCTATAATGGATTTAACTACAGACTTGGAATGATCCTTCCATATGGCTCAATTGAAGGAATGCCTGCCTTCACTGAAATCATCCTGATGGTGGTTCTCAAAAAGGAGTTGGTCTTCATTGTTCGGAAACTAAGTTCTTGGTACATGGAACACTTCAGAGCCTATCAACTTGAAACCTCACCTTCAAAGGAGATTGAAGTTCTGGAGCCATCTCAACTGACCGATCCTTACCCCCTGGTAGACTACACAGTTGGGGCAATGCGGCTTGTTACACTCAAGCGATATTTTCAAGTTTAAGGTTTGCATTAAGTCATGTCTTTAAGGGTTGGGTCAAATATACATACATATTCATTAATGAAGGTCACAGTGGATTTGATTCATAATGCTAATTAATTGTTTATGCCTCTAACATGAACTTAATAGCACCCACTCATCATTCAACCATAAAAAAAAATTGTTATGCACATTTGTAATGTCTTTCTCTCTTTTCATCCTACTCAGAGGATCTCAAAGCATGGCGGGCGTCACACGGCTCCTGATGATTTTAGAAGAGGACAACCGCATCAAGTTGGAGCTTCCAAATGGCATCCCATCCTCTGTTGACGAAGTCATCCAGCAAATAAAGAGCGTCTGTGGTCTAACTAATGAAATACGACTTCAGTACTACGATGCTGATTTTGGAACTTGGGTTAACTTAACTTCAACCTCAGAACTGAAGGATCTTGCCAATTTGAAAGTTATTCATGTTGAACCCACAGTGACTCTATTCTTGGAATCAGTTGACATGTCTGCGGATAAGGGCAATTTTCACAGCCAAGGTGATTCAAGTATCTCTGCAAGCTTAGATGACTTGTTACCCGTAAGCCATTCCTCTAATACCTACAGAAAGGAGCAGTGGCCCAAGGTGTTTGTCATCCCAACTTTCTCTTATTCAACAGAATCCCAATTTAGGGCTGGAAATGCTGAGTACCAGAGAAGCCTGGTTAGACTCACTCCCAGTTCTAAAATGGTTTCAAACGTACTGGAAACACTCGCTGACAAAATCTTTTCTTACAAATCTTATCCTAGCGATGCAGACTTGAGCGAAGTGGCAGAGACACTCACACAGACACACCCCTGTCTGAAAGAACCTGGGTGCTTCAACCACAGTTATGGATGGAAACAGAGACTCAAGACGAAGATGTATAACTATCGCACATACCTGAAATCGCACAGTTCATCATCTGACGAGCTGACCGTCAACACTATGAAAAGAAAGTCCCCGATGGATGCCCACCCTGCAAAGAACATAAAGAAACCCAGGCGAGCTGAGTCTAACCATTACCCATCTCTACCTCTCATACCCCTTTTCCACCAACAAGAACCAGGTGCTGGTTCGGAGCTAGAGCTAGTGCCGGTTTGAACCGCCAAAGAACCGGTTTGCTTTTCCACAGGCTAAAAGAGCCAGCGCAGAGCCAGGTCTTACGTCACAGCTACGTCTCATCTTTCCCAGCAACATTAGCGCGGCGGCGCCAAACACAAACACATCATCAACAATGGCGGACGTTGCTTTACTATTGATGTTCATGGCTTTGCAGATCTACATCGGCATCCAAACACGGAGGATTCCAACGTGTTCGCGCGGCTCGCCATTATTTGTACAGACGGAGATTACAAGCGAGAGTAACGGTATGTACATAACATTTATTTTTAACAATAAGATGCCGACTTTAGCCTGAGATTTATATTTTAGCCTCAGCATGTTGCTAACCTCCTAGCATCGACTTTGCTGATAATCGATCACATTGTAGTTAAATGAATATGTATTAAGCATTGGTTGAATAAGTATAACGACGCCATTTTGTAAAAACTGTTTGTAATGTTATGTTACAAGCAACAAACACTCACAGTAATAAAACTAGATAATGTGCAGAAAAATGTGACCAGTGTCAGTGTTGTTTTATTATAGGCTTTATTATTATTATTATTATTATGTTTTTACTATTACTGCAGATGTAATGTGTAGCCTATTTAAAAAAATGTCCAAATTTAGATTTATACATGGTTTTCACTGGACAAGAAGGCTATGAAAATAAGTTGTCTGAAAACACAAAAAGACTGAATAAAACCTTTTAAATAAAGTAGCCCTGTCTTATAAGTAGTACTTATAGATTAATTAATAAATGCTTCACTGTTACAGCTCAACTGTTTTTATAGTATTTATACTGCACTGTATACTTTATAGAAAATATACATATTGCCCATAAATGAAACTTTTATATATATATATATATATATATATATATATATATTTATTTATTTATCTTTACAGGCAGTCTTGCAGCTGAAGGCAAGGCGGAGGTCACCAGTAATGTGGGCATACCCACGATCTGACCACTGGTGGGACACAATTGTTCCGGATTTCACCCCGTTACAATTCATGCAGAATTTCCGCGTATCCCCAGAATCGTTTGAGTACATCTGCAGTCAGGTCAAGAATGCCATGGGGAGAAGAAACACAAACTACCGTGTGCGTGTCCCAATCCGAAAGCGTGTGGCAATTGCCATTTGGAAACTCGCCACAGGTGTTGAATACAGGACAATCAGCCATCTTTTTGGAGTAGGCCTCAGCACTGTATTTAATTGTGTTCAGGAATTCTGCAACACAGTCATCACAATACTCCTTCCCATCCACATAAGATTTCCTGATGCTGAAAAGTTGCTAGAAATGGCCACTTTCTTTAATAATCGTTGGAGAGTTCCACAGTGTGTGGGTGCAATTGATGGCAGCCACATTCCAATAATTGCACCAGAGGATTATCCACGAGACTATTTTAATCGTAAAGGCTGGCATTCTATCGTTCTGCAAGCAGTTGTGGATGGCAAAGGTCTTTTCTGGGATGTTTGTGTTGGCTATCCAGGGAGTGTGCATGATGCCAGAGTGCTACGACAGTCACATTTGTGGGAGGCCTTAAGTGATGGGGAATTACTAGGGCAAAACAAAGTGACCATCTCTGGCTGTGATGTTGGACATTACCTGATCGGTGATCCGGCATACCCCATGCAGAATTGGCTCATGAAGCCCTTTTCCGACACTGGCAGACTGACCCCTGAACAGCACACATACAATTACAGGCTGAGCAGTGCACGATCGGTTGTGGAGATGTCTTTTGGGAGATTAAAAGGACGATGGAGGTGCCTCCTAAAAAGAAGCGACTGCAAGCTGGAGCTGAGCAAGAAGATTGCACTGACCTGCTGTGTGCTCCATAACATTTGTGAGGAACATGGTGATAATTTCACTGAAGAACACCCAGACAGGACTCTAAACATTGAACCTCCTGTTCAGAGATTACCTGAGCATGCAAACACAGAAGGGGCTGACATCAGAGCTGCATTAATGATGTACTGTTGCTTGTGTTTAAGGACATCTGCACTTTCCTAAATTGTATTATATTCTCATCCATTGAATAAACCCTATTATCTCTAAAACTTGCATTTTGTGAATAATTTCATAAGCCATTTGATTGCCCTGTAAACACCTACTTGACTAACTGCTCAATTCTTGCTTTATGGTCCTCAATCAACGATTGACTTGAACTTTCACACTTCTGACCGGCATGAGATTCTTTTGTAAATATTCTTTTGTTTGAATTCAACCATTATAGCCTTTATTCAGGCATTATGGCTTGCCATCAACTCCACTTAAAGCCCACTATCCACCTATTATCTGAAGCCTTTCTTAACCAAATATTGTGAATTCTTATACAAAATATATTGTGAAATAGATATAGCTCCTGCACGACAGATGAATAGAGCTACAATTAGCACCAAACACAATTTAAAATATTAGCCTACACTTTTCCTCAATTCATGAACAAATTTGGATTTTAATCATATTTAATGGTGGAATGTTATAGATTTTTATATGCAGCTAATCGCTTCCCCTGATTAACATGTTTAATGTCACATTTATATGAAAATAGACTAAATTGCATTAAAAACACAAAACCATATACAATATTTGCTGTGTATATGGCAAATAAGTGTTAAAGAAACTGAACCAGACATTTGCATTAATAAACATGTTTATTTAAACAAAAACAACCAATAGAAATCTTTATAAAACTTAGAAAAATATAAAGTGCAGTAAGTGAAAACAAAAATTGTAAATAATTTAAATAAAGTTACATAAAAAGCAGCAACCAAAAATACTGCGAATAATTTGTGCACTTGTGCCTCCATTACGGCCATCATGCGCCCAAGCAGACAATGTGTCCGCTCATGTCCTAACGCAAGGCATCATCCGTTTCAGTGCTGTAAGAACCTCTCATCTGCGAATTGTTTGCAATCATTTTTGCACTCCTGCCTCCATCACGGCCACCATGCGCCCCATGAGTCCAAGCAGAGAATGCGTGTCCGCTCTCATGTCCTGACGCAAGGCATCATCCATTTCCTTGCTGTGCTGCAAGAACCTTTCATCTGCCCTTTCTAAATATTGCACCAGTTCTGAGGTACTATCTCTCTTCCTTTTTCCTGTGTACAACAATAAGCAGATAACAGATCATCAATGTGTTGTCATAGCATTGCAAATAATTGTTTTCTGCAGGGAATTACACGTATGCATCTACTATATTAATTATATAAAATAAATATATAGCATCATACTAAATCAATATCACTTCAGATTTTGCTCATGTGCCATAATAAAGCATCAACATTATATTGCATATAGCAAGTTAATGTCAGATTGACTATATATTCTATTTTAAACTTTTTAAAAAAAAATTCTATACTTTTCGCTTAAGGTAATACAATTGAATTGTTACATAAAGCATTTTGTATTGCTGTTCATTTAAGTTAAATGAAGAAAAACATTATTTCAGTACCTGATAGTAATATACAGTATGTGTGTGTGTGTGTATATATATATATATATATATATATATATATATATATATATATGTATATATTTATATATTTTACAGACACATCTCAATGTTTGCATAGTGTATGGTGTGACCATTTGCACTTACCCCGTTCTGAAGATGCTTCTCCAGAGCTGCTACACGACGGCGCGGGAGAGCTGCAGCCCAGCGGTGGCGGCAACTCAACATTGTCATCATAACGTTCGTTGATGGCAGACAGTTCTATATATATATATATAAAAAAAGACAGTGATTTAAAAAAAAAATTCTCCATTACACTTTACACACTGTTCTGTGATACACATGTAATACAATCCTAGCTAGCCACATTGCAAACACTGATGTAATAAATTAGAAACAGCTAAAAGAACTGGCTAAGAACAAGTACAATAAAAGAAGAACTTATAAAAAAGAACTTACCAGGATCATTACAACTTTGCTGCAGCGAATCATCCACTATTCTCACTATTCTCATTCACTATAATCGACTCGAGCATTACTGTTGCAGAGTTCAGGGCCCCGGTCACCTGGCATGCCGGCCTATCGCAGAGGACAGAGTCCAGAACGTCGAAATGTGTGTTTCGACGTGGGCGACCATTTCCGCTTCGACCGAGGTCCTTTTTCTGGTCCCTGTAGTCCTTTTTTAGTTTTTTTAGTTTGTTGCTTATCTGTTCGAGGCTCCGGTCGAACCCCGCTTCAGCCATTTCTCTTTGTATTTTCTGCAAAACCGGTTTCGTCCCCGTCTAACTTACTCTGGACTTCTGAAGAGGACCAAAGTGCAAGAAATCAGCTTGTTTCGTCGTCTGACCACTGCTGTTTTAGTCGCGTCCATCGTGTTTAGCTGCTGTTATCTCGATTAGCTGCTATTTGAAAATGGCGGTCACAAGTTTCTCTTCAGTCTTGTTGGCCACGGTAACCCCGCCCCCAGCCTCTGACGCAAGCGGTTCTTTCTTGGCTCCGTTCTAGACCCTGCAATGATTTTACTGGTTCGGAGCTGGTGCTTTGGCGGTGAAAAAAAAAAAGAACCGATTTGAAACTAGGCTCTGGCTCCGAACCAGCACCAGCTCTGCCTTGGTGGAAAAGGGGTATCAACGAGACCCCAGAGTCCATGGAGCAAGAGAGAATAGCCCTCTTGTTTGAGGTAAAGAAAAGGAACAATGTCAAAACTATAAGAGAGAAGATGGCTCAGACGTTTGCATTCAGGAGGCAAAAAATTGTCGACAAGAAAACATCTTTGCTCAGCATCATTGAGAGATGTCCGGCACTCTTAGAAGTTCAAGAGGTACACTAGCATTATTCATAAATATATATATATATATATATATATATATATATGTGTGTGTGTGTGTGTGTGTGTATATGTAAAGCTAAATCACATGCTTTGCTTGAAAATCATCATCTATCTTTATTTGAAAAGAGTAAATATTTAAATATTTGACTTTTTTGTGTATATGTATGTGTGTGTATGTATATATATATATATATATATATATATATATATATATATATATATATATATATATATATATATATATATATGACGTATGTTCCCCAGGTGAATGCTGAGTTCCTGAGGGTCACCACAATACCCCTTGAAGCTAAATTCATGGAGAAGCTCGATGAGAGGTGCAGTGAATTAATGCAGGTGGTCAGAAAGAAGGGTGGAGCCATTCGTGAGAAGACAAGGCTGCTGCCAATTGTAGAAAAGGTATATATGTTTTTTTACTTTCCTGTTCACCATCATGTCATCTCAAGTCGTCAATACATTTTAAATATACTGTACATTATTTATTGTATTGGACATGGTCTCGGACATTTTTTCCCTTGGTTGAACAATATTAAAATTAGAGCTTATTTAGAGATATCAGCTGAATGGCTTAGTGCAGGCGCTAACGGCGCCAGGTGTGTATCTCGTAATTTACCCCACTAATAATGCCCAGAATGGTACCAAACTTCTACAGTAGTACAAATAGGTTCTGTACACATAAAACGAGGCATTGGAAAGTTTGTAAGTACATCGGGAGTTTATTTAAATAACACTTGCCTGACAGCGAATGCTACTGCTAACGTGCTTTCTCAACTCACAGAAGTGACGTCAACGTCCACGTTAGCAGTAGCATTCGCTACTCCTGTTTTATCTTGTCTGTGCCTTGTTCATGTGATATTAAGAAGAGGATCTATGACCTAGGGAAGCATCTCCTTCAGTAGCTTAGTCGGTATAGGGTCTAACATACATGTTGTCGATTTAGATGAATTAACGAGTTTGCAAAATTCTTCCTCTCCTATAACTATAAATGAATAGAAATTTACGTCAGTGATACTTCAATGCACTGCCTGATGCGATACTGTAGTAGACGGTTACATATAGTTATAATTTTGTCCCTGATCAATCTTGTGAAGCCAGTGTTCAACACTCTCTGCTTGCCTTAGCTCGATTCAACACGGTAAGCTTGTAATCATGTTTTTAATTCCAGTTGTACTGGTGGATTTCCACGGGATATTCAAGCATGTCTTTGCGTCATTACGTCACATCTGTACACATAAAGGAGTCTCGGCTAGTAGGCAATGAGTGTGAGGATGTTGGAGGTGGAGATTTATAGCCTTTTATCACAGCACTTGATATAATTCAACTTATTAATTTGATGGCGGATCCAGAAAGGTTCAAACGACAATCACCAGTGACAACTGAAGATTCACCCGTTGTAAAACGCTAAAGACTTCGGATAAAAAAAAGAGACTGCAACCGGCCAATGCGAAAACAAGGATAAATGTCAGAAGGGCATTAAATGTAGTCACGCAATACTGATGTTGTTAACATTATCAATTTGAGAACAAAGTATAAATTGCACGGTTTGACATATGATAAGCAATCGTTAGATTTAATCAGCGTGATTTACTGCAATGCTTTTTTCCCCTTAGGGACCGTTCGGTATTTATGGAAGGGGCCACCGGAGGAAAATAGGGGAGGGTCATGTCTTTTTATTCTTTGTTGAGGGGAGGGTCATTCAACTTTTTTTAGTCTAGGGGGAGGGTCACACAACTTTCATATAGGCCTACATGAAAACAGCAACATTTCAAAGTGGCTTGTTTGGTGATATTTTTTTCCATTTAGCTCCATGTTGATCTCGCGTTATCAGCCCCCCTTCGATATCAGATGGGTCTGACCCAACAAAAATCCAGTTTGGCGCTGTTTGACAGTGCGCGCGCACTTCAGTTCGCGCTTAGAAAAAATGCATCATGTCAGAACAGAATGCCAATGAAATGTTTACCCGGCAAAGCTTTAAAGCACGAGCAAATAATGAACTTTTGTGATTGCGAATAAGTGCACAGTGTCCTGTGAGTGTAACTCTACCACTGCATTAACATGTGATGTGAACGTCGAGTTTTACAGTATTGCGACTGGGCGCCAGAACTGCAGCTGATAGAATGTGCGCTGTAGCGCGATACTACCATATTTTAGTTCCATTCTTATTTTGTTTCCACGATGTGTAAGATGTAGGGCTACCACATCTTTAAATTACTATTAGTATTATTTAAGTTAACATAATAAAATACGTAGACCTACACCACAAAAACTAGTTGAGGATAAATTCGTTAAAATTGGGCGATTCCAGTGTTATAGACGTAACATTTGCAGTCAAAACTTGAAATATAAATTCTCAGAAAATGCATTTAATACCAATATTTTGGAGTCAAGACATTAGAAAAATAAAGGAGTCAAGACATTAGAAAAATATCAGTCTACACATTAAATTTTATATTTAATATGAGGGAAATACACATGTGACGTGACGTGACACAAAAAAATCTTTAACTTTTAGGTGGCAAAATATGTTTTAGTAATTCTTCTATAAATTACACTGTGCAAACCAAAAGATATATACCCACCGGATGAATAAAGATCGGCCTCCACAGAACATAAAATATTATTTTAATTTTATTTTTCGTGTTCGCATTTATGTGAAAAAAACATGACAGAAAAAGGCGTGACAGTTCTCCATTACGGACATGACTGCTCTGAAAGCGACTTTAAAAATTTCACAGAGACCTCAAACAGAAAGCACAAAGCCTTTCTTTAAAGTGAATTTCGTTTTTTTATTAATTGTATCTTAATTTTAATCAATGTTTCATCTGGATTTAATAAATAATAAGTAAATATAGTAGAAAATAGATAATCATGACACAGAGGCGCGGGCGAGTGAACTGGACTCTTGTCTCATAAATGAACCGAAACTCACAGTTTCGGGAAAATATATAGAAAGCTTGAAATGTCTACTTTTAAACAGAACAATTCAAAACGAAGGAAAACAGACTGCTTTCTGCTTATGAAATGTGCATTTCTCTCTGGCGCGTTCTGAGAAGATCGCGACGCATCGTCAACTTCATCTTTGCAGTCGACACAGAAAACACTTGTTTATTAATAAACAATTAAAATGTTTCCTTGCTATATTTGACATATTAATAATCATTACTTTTGCTGGTTCTTTGTGACAGCTTTTAGATGCTTTATTGGCAGCCCCACCCACATGTTGAACGAGTCACAAACATCAGCACCGAAAACATGATTTTTTTCAAATCTAAAATCGTGATACGAACCAAATCGTAGGTTTGGTCTATCGTTACAGCCCTAGTAAGATGAGAAAGCAAGAGTTTATGGTTTAAAAACAAAACAAAAAAAAGCAATGGCTATCTGAACATCTTTGCCAAGCGCAAACCAGTACAGAAGTAGGCTAATCAATAAATTATCGGGGAGGGTCATGCCTTTTTTCACAAACATTTTGGAGGGTCATAGAAAAATGTATTGCTGGCGAAGGGAGGGTCATGTCTTTTTTGACGACAGATCTCAAAACTCCTCCGGTGGCCCCTTAAATAAAAAACGAACAGTCCCTTAGTTGGTCAGAACAAAAGTGGATGTTACTTACTTATTCAGGCGTCATTTTCCAGTGAAAACTCTTATGTTGGTCATACTTCCAAAAAGTAGAATATGAGATTGTGAATGACAGTATCCACACCGGCACGGCGATTGACAGCCGCACATTCTCCTCAAAACATCAGATTCATCTGCGCTGTGCCGTTTCGAAGCACAACCCACGTAAAGTTGATAATTCTACATTTTCTTTATCCTCCAGGCCAATAGCTTACCTGCTTTCCCCCTGATCATAGTATGTTTGCCTCGTCCACATTAAGCTTTTAGCCACTTTGTCGGTTGCTAATTTATCATAGTTATGGATAAAGACAGGTTATGTCATTTTTCAGGATTATTATCAATACTTATTTAAAAAAAATATATATATTTTTTTATCCTCTAGTTTTTGTAATTCCTGATTATGTCGTTTGTATAACTAAGAATTTTAGTTCCACAATCTGCGTGACCCTGATTGGCTGCGGGGGTGTCCCATACGCAATATTTTTTTTTCCCAGGATGGTAGGGGAAGACTCATGAATTCATTAGGGAAGTCATCCCTGATTGGTCTTAACCCCAGTGACGGGTAGGTTTAGGGGCGGGGTTAGGGAGGTCATAAGACCCCCAGTGACGGGTAGGTTTAGGGGTAGGTCATCAGACCAATCAGGGATGACTTCCCTAATGAATATTCATGTGTCTTCCCCTACCATCCTGGGGAAAAAAATATTGCGTCCTGTACGCGCGGCCGATGGCGTCACCGCTCGCTCGCGCCGTCTCTTCCTTTATTGAGAGTTTCAGTGTCGAGTCTTCTGAGGTGAGGAGAGCAGTTCATGGTATTTCTCATATTTACACAACCATCACACACACTTTATACAGTTTGATTAAGCGACAGGCTCATTTCTGTATTGTTTTCATCGATCACAGCGATACTTGTGCGTCTTTTCTGGCGTCTTCCTTCTGAAATAAACATTTAGTGCAGCAGCAGCGAGCATGAGGAGAATATGTTGAGTTCATTCAGACCTGAGCGATGTTGTTTGTGTGATTGTCTCGATGTTTGGAGTGAGAACTGTTACTGAATATCAAGTAAAAGTTTGAGATCTGAAAGGGGAATTGATGGGAATCGATCTCAATGTTACTGTTGCCGTTTTCATGTTTACCTTTATTCTTTGTCGACATTTATCTTTGGCAGATTACATTTACTTATTAAAATTGATGTAGACACTTTATATTGCCCCTGTATGAATGTGGGAAATATCAAATATATACATGCATGGGAATATAGATACATATTAATGAAGTTTGACACAGGAAACATTACATTTTCTTAATTTTTAAGATTTTTATGATCAGTTTCTGTACAAATACGTAACATGTTAATGATGGAATTACTTTATTGCTATTAAAGGGATAGCCTAGTTCGCCCAAAAATTTTAATTATATCATCATTTACTCTCCCTCAAGTTGTTTCAAACCTGAAATTGACTTCCATAGTAGGACAAAAAAAATACTATGGAAGTCAATGGGGTCCATCAACTGTTTGGTTACTGACATTTTTCAAAATATCTTCTTTTGTGTTCAGCAGGTACTGCACGATAAATAGATAGGCAGGCATAAATGCTTCGTGTCATTTATTATAAAAACAAACTCAGTAATTTATATTTTTGATTTTGGCAGATCAGCTCCTCCCACTGTAATTCATCATCAATGAAGCTCCTCCCACAGCAAACACATCATCAGTGAAGCTCCTCCCACAGTAATTCTCCAATAAA
Source organism: Leuciscus leuciscus (assembly GCF_965113295.1). Lineage (NCBI taxonomy): Eukaryota > Metazoa > Chordata > Actinopteri > Cypriniformes > Leuciscidae > Leuciscus > Leuciscus leuciscus. Next base: position 6,748,388 of record NC_138725.1, read on the forward strand.
TGCTGTAAATTCCCATCAGCTACAAGTGAAGACGAGCATCAGGAATAGCTGAAATCTGCAAAGATTGAGTTTATTAAAGAGGACAGTGAGAACATGAGTGATCCAGAACCCTGCAGAATGAAACACACTGAAGATCCTGAAGAACAAAGAGGTTGGTGTTTATTCTTCATTCATTCATGAGGCTGAAGAACATTCATGTTAGAAACCAGTGTTTCCCACAGAATTAGATTCTAGGTGGGGTGGGGTGGGGTGGGGTGGGGGGTGATTAAGGCACAACAAAAGGGTTAAATATATCATATTTGTATTGACACGTATACACATTTCCATTGTCAACACTTAGTGTTAGATAACTTAAAGACATTGCTATAGCTACATTGCTATGCCATTGCTACACTTTCTATGACTGCTCCACAGACTTCTTGTTGCAAATTTTGCACCCTTTGAACATTTTATTTTACGGGCCTTTCTGAAAAAAATATTCCAATGCTCCATCATATGGGAAGGCCTCAGGACAGGGTCCATTGATGGAGATCCTCAAGCAAGCAGGCAGCCAGGTGTTCTCCTTGAAGCTGTAAAACATTTGCAATAATAAACATTTGCAATAAACATTTGCAATAATAAACAATGTATCATTACCAATAACTGATTGTTCAGTTTAATTACGCCATGGCCCCAAACATGTTTTATCAAATAAACATATACAGTATATATCTTATATGATGTGTATTAAATTTTAGCTCAAAAACAATTGTAATAAAAGATAGGATCATAAGATGCGCAATATATCGGGTTACATGGTTTTTACCACTTAATGAAGTTTTGTTTTGTATATCGTCAGACATGATTTTTACCACTTCATTAAGTTTTGCTTTGTAGAAAGCCTTTCTTTAAAGCGAATTTCGTTTTGTACAAATTGTCTTAATTTTAATAAATGTTTCATCAACCAATTGCTTGTATTTAATAAATAAAAAGCAAATATAGCAGAAAATATAATAACTGTGATATGGAGGCGCCGGCGCGACGCGTTCACTTGCATTGCATTGTGAACTAGAGCGCATCTCATCGTAAATGAATGAAACTCAGCGTAGGCCTATGCCTCATACATTAGCATTAAATATCTTGGCTGCATCCTTTCTAGAACAGACAAGGGCTTTCTTGCGGCTCGCATCAGCAGAGCATTGCATTGTCCATAGACCGCAAAACAATCAGCGGATGGCGGGCGGGTGCGGCTTTGAAATTTGGTCAGAAAACGTTGTTGCGGATGATGAGTTTTGTAATGAAATAATACCCCATCCGCGTATATCTATCGATAACAACATTGAACACTACACAAATATCAATTGTATTTTTTACATTTAGGCGATCAGTGTCTGCTCGTTTATTCAAACTAAGTTGTCCTATAACAGATGAACGTTGCAACGGCACCCCAAACACCGCGTCATAACCGTCATCACCAATTCTGAAACCGGCACACCCCTACTAATAACTAAGCTGGGTCTCCGAGCCGCGTTTCCATTACCCTTCAAATCGGAGGGAGGGAGGGAGCAAGCTGCGCGCAGCTCTACAATAAAATACAATTTTACCCATACAATAGTAAAAAAATCAGAAAATCAATCCGTGGCGGTAAGCGTTGATATTGTGGCGGGCCGCCACAAATTAATGAATGTATGGGAAACCCTGGAAACATTCAAGCACATCATCACATTTAGATTAAACAGTTCAACTATGAAACGGTATAGAATGTTCTGGGTTTGTTTCCACAAATGGTCAGTAAAGGGAGGTTTGAGACATTTTTATATTGATTTTCAACATCAGATCAAGCTAAATACTATTTTAACTGTTTTATTTTACATTTATTATATATCTGGTTACCAATTTGCAACAACGTTACCAGAATTTTAGTCATTTTCAACATAGTTTACAAAATGATTATGCCTTTAATGAGTAAACACCAAATTACTGAGTTATTGGTTATTCATGGTTATAGAGATTCTTCTTACAGTAACTTTGGTAGCAGGGTTGATGAATACAGTCAATGCTACAGTTTGTGTAAAAACTGAGACAATGGATTGAGATTAGGCTTGTTTGAGATGCGTCTTGTAGTCGAGAGTTGGCGGAGTGAGAGAAGTGCAGGCGAGACGGACAGATCTCTCTTCTCACAGTGGATAAGAGTCAGACACCTGTGAGATCAGGCGGATATCGCGGGATTCACGCTCGTGCGCGGTGTTGCTAATAAATTTAATTGCTGGTTCTAATTTAAGTTCTGTTGCTTTTATATGAAAATAAATATAATGAACAAGACACCCAATGTACTTTTTATATACCCAATGTATATATTTTATTACATACCAAATACGTGTTTATCAATAATTTTACTTTAATTACAGACATGTTTTATATATATATATATATATATATATATATATAATAAATATGACAAAAATCCCATATATAGATCACACTGTCAGAGAGTTTGGGAATACTAACATATAATTTATACTAGGGCTGTCAGTTAACCCCCTGAGGTCTACGGTATCGCCGGCGATACCAGCTCGCTTTTTTTTTATCAATGTAAAAGAAACTCATAAATACTCTGTTGACTTTGATTTTCCATAGGAGTTTCATACATCAATCGATTCTGTTAAATGTGTATTATTTTTGTGTATACTCACAATAAAAACAAAGTGTTGTGCTTTTTGCCAAATAAAGAAAAATAAACACGAAGCGAGTTCTGCCTTCTCTCTGCCAGTGAAGTCCATTCTGAAATGCGTCCGAAAATGAACAATAACTGAGCGAATACTCAGTCAAACAGGCATACAGACACACAGGCATGAAGCTTGAATTCTCTTCTTTTAAATGAAGTAATTTATATAAAAAACAAATATTCTCATCTTGTGAAATCTGTATTAAAAGAGAGCGATTCCAGTCGAGCTCATCTCATCTCATTACGTTATAATCGGCCACGCCCACGGAGAGCGCGCGCTATTCAAACGCAAATGACTGAGACGATCCCATACAAACTGTGAACGCCCACATATCAGCTCGAGAAAACACATCAAGTTTATTCAGATAAGTGTACTTGTCTACACTGTCTCGCAGCGCTGTGAGGAATAATAATAATGGAAAACTTACCTCAGAAGTGCGGGTATTTCGAGGAGCAACGGATGGAATAATGTAGTAAGTTTTTTTTTTTCATTCTCAAGTAAATCGCGTTTCTGTGTGAATGAATGAACGCAGAGATGCGCTGTTTACCACAACTCGCAAAAAGACGGTTTAAATTTGAATTGCGTTTCTGTGTGTGAATAAATGATCTGCTTTTAGCAAACTATTTTGCTATACTGAGTAAAATCGATTGAAATATGTTGAAATAAAATGTATTTGTATAAGCAACGTATTAAACTGCAAATTAACATTTATATTCCTTATAATAAAAACGAAAGACCTATGTTACAGACATATGAAAGACAACATTTCGTTGATTAGTTTTGGATAGATTACACATTTTTACTGTAAAATATCTGCCACCTCAAATAAGCTTTTGTTTGCCAATTTTTGCTAATATGTTAAATATAGTATGTTTTGTCAATGTAGGCTATATTCGAAGTTTGAAATATGTATGATAAAATGTATACTTTAGTTTTTACAAAGAAAGATTACACTTCAATTGTTGTTGTAATTGTAACCTTTTTAATAAAAAAAATATATATTTACAAGGTAAATATAAGCATTTTCTTTAAATAATTTTTATTGTGTTTTATTATTGACAAATTTGGGGAGAGGATACATATTCCAAAACTGAAAAAACAGTATGAGAAGCAACTGCACAATTAATAGACATGTTTTCCTTGGATATTATACAATTTGCAAGCAAAATTTGTGAAAAAAAAAAAAAATTGACATGCTTCCAACTGTGAACCAATTTGGTAGAATATATATATACTGTATATATATTGCTCTTGCATTCTTTCTTGTGGCTATAGGTGACACACCTGAATGAATGGCTCATTAAGTATGCGGGCCCCATTGTCTCCTAAGGTGTGAACCACTACATATGCATGATGCTGTTGAATGGTTGACGCCCCTTGCGCATATTGCCTTTACAAACAAAAAGTGTTTTACAAGATTTAAATCAATGTATTGTGTTATGTGAATGATAAGGGCAGGATGATTTTCACATCATTTTGAAGAAAAAACTCTAGGCAAAGACATCAATTAGTCAAAAGTCTTATTGACACGTATTTAGTATGTGTTTTGTGGCCTTATTTCAGAAACTTTAGTTTTTAGTTTTTTCAATAACCATGCATAAACATTATTCTCTCAAAAATACAAACATGTACATGCATGTTGCTCACATATTATGGTAGCCCTGTTTGTGCTAAATAGAGTGTAATTATACCTTTGCCATTAATATGTTTATAAGCAACTGAAAAAAGCACAAATGTCAGGGCATGTCAGAACATCTCAAGTACCCCAAAAACCCCTCAGACCTCAGAGGGTTAAACACGTTAACGCAAACCCATTTTAATGGCGTAAATTTTTTTATCGCGCGATTAACGCTTAGCAAACTTTGTAGTTTTTTTTTATTTTTTTTATTTTTTTTTATTTTTTTTTACATTCTTTTGCAACAACTAGTAACGTTAGTAAGACTAGAACACCACACTGGATCTAGCTAGACCGGAAACAAAACAACAGGCACGCCGGCGCCGCACACACTTGTTTGGGCTTGCGAGCCGGCCAAAGAGTGGACGAGAAGCCGCATCTAGGACAACTTGTATCGCACATCGGACTGCACACTTTCTCAGTTTATGGCCAGCAATAAAAACGCAGAATGGCGCCGCCGGTGTGTGTACACTCATAGTGAATAATGTGTTCGAATTTTAAATACGAGGCGCTGCGCTTCACTTCTCGTCCAATGGCGACCCCTAGGGCTGGGCGATAAAACGATAACGATAATTATCACAACATAATTTCTCGATAAAACGATATCAAGAGTTCGATAAATGTTCAATAATGTTTATGCGCCAAAAGCGGAATGAAACTCATTTGAACCGCACGCCACACGGACCATTTATCCGCTCGGCTCAAAGTCCAAATGGCAGCGCAGCGCGAGCTCACTAGAGCAGATGCGTTTACTCTGACCGGTCTCGTCATGAGATTTAGTGAGAAGCGCTTGAATTCAGCGAAGAACACAAATGTCTCAGCGATTTAAACCAGTTTAAAGGCAGATGAAACAGCACTGACAAACAGGAGAAACACTGTGCGCAACGATACAGTCAGAAGGCTTTTTTGTCTACAAATTCCCATCATTTACCATGGATTTACTGTAATGTTAGCCTAGTAATATTAACTGCACCATGAAATGTGGGATATACAGTACATATTGAATTGTATTATATTATTAATGTAGACAATGTATTAAAGGACTAATGGAATATAATTACAGTATTTAATAATGTATTTAGGCTACTGTTTTTCATACAAATACCATAGAAACCATAAAGTTGCATTTTGCCATGATAGTGAGGTGCTGTAGGCTATGCCTGGCTTTATCTGTGGTTATCATGATCTAAATGCATGATACTGGATGACCAATGTTTTAATTTTAATAAAACTCAAACAGTCAGAATATTACATTTTACCAAATAAAAATTAGCACATGCAGAAACTAAGAAATTAATTTTCCAATAAAGATATTTATTTTGTTAAGGAAAAATGACAAATGTTTTAATGTTCTACCTCAGATTTGTGAAATGTTCTCCTGTTCGGCAAGTGTTTGTCATGATATGTTCTGACAATAGTTTAAAACCACAATTAATGCTCTGGTTTCTACAATTTTCACTTAGGAGCAAAAATCTGCCTTTAAACTTGAAAGAAATAAAGATTTGACATTTATCGTGATAATTATCGATATCGACTGATATAAAAAAAAATTATCATGATTTTTTTTTTGGCCCATATCGCCCAGCCCTAGCGATCCCCCCCTTTAACGTTACGTTTTGAGTGGATGAATGATGAGCGCGAGACGACGAAATGGATGCCAATAAGATTCTGAATGGAAAGTTTAATTTGAATAAAGTTGCCAAATGGTTCAATTGATAAAAACCAAAGTGATCTGTGTGTTTTGTCGTTGTGAACTGAGCTATCATCGCAGCACGTTCAGTCTGAAACACCACTTGATGGCCAAGCACACACACAGCTGATGCGAATTCTCCGCCCCCTCGTCAATATCAGGACCTCGTCAGTATTTCTTTCACCCTTTTATTGATGGACAGTGTTACATTGTGTGAGAGATTATTTGCTCCAAGTGAGAATGTTAGTGTGAAATTGAACACTACAGTATATGCCAATGTTGTTTTGTTGTTTATATGCCAATGTTGTCAAAAAAAAAAACATTTGCACAAAGCAAGCCAATCCACTTTTCCAAGTTGAGAAGAGCATTAAAATGAGAAAAAATTATGGGACAAAAAGAAATCAAGAGACATTTAGAATAGATAAAAATGTGCGATTAATTGCGATTAATCGCGAGTTCACTATGACATTAATGCGATTAATCGCAATTAAATATTTTAATCATTTGACAGCACTAATTTATACACACAAAAACTTGAGATCAGAGTTTTAAAATCAAACAGTTTAAAAGAGAACAATACATCACGGTTGTTTAAACCAATGAGCATTAAGCTGTGTCGTCAGCAAGTCGTTTCCCATCATGCTTTTGATCATCAGTCGGTGGAGAGCAACTGCAGAATTTGACACGTCCGCCTTGCGCTCGCGAGAGTTTCAGACACACGTTAGCATGACATCAGAGCAAGGCGGACCGCACATTTATAACCAGCATGCACCTCGCGCTCATCACCGGCGATCGGTTCTGCGCAGATTTTACTCAACAAGCCTATTTTTTTTCTTGTCTTCCCATCATGCAGTAGAAAGAGCCCAGATGATGTCCCTTCCTGTGTGTCACAGTATTAAGAAATGCTCTGTTTTTAAAAGGAGGAAAATCATGTCAGGAGTAACAGGGTTGAGTGAAACTTGTAGGGCACAGATAAAGATGATAAAATAGTTAATTTAAAGCCAGTTAAAGTTATGGCCACTCTACACTTTGAGCTTGTGAAGTTTCTACAGACACTGCAACGGCCGTGAAATGACGTCACATTCTGTGGCAGCTTTTTTACAAACACAAGTTCAACATATAACAAATAATAATAATTCAAAATGTAAAAATAAACAATCCACTCCACTTGAATGCCAAACGCTTGTGTTATTTCTCACAGAGTAATTCACTTGAGCTTGTGTTTCTGGTGTCCCACTTTCACATTCGCATGAATGGAAGTCAGTGGAAGCAGTGTTTCCCCTAGGTTTACAGCTTTGGGGGGTTGGTTGGGGAAAATTGACACAGACACAAACACTTAACCCTCTGGGGTCTGAGCTGTTTTCTGGGCCCTGGAAGTGTTCTGACATGCTCTGACATTTGTGTTTTTTTCTGTTACTTGTGACATTTTCATGGCTAAAGTCTAATTACACTGTATTCAGCACAAACTCTGCTACAATAATATATCAGCAGCATGTATGTAAAAGTTTGTAGTTTTGAGATAATGACATTTATGCGTGGTTTGTGAAAATACAAAAAAAAATTCTCACTGAAATAAGGCCATGAAACCCATACTGATTATTTCTTCACAAGACTTTTGAAAATTGTATGACGTAGCCTAGAATATTTGCTCCAAAACTATGTGAAAATCACCCTGACTGCTCATTCAGATAAGACAATATATTGATTTTAAATTTCTAAGACGTGTTTTGTGTGAAAAAGCCATATGCGAAAAGGCGTGATCATCTCATGAATATGTAAGCCTTCAACACCTGAGAAAGACAAAGACACTCCCCTAACTGCCCTATTAGGAGCGATCAGGCCCTGTCATTCAGAGCAACCTTGCACAAAGAATGAGGAGATTTAAAAAAGAATGGCTTTTAGATTGTTTGGATTTATTTACAACACAACATAATCCAAAAATACACAACAAATGACAAAAGAGCACATTGAAAACAATGATCCAAAGACAGAGACCTTTGTGCCATTCCTAAAAACATTGTACATACCTTTCATTTCCAAGGTGTTTGATTTTCACTTTACCATGTTCATATACAGAGACTCATGTGAATGTTGAAGTCAGCAGGACTCAGTTGCATCTGGTCCCTGAAAGAAAAAAAAAATGAAAAAACTGTGAACATACTGATATCAAGAGAAACTTTAGGGCTGCACGATTTTGGGTATAGATTTTAGATTTTTCTGGTTAAAATTTATTTTTAAAATTCACAGAATACACACACACACACACACACGTTTCCAACAATATATAATGAACACCAGGTTTGTTGTGCCTTGCAGGCATAGGCTACGCAGTGCTGCATAAAATAATAATAACAATAAATTAAATCTTCCAAAAGATTTCAAGAACAACTACGCTAGAGAAAAAATATATTGATTATCATATGTTACTTCAAATGTTTCCATTCGTTATGATGATATGACATGAGATAATAGTAAAAACATAAAGCCTAATGTTTGGTGCATTTTTCCTTTCAAACGCAATCGCGCTCCAAAATATGATACATTCAAACGCACAGCGCGCTCCAAAATATGATACATTCAAACGCACAGCGCGCTCCAAAATATGATACATTCAAACTAGGGGTGTAACGATACCCTCATGTCACGATTCGATAGATATCACGATACTGAACTCACGATACGATATTATTGCGATACTCAAAGACATTTGGTAAAAGGTTAACAAAAAATGAACTGTTGATTAAAATTTTATATTTTGGTACTACATTGGGTGTGGAAATCAGTAAGCTTGGACTTGGTGCTGATAACCCAATGCACAGGACAATGGTAACTAAATAAAAATAAATAATAAATAAAATATATTCATGATTCTGAGGCTGAAAATCCAGATTTATTTTAGACGAATATGCTTGCACTGACTGGATATATTTAAAATAATGCAGGCCACTTTTTACAGGTAACATAAGACATTTGGCATTATCAGGACCCACAAATATTTCCCCATTGAATTATACATTATATTCAACATTACATATGCTAGTTTAATGTAGTACTGACACTAAAACTCTGTAAACTTGAATTTTTTCATGCACAGTAATTTTCATTTTGGGTGAACTACTGTAACTATTTGGGTGATACATATTGTCACTATCCACGATAAATATTGTTGCATTTTTGTATTGCGATATATTGTGACACGATATATTGTGACACCCCTAATTCAAACGCGATCGCGCTCCAAAATATGATACATTCAAACCCACAGCGCGCTCCAAATATGTTACATTCAAACGCGATCGCGCTCCAAATATGATACATTCAAACGCACAGCGCGCTCCAAAATATGATACATTCAAACCCACAGCGCGCTCCAAAATATGATACATTCAAACCTACAGCGCGCTCCAAATATGATACATTCAAACGCGATCGCGCTCCAAATATGATACATTCAAACGCACAGCGCGCTCCAAAATATGATACATTCAAACCCACAGCGCGCTCCAAAATAGGATACATTCAAACCCACAGCGCGCTCCAAAATATGATACATTCAAACGCCATCGCGCTCCAAAATATTAAACATTATGGTTATACATATCTATGTTTGAGCAGATATCCACAAACAGTATTTAACAGTAAACACGGGTCTAAATAGTATAATATTCACCATATATCTAGCAACAGTTCAACTGCAATGTGAAGTTTATGCAACAATACCATAAACCATAAACGACGGAGAGGCAGAACGCACACCCTGTTTATTTTCTTTATTTTACAAAAGCACAATGTTTTGATTTGATTGTAAGTGGACACATACAAAAGTAGAAATATCACAGATAATTTTTTTATATTTCTTTTTTCTGTATAACCATAAATGACGGAGTAATTTTAGTTTATGTTGCTGCTATGTGAAAAAAATCCAGCAAAACGCGTCGGCGCGTTTCTCGACCTCAGAGGGTTAAAGGAGTCATGGTGTCTATGTCACATAAATTTGTTGTCTGGGAGGGTAATGCTTTGTAAAAGTAAAAAAAATGTAACATAAGATATCTCTTTAAAAAAATAAAATAAACGAATTTAAATATTTTTAAAATGTACTTTTGCAAATAACCGTTGTTAAATTTATAGAAGTATTTGTTAATATGAATGGACCAGAGCTTAAATAGTTTTATTTTTTAACTAACAACAAAAAAAGATTTATAAATACTAACAAATATATTGCTCATTCATCGTTCGTTAATGTTAGTTAATACATTTATATGATAAACAAATGCGCAGCACTTAAGGGGGTCGCACACCGGACACGCAGCGCCGCGCCACGTCTAGGACGACTCGAGGTATCGCACACCGAACGCGCACTTCCTCAGTTTATGGCCAGCAATATTGTTATGTTTAAGGACATTGTTTGAGCCATAACTACATTAATAATTTTGTGATATTTTTACTTCTATTAAGAGTGAATATGTTTTTTGATAAATGCATATGTTGTGTTATTTGCATTGTATCGCGAGATTTTGACTAGTTTCACGTGCTACGTACGTGTAATTTTTGTTGAAGAATAAGGAAGAAGAAAGGGTTGAGGCTAGACAGTCTTTTGACCGTGAAAAGGATCGAATTCATGTTATTGGAACGTGAATAAGTGTATAATTTTATTTTATTTTGTGTTTGATTTTTCTTACAATGTAACCTGACAACGGAAAAGTAAAGTTTACAAGACAAATTATGGATTCACGCGTCAAATCCTTTGTGCTACACCCTTATAGAAATGGAGAGGAACGAAAAACAGCTCAGATCGCCATTACATTTTAGTCAAAAGACTACTTCACATTGGAATTGCGTGAAGTGAAATCGGTTTGCCAGGATTGATGCTGCAATGGACACCGGAAAGGATTTTCAAGGATTATGAACAGTCCATGGTGTATGAGCGGAACAAACTGCGAGTTTGAGATTATTGCGACGGGCGAAACTGAAAGTAAGTTAACCTAACGTTTACCAGGAGACGCGCGGATTTCCCGGTCTGGACTATTTGGATGTATAGACATTTATACTTGTTTCTTCAAGCTGAAACTGGACTCTTAATACAATTTAAAAGGTAATTTTGTTGTGACTTTTTTTTCCAATTCATTGATTTTTGACTCGCTGTTGAATTATGGATGACGCAGAAGAAATTGCCGACTCAGATAAAGATGGCCACAAGAGGGCGGTCAAGTACATGCATAAAGCGCAGGAGGAGCGTTTGAACAGACTCAAATTACCATTCAAATGAAAGAAATCGACAATTTAAAAGAAAATGATGCCAATGTGGAAAGAATAGAACAAGAAGTTCTTATAACACTCACCAAATTGTATCAGGAGTTCATTGAGTTGAATGAAAATGTTCAAGAGCTTTTGCTGGATGATGAAAAGGAGGATGATCAGCATATCTGGTTTGAGCCAAAATCATCAAAAATCAGGGATTTTGTTATTGCTACTGAACAGTGGATTGAACATGTAAAGGATGAAAGTGCTGCAAAAGATGATAACATTGAACCAGGTGACAGTGTCTCTGAAGTTGCATCAGCAGTAAAAAAAAAGAGAAGAGCAGGTTCATCAGCTGGACATAGTTCTGGCGCATCATCAGCCACCAGTTCAAGTTCTATTTTACGAGTGAAAGAAGAGGCTGAGAAAGCTGCTCTGTTGGCAAAAGCTGCTGCTTTAAAAAAGAAACAAGCTCTACAGGTAGAAGAGATAAACCTGAAAGCTAAACTGGAGCAATTAGAACTGCAGACATTAATTGCTGTTTCTAACGCAAAACTGAAAGTTTATGATGAACATGAAAATTCTGGTGAATCAGTGCAAAAATATGTTCAACCAGAGCATGCATTGGATGAAAGGAGGTCAGGACTTAAGAAAGATCTTGACGATGAAAGTTCTGATGTTCAAGCTGCAACCAGAAGAAAACAAAAGCCTGTCGCTGAACAAACTCAACTTCATAATGCCAGTCAACATTTTCCAAAATCTGAAAGCTCAGGAGACAAATTTATTTCAAATAATGCAAAGACAAAATGAGATCACACAAATGCTAGTAAAGCAACAAAATATGTCCCAACTACCGCAAAGAGATGTCCCAATCTTCCTTGGTGATCCTCTTAACTTCAGATCGTTTATGCGAGCCTTTGACAATAGCATAGACAGTAAAACTGAGAACGCCAAGGACAAGCTGTTCTATTTGGAGCAATATACCAGTGGTGAACCGCAAGACCTGGTAAGGAGTTGTGGACATATGAGTGCAGAAAATGGATATAAAGAGGCAAGAAGATTATTGCAACATCATTACGGTGATGAACTCAAAATTGCTTCAGCGTACATTGAGAAGGCACTAAAATGGCCTCAGATCAAAACGGAAGACGGGAAGATGCTAAATGCATATGCTCTTTTCTTGATTGGATGCCGCAACACTATGCAAGATGTAGATTACATGGCTGAAATGGACAACCCTACAAACCTGAGGGTTATCATCTCCAAGCTTCCATACAAAATGAGAGAGAATTGGAGAAACGTGGCATATGATATTCATGAAAGGACGGGCAGAAGAGCTAGGTTTCCTGACTTAGTGCAATATATCGACCGTCAAGCCAAAGTAAAAAATGACCCCTTGTTTGGAGACATTCAGGAGATAGCAAGTGCTGATGTTGGGAAGAAAAGCAAAGCTTCTGACTTTAAGAACAAAAGGGTTACTACTAAGGGAAGTAGTTTCGTTACAAGTGTCTGTACTGATCAGAAAAAAGAAAGTGAGACTAAGAAAGAAACAAAACCTCAATTTGACAAAACCGTTCATGTCACCTGCTTGTTCTGTCAAAAGAATCATGCCTTGAATTCCTGTTTCAAGTTTAAGGAACAAGCACACAAAGATAAAATTGAGTTTTTGAAAACAAAAGGACTGTGCTTTGGATGTCTCACACAAGGACACTTAAGCAGAGACTGCAAGAAAATACTTATTTGTCATGAATGCGTTGAACAGTCGGTACATTATAAAGATGGACATTACTGTATTGAATTACCTTTTAAGAATGACCCTGATAAGCTGCCCAACAACAGATGCATAGCAGAACAAAGAGCCATCAGTCTCAAAAGGAAGCTCAGCAGGAACCCAGAGTTTCACAAAGACTATAAAGCTTTTATGTCAGATATAATTGACAAAGGCTATGCTAAAAAAGTGCCTTTAGAACAACTGGAACGCAAGGACAGAGTGTGGTATATTCCACACCATGGGATATATCACCCGAAAAAGAACAAAATCAGAGTTGTTTTTGACTGCACTGCGACTTACCAGGGCTTCTCACTGAATAATCAACTGTTGCAGGGACCTGACCTGACCAATACCCTCATTGGTGTGCTAAATCGATTCAGACAAGAGCCAATTGCTATCATGGCAGACATTGAATCGATGTTTTACCAAGTTAGAGTCCCAGATTATGATTCAGATCTTTTGCGATTTTTGTGGTGGCCTGAAGGAGATCTAGATAAGCCTACAGAGGAATACAGGATGACAGTACACCTGTTCGGAGCAACCTCGTCTCCCAGTTGTGCATGCTTCGCTTTGCGAAAGGCTGCAATGGATGGTAAAACAGAGGAAACAGCTGAAGCGGCCAATACTATTCTCCAAAACTTTTACATGGATGATTGCTTAAAATCTGTCGCCTCTGAGGAGGCAGCAATCAAACTATCACGAAGTCTGATATCTATGTGCTCTAAAGGTGATTTCAATTTGACTAAGTGGGTGAGCAATAACAGAGAAGTCCTGTTATCATTTCCAGAAAAGGAAAGATCCAAAGAGGTAGGGGACTTAGATTTCAACAAAAGCAATCTACCAATTGAAAGAGCTCTGGGTGTACGGTGGTGCACAGAATCAGATACATTCAGGTTCTCCATCAACATACAGGAGAAACCTGCTACGAGAAGAGGAATGCTTTCAGTAGTGAATTCCATATATGATCCTCTTGGTCTTGTAGCACCCTGTATCCTTCCAGCGAAACTCATGTTGAGACAACTGTGCAAAGACAAATTAGGCTGGGATCAGAACATGCCGGAAAAGCAAGCGCAAAAATGGTTCACGTGGCAAAAGGACATACAACAATTGTCAAACTTCAGTGTAAGCAGATGCTTCAAGCCAGACAATTTTGGAACTACTAAGTCTGCTCAATTACATCATTTCGCAGATGCAAGTGAAAATGGATATGGAACCGTTTCCTATCTAGTACTCACAAATGATCAAGGAGAAAAACACTGTTCATTCGTAATGGGTAAATCCAGAGTTGCGCCTCTGAAGCAGGTAACAATCCCTAGAATGGAGTTGACTGCAGCAGTTGTTGCAGCGAAAATGGACAGAATGTTAAAACAAGAGCTTCAGTTACAACTCAAAGATTCTATGTTCTGGACTGATAGCCTCACAGTACTGCAATGTATTGAGAATGAAGCCTCACGGTTTAAAACATTTGTTGCCAATAGGGTTTCCTTCATCAGAGAAGCTTCTGAGCCCTCACAGTGGAGGTATGTCAACACCTTGCTAAACCCAGCCGACATGGCCTCTAGAGGCATCAAAGTGGAAAACTTCATGAAAAAGGTAAATTGGGTCAAAGGACCAGAATTCCTTTACAAACATGAAAGTGAGTGGCCTTGGCGACCAGATCAGGCAGGTGCAATGGAAGTGGAATTGAAAAAATCAGCTGTAGTAAATTGTGTCAGTGCTACAGGAAAAGCGAAACCTCTGGATAAACTGATTGAGTATTATTCAGAATGGTACAGATTGAAGAGAGCAATCGCTTGGATGTTGAGGCTGAAGGAAATACTCCAACACCTATCAAACAAGAGAAGTGAAATTCAAGCTACCATAAATCAAACTGAAAATAATCCAAACAGACAACAAGCACATTTCCAAACTCAAATGTTCAAGTGGAAACAGACACTGACCAAAAAACCTCTTTCAGTAGAAGATGTGGAAAATGCAGAACTGAGTCTGATTCGTTACAGTCAAAGACAGACATTCCCTGACGAATTCAAGTCTTTGCAAAGCAGTAACCATGTCAAAAGAAGTAGTCCTTTGTACAAACTAGACCCACTGGTGCAAGATGGCATAATACGAGTAGGTGGTCGTTTAAATCAGTCAGCAATGCCAGAATCTGCTAAGCATCCAGCAATTCTTAGTGGCAGAAAATATAGTGGCAGAAATCAAATCCTTGCAAAACTACGAAACAAATTTTGGGTTGCTGCTGCCAGTACAGCCATACGGAAGTTGATTTCTAAATGCACAGTGTGCAGAAGATTAAATGCCAAAGTTAACGAACAAAAAATGGCAGATCTACCAAGAGATTGTGTATTGCCAGATAATCCTCCCTTTACGCATACAGGAGTGGATTACTTTGGTCCTTTCTCAATAAAGCGAGGACGCAGCATTGTAAAGAGGTATGGAGTGTTGTTTACATGTCTGAACATAAGAGCAGTTCATATTTACATTTACATTTAGTCATTTAGCAGACGCCTTTATCCAAGGCGACTTACAAATTAGGACTAAATTCAGCGAGTCATCATAAAGAGGCAAGAGCAACAACAACGCAGGAAGTGCTCAAAATACGAAGTTCAGGTATTATTCAGAGTAGCATAAGCCTGATAAGTGGTGTTTCGAAGGGAAAGGATTTTTATATATTTTTTTTAATTTTTTTATTGAGGTGGCCAACAGTCTTGATACCTCATCGTGCATAAACGCCATACGACGCTTCATCTGCAGAAGAGGGCAGGTGTCTACGATTCGATCGGACAATGGTACAAACTTCGTGGGTGCTGAAAGAGAGCTTAAAGAAGCTATTCAAGAATTAAATCATTCCAAATTAGCTGAAGTTCTTGTCCAAAAGGGAATCAGGTGGATCTTCAATACCCCGGCAGCATCGCATCAAGGAGGAGTGTGGGAGAGACAAATCCGCACAGTTAGAAAGATTTTGAATTCTGTATTGAATCAACAGATGTTAGACGATGAGGGGCTTCACACAGTCTTGTGTGAAGTTGAAGCCATTATAAACGACCGACCGATTACTAAAGCATCAGATGACCCAAATGACCTGGAGCCTCTGACTCCGAATCATCTGCTGCTTATGAAAAAACAACCAGCCTTGCCACCAGGAGTTTTTGTGAAAGAGGACTGTTATTCACGTAGAAGGTGGAGGCAAATTCAATACATGACGGACCTCTTTTGGTCTAGATGGACTAAGGAATATCTGCCGTTTCTTCAAGAACGACAGAAGTGGCAGAAATTGAAAAGAAACATGGTACCTGGAGACATTGTTCTCATTGTGGATAATTCTGCTCCAAGAAATTCGTGGATTATGGGAAGAGTCCTCAGGACCATACCAGATGCTTCTGGTACTGTCCGCCGTGCTTGTGTTCAGACAAAAACTTGTCAACTGGAAAGGCCTATAACAAAACTCTGCTTATTGCAAGAAGCAGATGAAGAATAAGACTTCATAAAGACTGTGAACAGAAATTTCATAGAAAATTTGAATTTTCTAAAAGAAATGTTTAAAAGAAAAGGAAGTATTGTTATGACTCTATTCAAATATTGAACAAGATAATTGTTATGCTTTCGGCATAGACAATTAGGGGCCGGAGTGTTAGAGCCATAACTACATTAATAATTTTGTGATATTTTTACTTATATTAAGAGTGATTATGTTTTTTGATAAATGCATATGTTGTGTTATTTGCATTGTATCGCGAGATTTTGACTAGTTTCACGTGCTACGTACGTGTAATTTTTTGTTGAAGAATAAGGAAGAAGAAAGGGTTGAGGCTAGACAGTCTTTTGACCGTGAAAAGGATCGAATTCATGTTATTGGAACGTGAATAAGTGTATAATTTTATTTTATTTTGTGTTTGATTTTTCTTACAATGTAACCTGACAACGGAAAAGTAAAGTTTACAAGACAAATTATGGATTCACGCGTCAAATCCTTTGTGCTACACCCTTATAGAAATGGCGAGGAACGAAAAACGGCTCAGATCGCCATTACAGACATTATGAAATTACGATAATGCCTATACTATGTTATGATTGTACTGTAGGCTACAATTAAATACAATCTTTGCTAAGTCTGCAGTCTGAATTCACTTTACCTCAGAGCGTCCGTTAACTGAATGAATTGAGAATATCACCTGAAAATCCGATAAAATCAGCAATTTTCATTCAAGCAGCTGATTTCTGTAAATGAGTGTAAAACTGAATGTGTATTGCAGCACAGGGTGAAGTCAGTATAAATTAACGACGATTTGAGAAAAATAAATGTACATTTAATGTAAAACTATGTAGATGGCGCTCTGTGGCACGGCAGGATTTTGAACAAGGTCCGGAGCCGTTGCTGGGCGCCGCGGACAGACGCCGAAAGGCGCCGCCGGTGTGTGTACACTCATAGAGAATAATGTGTTCGAATTTAAAAGACGTGGCGCTGCGCGTCCGGTGTGCGACCCCCTTTAGACTTGGAGCAGGAGAGCTACTCCGGCTGCTACTCGCAGTAGAGCGAGTGTTACCATCTTCAGTTCCCTGTGAGCGTTTAAAAAACGCAAATATTTTTGTCTGGTTTTCATCTGGTTGACGCGACATATTTCCTGCCGCGCGCTCTCTGTCCGCTAGTGCTCATCTGTATGTGACGCAAGTGTTTGAGTGTGCGCGCGTGCGCACTCATTGGGATAATTGTAAACGCGCAAACACAGACAGAAAAGACATGCCATCGTGGAAATAAGATAAATAACATATTACTTAAGGGCTATTTAGTTTGTTTAATAAAATAACAAATTGTAATCTGCCGCTATAAAGAAAATCAAATCAAATTTACTTGACCTTCAAGGGGGGCGGGGCGAGCCGTTAGGAGGGCGGAGCGCCCCCCTTATATAATGGTAGGGGAAACACTGGGAAGGAAAAGTCTAGTGTGAACAGCCATTAATAATTAATGTTTTAGTCAAATAAATATCAATCTCAAAGATGGCATCGAAATATGGCAGTATTGTATATTTTAATGTTAATATCATGTTAGATAATTGTCATTGATTAAATATATTCAATAGTTCTTGCTAAAGAAACATGGGATTCGTGCCTATAATGTTTTAAAGATAATAATTGGAAGATAAATTTACCTTGTTCATGGAAAGTTTTAAGGACATATAATCAATTATAAAAAGGCATCAAATTATCACAATATTTTATAACAGTTGTCTACTTTCTACTATTACATCAGGGCTCACTTTCATGCCCTTTCACTTTATATTTCTCTCTTTGAATTATTTTGATGTACTGAAAATTAAATGTGATATTTTTTTTCTTTCCTGTCAGGCCTGATGGAAGTGAAGGAGGAGAGTGAAGAACTGAGTGAAGTGAAGGAGGAGAGTGAAGAACTGAGTGAAGTGGAGGAGGAGAGTGAAGAACTGAGTGAAGTGAAGGAGGAGAGTGAAGAACTGAGTGAAGTGAAGGAGGAGAGTGAAGAACTGAGTGAAGTGAAGGAGGAGAGTGAAGAACTGAGTGAAGAACTGATAGAAGTGAAGGAAGAGAGTGAAGAACTGAGTGACGTGAAGGAGGAGAGTGAAGAACTGAGTGACGTGAAGGAGGAGAGTGAAGAACTGAGTGAAGTGAAGGAGGAGAGTGAAGAACTGAGTGAAGTGAAGGAGGAGAGTGAAGAACTGAGTGAAGAACTGATAGAAGTGAAGGAAGAGAGTGAAGAACTGAGTGACGTGAAGGAGGAGCGTGAAGAACTGAGTGACGTGAAGGAGGAGAGTGAAGAACTGATAGAAGTGGAGGAGGAACATCATGTCAAACCTGGAGGAAAACCTTTGAGTCACTCAAAGACTAAAAAGAAATTTTTAAAGAAAAGTGCCAAGAAATCTTTTACCTGCACTCAGTGTGGAAAGAGTTACACAACCAAACAAAGTCTTGAGATTCACATGAGTATTCACACCGGAGAGAAGCCGTTCACATGTGATCAATGTGGGAAGAGTTTCAGTCATTCATCACACCTTAATCTTCACATGAGGATCCACACTGGAGAGAAGCCGTTCACATGTGATCAATGTGGAAAGAGATTCTTATGCAAATCATATCTTAATGATCATATGAGAATCCACACCGGAGAGAAGACGTTCACATGTGATCAATGCGGCAAAACATTTTTCTGTGCATCAAACCTGAAGAGACACCTGACAGTTCATACGAAGGAGAAGCTGCATTCATGTTCTGTGTGTGGAAAGAGTTTTTCACTGCTGCAATATTTACATAGACATGAGAAAATTCACACTGGTGTGAGAGAGTACATGTGCTTTGAGTGTGAAAAGACTTTTACTGCAGCAAACAGTTTAAAACTACACCAGAGAATTCACACTGGAGAAAAACCTTACAAGTGTTCACACTGTGACAAGAGATTCAGTCAGTCAGCAAATCTGAGATCACATGAGAGATACCACACTGGAGAAAAACCTTACAAGTGTTCACACTGTGACAAGAGATTCAATCAGTCAGCAAATCTGAGAGCACATGAGAGGAACCACACTGGAGAAAAACCTTACAAGTGTTCACACTGTGACAAGAGATTCAATCAGTCAGAACATCTGAGATCACATGAGAGGATCCACACTGGAGAAAAACCTTACAAGTGTTCACACTGTGACAAGAGATTCAATCAGTCAGAACATCTGAGATCACATGAGAGGATCCACACTGGAGAAAAACCTTACAAGTGTTCACACTGTGACAAGAGATACAGTCGATCAGCAGATCTGAAAACACATGAGAGGATCCACAGCAGAGAGAAGCCTTACAAGTGTTCACACTGTGATACGAGATTCAAACACTTAACAGGTCTGATAACACATGAGAGGATCCACACTGGAGAAAAACCTTACAAGTGTTCACACTGTGACAAGAGATTCAGTCTGTCATCATCTCTAAAAACACATGAGAGGATCCACACTGGAGAGAAGCTGCACACGTGTGATCAGTGCGGGAAGAGTTTCTCTATTAAAGCTAACCTGAAGCGACACATGAATATCCATGCAGTGGAGAAACCACATCACCACATGCATCATTAAAATAGTCCAACAGACTACAGTGGCTCAACCTTGTTTATCAAGCGACGAGAATATTTGTGTTTATCAAGCGATGAGAATACCCCGCTCTCTCCTACGTAATACCCTGACGTAATATTTACATATGATTTGACAGTTTACATGAATAAATACCTAAAAAATCTGAAAATTCAACTGAAAATAAATACTGGTTTAGAAAATATTGTCAAGTCTAGTATATTTGTATAGCGCTTTTCACAATACAGATTGTATCAAAGCAGCTTCACAATATTAAATTAAAATAATACAACAAGGTTTGTTTCAAGTGGAATTTATTGATTGATAAAATTAAATTAAATATCCCCAAAATATCCCCAACTGAGCAAGCCAAAGGCAACAGTGGCAAGGAACCGAAAAACTCCATCAGGTGACCTAATGGAGAAAAAAAAAAACCTTGGGAGAACCCAGGCTCAGTCGGGGGCCAGTTCTCCTCTGGCATTTATGAGCTAGAGACCGGATTGTATTTTGAACTGTAAGATTAAAAATATTATATGAATGCCTGGCTGAAGAGATGCGACTTTAATCTAGTTTTAAACTGGGAGAGCGAGTCTGAGCAACGAACAGTATCAGGAAGACTATTCCAGAGTTTTGGAGCCAAATGTGAAAATGCTCTCCCTCCTTTGGTGGTTCTGGATATCCTAGGTATGACCAAAAGCCTTGAATTTAGTGATCTTAAAGAGCGCGATGGATTATAGGGTGATAGAAGATCCGTTAAATAGACTGGAGCTAAGCCGTTTAGGGCTTTATAAGTCAGTAGCAATACCTTGTAATTAATATGGAACTTTATAGGTAACCAATGCAATGATGATAAAATCGGTGTTATATGATCATATTTTCTTGATCTCGTAAGAACTCTAGCGGCGGCATTTTGGACTAACTGTAGCTTGTTTATTGAGGATGCAGGACAACCAGCTAATAAAGCATTACAGTAATCTAGTCTCGAGGTCATGAATGCATGAACTAACTTTTCTGCATCATAAACTGATAGCATATTACGTAGCTTAGCAATGTTTCTAAGGTGGAAAAAGGCTGTTTTTGTAACATATGAAATATGATTTTCAAAAGACAGGTTGCAATCAAGTATAACACCCAGGTCTTTTACTGTAGAGGATAAAGTAACAGGACATCCTATGATGTTAAAGTTGTATTGTGCGAGGTTTTGTGGGCGGTTTTTTGAACCGATAAGTATTACCTCTGTCTTGTCTGGATTTAATAAAAGAAAATTACGCGTCATCCAATCTTTTATGTCTTTAACACACTCTGTCAATTTGGAAAATTTAGCGTTTTCATCCGGCCGTGATGAAATATATATTTGAGTGTCATCAGCATAACAATGGAAACTAATTCCATGTTTCCTTATAATATTTCCAAGTGGCATCATATATATTGAGAATAACAGAGGGCCTAACACAGATCCCTGCGGCACTCCATAGTTTACTGGAGTTAGGATAGATTTTTCTCCATTTAAATAGACAAAATGGTAGCGGTCAGATAGGTATGATTTGAACCAGCTTAATGCTTGTCCTTGAACACCAGTATAATTTTGTAGTCGATCTAAGAGTATTGTGTGATCTATAGTATCGAACGCAGCACTAAGATCAAGTAAAACTAGTATTGAGATACAGCCTTGGTCAGAAGCTAAAAGTAAATCATTTGTGATTTTAACAAGCGCAGTTTCAGTGCTATGATGCGGTCTGAATCCAGACTGAAACTTTTCATAGATATCATTTTGTTGCAAGAAAGAGCCCAGTTGAGCGGACACCACTTTTTCTAATATTTTAGACATAAATGGAAGATTTGAAATGGGTCTATAATTTGCTAGGTTATTATGATCTAATTGTGGTTTCTTAATTAGAGGTTTTATAACTGCCAGTTTAAATGTTCTTGGAACATGACCTAAAGATAAAGACGAGTTAATAATATTGAGAAGAGGCTCTTCCACTACAGGTAACACTTCTTTCAGTAGTTTAGTTGGTATAGGATCTAATAAACATGTTGTTGTTTTAGATGAAGTGATAAGTTTATTTAACTCTTTTTGTTCTATAGTTGTAAAGCACTGTAATTGTTCTTGCGGGGTGATAATTGAAGCTGAATTATAAGGCGCAATTGAAGATTGAACGTTTACAATTGTGGTTCTGATGCTTTCTATTTTCTCAGTGAAGAAGTTCATGAAATCATTACTACTGAACTGTAACGGGATATTTTGTTCGGGTGACGTCTGTTTATTTGTTAGTCTAGCCACGGTGTTAAATAAAAACCTTGGATTGTTTTGGTTGTTTTCTATTAGTTTGCGGAGGTGCTCAGCCCTGGCCGCTTTTAGGGCCTTTTTATAACGTGACGTACTGTCTTTCCACGCGATTCTAAAGACCTTTAAATTAGTTTGTTTCCATTTACGCTCTAAAATACGGGTTTCTCTCTTTAAAACATGCGTAGTATTGTTATACCATGGTGCTTTAATTTTCTCTCTGACCTTTTTTAATTTAATAGGTGCAACCACATCCAATGTTCTAGAGAGAATGGTGCTCATAGTGCTAGTTAGTTCTTCTAGTTCATCTGTTTGTTTGGGTTCAGGCAGCAGCTGAGACAGATTAGATAAGCAATTTGAGAAATTATCTATGGTGGATGGGAGGATTGTTCTGCCTGGTTGATAACGCGGCGCCGCATGACATATTACAGCAGTACGTAATATGCAAGTTACCATGTAGTGATCAGTGACTTCATCACTTTGTGGAATGATATCTATATCGGTTGGATCGGTTCCATGTGATATAATTAAATCGAGTGTATGATTAAGACGATGAGTTGGTCCGGTGACGTTTTGCTTGACCCCAAATGAATTTAATAAATCTGTAAACGCAGCCCCTCACGCATCATTTGGATTATCTACGTGTATGTTAAAATCTCCAACAATTAATGCTTTATCGACATTGACTAATAGGTCTGAGAGAAAATCTGCAAACTCTTTTAGGAAATCAGCGTAAGGCCCTGGCGGTCTATATACGGTAGCCAAGGCTAGAGATAATAGGGATGTTTTTCTAACATCTAAGAGCGTAACATTTAGAACAAGTACTTCAAATGAAATAAACTTATAACCTGTTTTCTGAGTAACATTGAGAATATCTCTACAGATTGTTGCAACACCGCCGCCACGGCCAATCAGACGGGGCTCATGCTTATAACAGTATCCAGGAGGAGTAGACTCATTTAGACCGAAATAATCATTTGGTTTAAGCCAGGTTTCAGTAAGGCAAAGTACATCGAAGCTATTATCTGTGAGTATTTCATTTACAATAACTGCCTTAGGTGTGAGTGATCTAATGTTTAGAAGACCTAGCTTTAGAAATTGTTTTTGTTTACTAATAGCAACATTTTCTGTTTTAATAACAATTAGATTTTTCCTAGATCCTGCAGTAGATTTATTATTTGATCTCACTAAACGAGGAATAGACACGGTTTCTATGCAATGTTCTACACTAGTATTTATATCAGTTAAGTTGGTGCAGCAGAGACTATGATTTGGACTTTTGGTTACTAGTCAAAGGGTATTTAACATTTTGGAGATGTTATCCGACAGAAGATCCGCTCCGAATCTGCTTGGGTGTAAGCCATCAGCAAGGAAAAGCCTAGGACGCTCCCAAAACAGATTCCAATTATTTACAAAGAGCAGTTTCTGCTCATTGCACCATGACATTAACCATTCATTTAGCGCAAATAATCTGCTGAACTTTTCATGCCCTAGTCGGTACGTGGGAAGCGGTCCTGACACAATGATCGTTGTTTCAGGCGATGTTCTGCGTACCGTATCGATCAGATTCCTGAAGTCTTTCTTCAGAATCTCCGTCTGGCGCAGCCTGATGTCGTTCACTCCCGCGTGCAGGACCACAGTTCCGACGCTCTCGTCACCGTTCAGGATCTGGGGAACGCGAGCAGCGATTTCAGAAACATGAGCACCAGGAAAGCAGTGACTTTGCACCTTACTTTTACCTAACGTAGCGTGTACGTGCCTAAACAATGGAATCGCCGATGATCACAGCATCGCGTTCTGTTTCGCGAAGAGGGGAGAAGCGGTTTTGTGTGGATAACTCGAAAACCGGGAGGGTCGGAGAAAGTCTTGGTCTAAACCTGACTCGCGTCTTCCGCTGCGGGACCACCCAGGCTTCGTGGTGGCGTGTTGGAGCCGGAGTGAACGAGACCATGGCTGATTGCGACCGATGCTGAGGAACGCACGGAGTAGACGCGGTCGGAGTCAGCGGGTTAGTAACGTTAAACACTGATTTGTGTGCATCGGCGCGTGATGTTTCAAGAGCTAAACACCGGTCTCTCAGCTCGGCCTGTCTCAATAAAAGGTTGTGGATCTGTTTCTCAACAGCTTCCAGCTCAGACTGCAGTGCGTGAAGCTCAAATGTGTCCTCACCTGCACCAAGCGGTAGACTACTTTCATCTGATATATTCGCCATTTTAACAGATGGACAGTGAGTTAGCAACGAAGCTACCAGTGATGCTATCAATATTAATACTAATTTATGACTGAAGTCTTGGATATAATCCGTCTTTTTAGTGGTAAGGGTGTAGAGTAGACGCACGATAGGCGAAAAAATGTTTGTTTGTAAATGAGTGTGGAGAACACGCGTTCAGCCGTGATCCACTAGAGATAAAAGCATGGAAGCATATTAAGCACGATTTCCAAAATCTTGTGCAATGCCACGTGCTCTAATATAGATGGTATTAAATTTGTGTATTTTGCATGGATTAGACAACACAGTTCTGTTCCAATAAATAAAAAATAAAAATCACACAGACATTTAGTAATTTAACATTATTTTATTTACTTTACTTTTTGCATTACTTTATTTTCAACACAAAATTTAAATTAATTGTGTGTGTGTGTGTGTGTGTGTGTGTGTGTGTGTGTGTGTGTGTGTGTGTGTGTGTGTAAACATTCTCAGCATGAAATGTGTCTGTTCCTGTGGGTTAACTGCACCATCACTTGTGTTATGCTCTGCTCTGCCTCAGAACAGCTGTATAAGAATACAGCTGTTCTGAGGCAGAGCAGAGCATAACACAAGTGATGGTGCAGTTAACCCACAGGAACAGACACATTTCATGCTGAGAATGTTTACACACACACACACACACACAATTAATTTAAATTTTGTGTTGAAAATAAAGTAATGCAAAAAGTAAAGTAAATAAAATAATGTTAAATTACTAAATGTCTGTGTGATTTTTATTTTTTATTTATTGGAACAGAACTGTGTTGTATTCTTATATTGGCTCCCTTAGAAGCTGGATTGGGTCCCTCAGCCCTACAATCTAAGAAAGAAGTAAAGAGCCTAGGTGTCATTTTGGACTGTGACCTGAATTTTAAGTCTCTTATTAATCAAGTGACAAAAACTTGTTTTTATCATCTGAGAAATATAGCCAAGATTCGTCCTTTTTTAATCTTTGGATGATGCTAAGAAACTCATCCATGCTTTTATCTTTTCTCATCTTGATTATTGTAATGCTATGTACACTGGCCTACCTAAGGGCTCTATAGCAAAGTTACAATTGATACAAAATGCAGCAGCCAGAGTACTAATGAAATTAAAAAGGAGAGAACATATTACACCGGTTATAATGGAAATACATTGGTTACCAGTTCATCAAAGGATAGATTTTAAGGTCCTTTTATTTGTTTATAAAACTCAGCACAATCTGGCACCTTTATACATTTCAGACTGTCTGTCAAGATATGTTCCAGATCGTAGATTAAGATCCTCTAATGCTAATCTTCCGGCACATTATACAGTTATTCATAAAAGATCAGGTGGTGCTTCTTTTAGCCACTATACTCCAAAAATGTGGAATTCTTACCAAGTGAAGTGAAAGAGTTTACTAGCATTCATATTTTTAAAAGCCAGGTTAAGAGAGACAAGTAAGAGTGTTTAGAGAGGTACTGGCATGGCTTTGAGTGTTTGCACAACTGAGCCGGATACAAGAAACCCTATTATGAGGAACCTTTTTGGTTCTACAGCTCAATGTAAGTTGTATATATTTTGTAATTCTATGTTTAATATATTAGTAATTTAGTAAGTCATTTTAATTTATAAAGCACATTTACACAGCGCAAAACTGACCAAAGTGCTGTACAATGAATAACTAAAAAGACGAGTAAAAAATAAAACGCATGGAATCAATAATCCTAATTATATAAAACATAAATAAAAAGAAAACCTTCAATACCAGGGCACATAACACAGAAATACAAAAAACAAACAGGAGTGCCAGGTTAGGGAACAAGAAAGGCCAAAGAATAAAAATGAGTTTTAACCTAGATTTGAATGCAGCAATGGTGGGGGCAGATCTAATATCCTGGGGGAGCTGGTTCCACAATCGTGGGGCAGCAACTGCAAAAGCTCTATCACCCCTCTGTTTAAGCCGTGAGCGCGGCACAAGCAGGAGCCCTTTGTTTGAGGATCTCAGTGACCTTGAAACTGAGTATGGCTGTACAAGGTCGGTGATATAAGTTGGGGCGAGCCCATTAAGTGCCTTAAAAACAAACAATAAAACTTCAAACTGAATCCTAAAAGGAACTGGGAGCCAATGCAAGGAGGCCAGAATTGGGGTGATGTGCTCGCACCTCCTAGTGCCAGTTAAAAGACGCGCTGCTGCGTTTTGTACTAACTGCAAACGTCTAAGTGATGATTGTGGCAGGCCAAGGTAGAGGGACTTACAATAATCCAGCTGTGATGTAATAAATGCATGGATAACTTTCTCAAGATCGTTAAAAGATAGGAATGGCTTCAGGTGGGAAAACATTCTGAGCTGGTAGAAACTATTTTTAACAATAGAACTAATCTGTTTGTCAAAGCAGAGTTCTGAGTCAAGAATGACACCCAAATTTCTGCCATAAGGTTTGATAAATGGGGTGAAGTGACCTAAATGTTGTACCACAGTGCATCTTGCCTTGGGAGAACCAAAAATAATTACTTCTGTCTTGTCACTGTTTAACTGGATAAAGTTGTTAATCATCCGAGTTTTGATGTCTTCGAGACAGGCCAGAAGAGATTGTATGGAATCCCTAGATTTTAGAGGCAAGTACAACTGTGAGTCATCCGCATAGAGATGAAAAGAGATGTTATGCTTCCTTATGATGTCACCCAGTGGGAGCATATACAGGCTAAAAAGCATAGGACCCAAAATGGACCCCTGAAGGGACCCCATAAGAGAACTTGCCAATAGATACTGACTACTATCATTGAGATAGGAAAGGAACCAAAGTAATGCAGTCTCCCCAATGCCCACTTGCTGATCAAGGCGAGTAAGGAGGATGTTATGATCAACGGTGTCGAAGGTGGCACTAAGATCCAATAATATCAGGATGGCATTATCACCTGAATCTAGTGTAAGAAGAAGATCATTGGTTACTTTGAGCAGAGCTGTTTCAGTACTATGAAGTGATCTAAAACCTGACTGAAAAGGTTCTAGTATATTGTGGGTGGTCAAAAAGGGGAGCAGCTGTGACAGAACAGCTTTTTCCAGAACTTTAGAAATAAAAGGAAGCTTAGAAATGGGACGGTAGTTATTTAGGCATTTAACATCGAGATCATGTTTTTTGAGCAGGGGTTGGACAACCGCATGCTTAAAACATGTAGGGACAGTGCCGGATGCAAGACATGAATTTAAGATGACCTGAATGGAGGGGCCGACTACATCAAAAAACATCCTTTATAATAGAAGAGGGGATAGAATCATAAGATGAAGTAGTAGGTTTCATATGTGATACTAAATTCCTCAGTTCAGTGAGAGAGATGGGTTGAAATTGGTTAAAAGTAGCCAGTACCCCTGAGCAACCAGGCGGAGTAACAGATGAGGTGGTTCTAAAGTTCTCAATTTTATTAGTAAAAAAATTAAGAAATTTCTCACAGGTATCAGTGGCTATATCAACAACTGGGGAATTTGAGGGGTTGATAACTGAGTTTATAGTACTAAATAATATTTTTGGTCTTTTTGAGTGTCTATTGATCAAATCAGAGAGGTGCTTTGCTCTGGCTATTTTTGCTGCTGCCTGAAAAGAAGCTAATGCCGATTAAAACATTTGAAAGGAAACATTAAGATGATCCTTTTTCCATTTCCTTTCAGCTTTACAACAGGCCTGCCTAAGAGAGCGCGTATCCTCATCTAACCAGTAATGAGATTTTAATTTGGAGCGAGAGTATGTGAAAGGTGCTACAGAGTCAAGTATGGAAGAGCAAGATGGGTGAAAAGGGGTAACTAATTAATCCGGAGGAGCTTCTGGTTGAGTGAACGCTGTGTCTGTGCATGTGTGTCTGCCGCTGCTCATCGGGTGTCTCTCGTTCCTTGCTATCACTGGATTCCTTCTCTGTGTCATTTACCCCCGAAATCTAGTGGATTACCGCATCTCCTCCCGGTCTCTGCCGAACCTTCCTGCTCTGTCGCTGGAGCATTACTGCTTTGGTGCTGTTGTATCAATCCTTGGATTAATGCTACAAACTTGCTCCTCCAGTTCTGTTTGCCACTGCCCGGCACGCTTACTCTTCCCCTGCATGAGCTCTCTTACTCTCTCCCCTCACAGTGACTACTGCAGTGGTGGATTTTTATGAAGAATATGTGACTGTTTATGTAACTGGCAAAAGAAAACTTCGCCAACCAAACGTTTGCCAAAAATGACATCAAAGTACTGCCAAAGCACCGAGAATCCCTGTCATGTTACTTCAATATCATACAGTATGCTCAGCATGAAGTCGAGCACACATACAGTATTGTCGTCAGTATGGCCACATGAAACACGACTGCCATCTACAGGTTTTAGTATTTCCTGCGTCCAACACCTAATCCCCCTTCTGCAGGATCCCGCAGAATTTCGGAAGTGCTCGCGGCATTCTTCTCTCTGAGACGCGCATTTTTAAATGCCACATCTGTACATGCATGTGAAAGTGGGACACAAGAAACACAAGATCAAGTGAATTTCACTGCGAGAAAGAACACAAATGTTTGCAGTAAAGCAGAGTAGATTGTAAATTTGTATATTTTGGAATGATTATTTGTTATACATGTTCGTAAAAATATGCAAAAAAAAAAAAAAAAAAAGCTTCCTTTACTGAGCATTTGTTAAAAAATAAACTTTTGCAGCAATGTCATAGTTGAACTGTTTATCTAAATGTGATGAAGTGCTTGAATGTTTCTAACATAAATGTTCTTCAGCATCATGAATGAAGAATAAACACCAACCTCTTTGTTCTTCAGGATCTTCAGTGTGTTTCATTCTGCAGGGTTCTGGATCACTCATGTTCTCACTGTCCTCTTTAATAAACTCAGTCTTTGCAGATTTCAGCTCTTCCTGATGCTCTGATGCTCGTCTTCACTTGTAGCTGATGGGAATTTACAGCATTTATTGCTGTGGGAGGAGCTTCACTGATGATGTGATTACAGTGGGAGGAGCTTCACTGATGATGAATTACTGTGGGAGGAGCTTCACTGATGATAGGTGTGTTGGACATCGGCTGCGGCTGGATGTAACCGATCGGCGAGAGTAGCCGCGTGCAGGCGGGGAGGAGCTGCAAACGGAGACGTGAAGTCGGACACTTTCTGGTTCCCGTAGTGACAGCTCACATGTTGTTTGCATACTTTACCACAGCTGCAGTGAAATAAATGCAGTATTTGCCAAATAATACACAGATGTTTCAGAGACATTTTCATTCAATACTTTATGTACTGCTTCATACAGCGTCTGTTTGAACAAGAATAAAGTTCAACATTTAGCTATCAATGAAGTGGAGTCTACATTTTTTAAGCAGTTTTAATTTGATAAACATGACACAATATAACATGACAACGACATGAAAAGAGTGTTCACTGTTATAATAAACTGATTTGAGAGCTTTAGAGGAACTAAAGGTGTTCGAATAAACACGAAACACACGTGATTGTTGTCATGCAGTGAATCCGGCCAATCGTGGGACAGCTGTGTCGTCATCAGCCCTCCTGCAGCCCAGTGCAGCCGCTCTTGAGAAGCTGCGCTGGCTGAGTTCTCCGGCTACTCTCGAATTGCTCTCGCGGTACTTTGATGGCATACGTCACAGTCACGTGGCGTCGGCGCTGTATCAAGTCGGACAAAATTTCTAACCGGCATGCACTGCTTTAAGTCAGCCGCCGATCGGAGGTCGCAGACCTGCGTGAAGTTGGCCCCCCACCCAACGCAAAACGTCGTCAAACTATGCTCAATCGTTTGTGCTTCGTTTGTGCTGGTTTGTGCTGTAAAATTTTTCGTTTGTGCTGTTTCGGTTTTTTAGATATTAAAAAAATATTTTTAGGTCATTCTGAGGTCACTCAGCCCCCCCACATGCTCCAAATTCACCCAAAATAGTCTCGTTCGTTTGTGCTTCGTTTGTGCTGGTTTGTGCCGGTGAAATTTTCGTTTGTGCTGCGTTGGGTTTTAAAATATCAGAAATTGAATTATAGACGATGACGTCACCAGCCCCCCCACATGCTCCAAATTCACCCAAAATAGTCTTGTTCGTTTGTGCTGGTTTGTGCTGTAAAAAGTTTTGTTTGTGCTGCTCCGGTTTTTTAGATATTAAAATAATAATATGTGGTCATTCTCAGGTCACTCAGCCCCCCAACATGCTCCAAATTCACCCAAAATAGTCTCGTTCGTTTGTGCTTCGTTTGTGCTGGTTTGTGCCGGTAAAATTTTCGTTTGTGCTGCGTTGGGTTTTAAAATATTATACATTCAATTATTGTTGATGACGTCACCAGCCCCACATGCTTCAAATTCACCCAAACTATGCTCAATCGTTTGTGCTTCGTTTGTGCTGGTTTGTGCTGTAAAAAGTTTCGTTTGTGCTGCTTCGGTTTTTTAGATATTAAAATTATATTTTTAGGTCATTCTGAGGTCCTCCCCACATGCTCCAAATTCACCCAAAATAGTCTCGTTCGTTTGTGCTTCGTTTGTGCTGGTTTGTGCCGGTAAAATTTTCGTTTGTGCTGCGTTGGGTTTTAAAATATCAGAAATTGAATTATAGACGATGACGTCACCAGCCCCCCCACATGCTCCAAATTCACCCAAAATAGTCTCGTTCGTTTGTGCTTCGTTTGTGCTGTTTTGTGCCGGTACAATTTTCGTTTGTGCTGCATCGGCCTTTAAAATATTAGACACTGAATGAAAGCGAATTATAGACGGTGACTTCACCAGCCCCCCACCTGCTCCAAATTCACCCCAAACATGCTCAATCGTTTGTCTTCGTGTGTGCTGCAAAACACACACACATATATATATATATATATTATTTATTTTTTTACAGTAGCTAGTAGAAGTAACAAGGTAAGACCGAAACGGATTAAATTAATCAGAAGTGAAAAAATTATCAAAAATGTAATTTTCCACAAAAAATATTAAACATAAAAAACACACAAATAAAACACGCAATACTTATTAAAATAATACAAAATACAATACAAAATAAGAGCCTTTCTTAACTGAGCAGTGAGCACCAATAATAATTGAGCACAAAATCAACATCTTATGATTTCTAAAGAATAATGTGACATTGAAAACTGGAGTAATGATGCAGAAAATTCACCTTTGACATTACAGGAATAAATTACATTTGAATTATATTAAAACATTAAAATATGAATTATATGAAAATATCTATTTACAGGCTAATAATTTTTCACAATATCAGCAGCACTCCCAAACTGTAATACATTACAGATTACTTTATTACTTTTATTTAAAGGTAATTATTTACCTTACAATAAAGGCTGTCTCAGAATTGTATGCATTAGCTACTCCAGTTACTTTCACCAAAATAACTACAGAAGTAGAACTTAACATTTCTAAAACGACTAGGGCTGTAACAATATGCAATATGAAACCGAAATCCCGACGCTCCATCCACGAACCTGTGTTGCGGTGTGAGAAGGCAGAATCGCGACACACCCCTTCCAACTCCAGAGTCCAGATCCAATGCTACTACATCTTCATATCACTATTATTTGAAGTTAACATTATAAAATACATAGACTTACACCACAAAAATAGTTGAGGATAAATTCTTTAAAATTGGTCAATTCCAGCGTTATGGACGTGACATTTGCAAGTCAAAACTTGAAGTATAAATTATCAGAAAATGCACTTAATACCAATATATTGAAACGTCTGTTATATATCCATAGGCTTCTCCCTTAATAAAGGAGTCCAGACATTAGAAAAATATCAGTCTACTCATGCGTTTTATAATTATGAGGGAAATAGCATGTGCGTTACATTTTGTTTAGTAATTCTATGAATTACACTGCGCAAACCAAAAGTAATACTAAGCCTACCTACCGGATGAAGAAGCGTTGTCTCTCCGCAGAACATAAATTATTCATTTTATAAAATTTTTCGTGTTTGCATTTATGAGGAAAAAACAATGTAACGGACGGAGAACTGCGTTACGGACTGACCGCTCTAAAAACGGCACTAAAAGACTGCTTTAAAACTTTCACAGAGACCTCAAACAGAAAGCACAAAGCCTTTCTTTAAGGTGAAATTCGTTTTGTATTAATTGTATCTTAATTTTAATCATTGTTTCATCTACCAAATGCCAGGATTTAATAGGCAAATTAAGAAGTAAATAGGCCTATATCAGACAATAGATAATCAGGACATAGAGGCGCCGGCGCCTAAACTGCAGTTGGTCTCATAAATGAAGCGAAACTCAGCACCTAGGCCTACTTGCATCACAGACATGTCTACTTTTAAACAGAACAATTCAAAACGAAAGAAAACAGACTGCTCTCTGCTTATGTATGAAATGTGCATTTTTCTGTGGTGCGTTCACGAAGATGCAGGCTGATTGATGTCACCGTCTATAATTCGCTTTTCATTCAGTGTCTAATATTTTAAAGGCCGATGCAGCACAAACGAAAATTGTACCGGCACAAAACAGCACAAACGAAGCACAAACGAACGAGACTATTTTGGGTGAATTTGGAGCAAGTGGGGGGGCTGGTGACGTCATCAACAATAATTGAATGTATAATATTTTAAAACCCAACGCAGCACAAACGAAAATTTTACCGGCACAAACCAGCACAAACGAAGCACAAACGAACGAGACTATTTTGGGTGAATTTGGAGCATGTGGGGGGCTGAGTGACCTGAGAATGACCACATATTATTATTTTAATATCTAAAAAACCGGAGCAGCACAAACAAAACTTTTTACAGCACAAACCAGCACAAACGAAGCACAAACGAACGAGACTATTTTGGGTGAATTTGGAGCATGTTGGGGGGCTGAGTGACCTCAGAATGACCACATATTATTATTTTAATATCTAAAAAACCGGAGCAGCACAAACGAAACTTTTTACAGCACAAACCAGCACAAACGAAGCACAAACGAACGAGACTATTTTGGGTGAATTTGGTGCATGTGGGGGGGCTGGTGACGTCATCGTCTGTAATTCAATTTCTGATATTTTAAAACCCGACGCAGCACAAACGAAAATTTCACCGGCACAAACCAGCACAAACGAAGCACAAACGAGAGAGACTATTTTGGGTGAATTTGGAGCATGTGGGGGGGCTGAGTGACCTCAGAATGACCTAAAAATATTATTTTAATATCTAAAAAACCGAAACAGCACAAACGAAAATTTTTACAGCACAAACCAGCACAAACGATTGAGCATAGTTTTGAGCATAGACGACGTTTTGCGTTGGGTGGGGGGCCAACTTCACGCAGGTTCTGCGCAGAGCTGCATGAAGTCGAACAAGCCTGATGTGATTACAGTGGGAGGAGCTTCACTGATGATGAATTACAGTGGGAGGAGCTTCACTGATGATGTGATTACAGTGGGAGGAGCTTCTCTGATGATGAATTCCAGTGTGGGAGGAGCTGATCTGCCAAAATCAAAAATATCACTGAGTTTGTTTTTATAATAAATGACACTAAGCATTTATGTCTGTCTATCTATTAATCGTACAGTAACTGATGCCAATTCATTAATTATTTTTATTGCTAATCCTAACATTATTCTGCTACTTCATTAAAATACAGGTATCTAGAAATATAGAAAATAATATAAATAATTTTAACTCTTCCAAATATAAATAATGGTAAGAAAAACAGAACAAAATCATAAACACAGAAATAAATGTACATATAGTAGGCAACAAATCCCCTCAGTCTGCTGACACCAATGAAATGAGCTTCAAGTGTCAATTTACAGGAGATCTGAAGACATCAGCATAATAAATGAGGTGAAAACAGGAACTATTGTCATGAAATAAAGAGTGTTTTCAGCAGATCTGTTAATATTGATGAGCCTCAGACTATCAACACTCATTCAACAAGCCATTCAGGATCATCAGCAGATCATCTCACTTTATTCTGAGTGTTTGCTGTTAGAAACACATTATTTGAGTCAGGATACATGATAAAAGCCTGTAAAACTGCTCTACTGAAAGACAATACTGTTATTTCTCACAATATAACATGGATAAATCATCACTAATAAAACAAAATAATTAAATAACCTATCTTTATATGAACCTCTTCAGGCAAATAACTACAACACATAATATGTGAATATAAATAGTTCGACTTTATAATAACTATTAATTGCAATAAAGTAATTCCATCATTAACATGTTACATATTCATATGTTCAGAAACTGACAATGGTCATAAAACTCAAAAATTTTTATAAAATGTAACGTTTCCTGTGCCAAACTTCATTAATATTCATATTCCCATGCATGTATAATTTGATATTTCCCACATTCATTACTCATACAGGGACAATATAAAGGGTCTACATCAATTTTAATAAGTAAATGTAATCTGCCAAAGATAAATGTCGACAATAATAAATAAAGGTAAACATGAAAATGGCAACAGAAACACTTGAGATCGATTCCCCTCACAGATCTCAAACTTTAACTTGATATTCAGTAACAGTTCTCACTCCAAACATCGAGACAATCACACAAACGAACACAACATCACTCAGGTCTGAATGAACTCAACATATTCTCCTCATGCTCGCTGCTGCTGCACTAAATGTTTATTTCAGAAGGAAGACGCCAGAAAAGACGCACAAGTATCGCTGTGATCGATGAAAACAATACAGAAATGAGCCTGTCGCTTAATCAAACTGTATAAAGTGTGTGTGATGCAGGCATGAAAGCAGGTCAGGGGTAAAAAAAGGTGAGAAGGATGCGGCAGCAAAAAATCCAATCCAATCAATTTATATATATATATATATATATATATATTAGAGGTGGGCATAGATTAATTTTTTTAATCTAGATTAATCTAGATTAATTTTGAAATGAATCTAGATTAATCTAGATTAAAATGGCTCATTTGAATTCTGCCGAAGGCATTCAGAATATGTGTGCTACCCAAATAATGACTATAAAAGTAAGTCTTTGAGAACGGGTTTCTCAAGCCAGGTGGCGCATTAGACCAGGGGCTCATCTCCTGTTTCCAAAATGCATCACAAACTGCTTGAGAAAGCTGTTCTACTCATAGACTGTAAAAGGTTACTACTGTACTGTTACCGTCCATAGGCAACATTAGGTAGGCCTATGTTATTATCAACTACTATAGGCTATCAATTAGGGATGGGCGATATGGCCTAAAATCTATATTGTGATATACATTGCAGCCTCTTGCGATAACGATATACAGTATATTATAATAAAACCATTTCAGAACAGATTACACACACCCTTTAAAAAAAAAAATACATTTAGCAGTTGTTTAGCATGGGTCTATGTAGTTTTGAGAACATATATTGTGCAAAACTGTATACAACATAATTTTGCAGATAAATAAAATGTAAGTACACTAGCTGCAGAGACTTAAGTAGGTCTAATGTATATTATGGCTTGGAGCTTATGAAACCCCAAATTTAAAATTAGAATATTGTCTAACTGATGTCTTTTCAGTTAAAAAGAAACACAACAACGATTCTTAAAATCGAGATTATGTGCTACACCACTAAGATATATTGGAATGGGAATAATACGCGCGCGCTGGTATTCAGTGATATCATGTTTCGTTTTGAATTTGAGGTGGTAGAACGGATTAGTCGTGTGTTAACTTACCGAACTGTTACCCCACACACTCTGTATATAGTTTGCTGCTGCTCGTCTGACGGCTTAAACCCGAACCAAGTCCAAATAATGGATGTTGCACCGATCTTTTTCACCAG
The DNA here is from genome assembly GCF_965113295.1 of Leuciscus leuciscus. Classification (NCBI taxonomy): domain Eukaryota; kingdom Metazoa; phylum Chordata; class Actinopteri; order Cypriniformes; family Leuciscidae; genus Leuciscus; species Leuciscus leuciscus. The sequence continues at coordinate 6,784,812 of NC_138725.1, forward strand.
CTTTCACTTTCAGCCGTGTTTACTTAAGATGACGACGAATATGCGTTGCAGCCGGGTTTACCTCGCGGCCGCGGGTAGATTGCGTCATCATAGCTTGTGTAGTATAGAGCCATCTCCCAACCCAACTTGGAGAATAGATTAACGGCGATTTTTTTTTATCGCGCGATAAGAGTCTCGCGTTAACGCAGCACGTTAACGCCGATAACGGCCCACCACTAATATATATATATATATACTGTATATAGTGCTTTTTAATGTTAAATTCATCAATCTGGTGAAAATTAAACAAAGAAAAATTATTTTAGTTACAGTGTCTGTCTACATTACTACTAGGCCTACATAATAATAGTTATAATATTAATCCCATGATAGTAATAGCCATATATTGTAAAACAAATGCACTGAAAAATAAAGGAAACTTTCATAATTAGTTTTGTACTAATTTCTATAGGCTACTTGAAAGAGTATATTTCTATACTTCACATTAAAGGTGTGATTGGGCCAGCCCAGTGTCAATCAAGAAAAGAACCAAATGGGCCGCTGATCTACGTGTTTCATGGGGTGTCAGAAAAAAAAACTAACGCTGACTTTTTATTGACCAATGCATTACACACTAATTACGCACTAACCCAGCGCCGCCAATTAAGCAAAACAAAACGAATGGGCCGCCGATGTACGAGTTTTATGGGCCGTTAAGACAAAAAACGAAACAAAAAAGTATGAGATGTATCGGCCCAAAAAGCACGTCGGCCCACCGGGAATCTCCCGGTAGTCCCGATGGCATTAGCCTACATGCCTGGACGTCACACAAAACAAAATCCTACCTGTAGCCCTTCACCATCCACTTATTTAGCTGCTGTTGCATCAATTGACATGCCACCTCCTTTCCTCTCTTTCATTTTCTCTGTTTAGCCCCCGACAGCTTTTTTGCATTATCCATCTTTTTCGACGACAACTCACTACTCGTTCCTGCTCGCTCAGCGCTCACGGCGCCCGCTCGCGATATTATCCCGCCCTCTTCTATGTCAAAATTAAAAATAATGACATTGGCAACCGCTGTCTGTATCTGACAGGACAGTTAACATTGTAAGCTAACTTACCTCAGGCTTGCTTTCCGACGTGCTTTGTTCGGCAGTGTGTCATCAGACTCGCGGTGTTAAAGACTTTGAAAACAATTCTGCCCTACTCTGACTCGGATTGGCTGTCAGGTTTCGGCATTAGGAATGATGATTGGTTTTTTAAAGCTGCTAAGTTTATGGTACGGGTAAATGCTGGCCACGACCACGACCCCCCCTCCCACCCCATAAATATTTTCTCATCGGATCTGCACAAATCACGTAGGTGACCCATTTTGGTTTTAAAACGGCGAATTTCGCCGAAAGGTGAGGAGTTTTCATGCCTGGTGATGGTTGTGTAAATATGAGAAATACCGTGAACTGCTCTCCTCACCTCAGAAGACGCTGCCTGAGGCCACGTCCACATGAAGCTGGTGCGTTCCCTATCCGATAATTTTTTTTCCTCGTTCTAAAAAAAAATTCCGTAAACACGGTGTCGGCTCAAGAAATATCTGCGTACACACGAAACCACTGAAACCGCCTGAAAACGGTGTAGTATATATGCCAGACCAGTATGGGGCGCTGTAATTCTGCCACAGAGATACACTATACACGGAGAAGAAGACTCTGAGCATGCGCATAACCTTGCGCGCAGTATACGAATCAAGAAGAAGAAGACGAAGATGGCGAACGCAACAAGCTAGTAGACTTGAGCCCCTTTCACACAGCGCTTTGAACCCGGGAAATTGCCGGCAAATTGCCAGAGCGCCTTCTGTGTGAACGCAAACTCGAACCGGGATTTATGCCGGGATCGATGCCGGGTCGGGACCTAGTAACATTGCCATGTTCAGTCCCGGAACGCGCGCTGTGTGAACAAAAGCCGTAATAATGCCGTGTCGTAGTGATGACGCTGAAGCCGGGATCGTTCGGCAGCTGTGAAACGGTACGTAATGCGCTAGTTTATGATCGAATCAGAGAAAAAATGCACAAGCGTGGTTTCTCGAGAGAGAGATCGCAGCTCATAAGCAAACTTAAGACACTGCTGAGATTACAAGTCACATCGATGTCACGTGTCTTTACGGCATTTTTACGGGTTGTGTGTGAACGCACTCTCTGATTCTGGAAAATCACTGGCAGTGTGAATGAACCAAAATCAAACGAACCCGGGTCAAATCCCGGGTCACTTTATCCGTGTATTTTCCGGAATCTCTGTGTGAAAGGGGGTTTAGTAGGCGTTTCTCAATGTCAAGGAAGGATCCTTGACATTGAGAAACACCTAGTAGCTTCTGCAGCACCATAGCTATGCTGCAGCACGAACACAATCATGTAGTCCGCCGTTACATGTGATGCAGCCGGCACGTGATGTGATGACATCATCGTTTCACAAAATATATACGGATTGGCTGTACACACGAAACCGCAAGGGTGTCGTTTTCAGATTTATCCACTTTGGGACCCAGTTTAAAAAAATAGCGGTTTCAGTCTCCTAAAACGCTGGATCCGTGTGGATGAAACGCCAATACGATAAAAAATGTATACGTATACAGCGAAACGCGTCTCCGTGCGGACGGGCCCTGAAACTCAATGAGGGAAGAGACGGCGCGAGCGAGCGGTGACGTCATCGGCCCTCAACGCACGCGCGTACGGGACACCCCCGCAGCCAATCAGGGCCACGCAGATTCAGCTTTACTAGTAGCCTTCCATTATTATTATTTTAGAACTGAAGTGACTCCAGTTACTAAAGGTGAAAGGAACTTTTTCATAGATGTTACTGTGTTTGTCAAATTCATTGTTGTGATAACGCGGCGCAGTTTTACGTGTTCTAAACAATTGTTGTAAACGTACATTCGAACACCCACATCTTTTGCCAAAATACTGAAAATCTTTATGTATAACACATGCTATATTTAGTTACATGGCCATAAACACCAGACGTGATAAACAATGTCAATAAACTAAACACAAACCTAAAGCAATAATACTTTCCTTACATAAAATAACTATTACGATTTCTACATTTGGAAAATATAAAATTAGGCATGCTTTGTCGACAGAACCAGCTGCAATCGGTAAAGAATAATTGTATTCCATAACGACTGCACGAAACAAGCTTAAGTTTGTAGCTTGATAGACGCTACAACTACAACTTCCGCATTTGTCCAGGACTCCACGCAGTACGAGCGGAAACCGAGGGGAACGCGGATATGACGCCATTGACTGGCGACTCCCAGATCTCCCCTGCTCTAACGCCCTGTTTCCTTGGTTAAAATCGCAATTTTCTCACGATTTAAAAATAGTTGGAAACATTTGGGATATTGTAAGTAATCAACTTAAAATATATAACACTGGCCTTGAGATTTGGGGATATTTTAATGCAAAAATCTTACATATTGTACCTTTAATGACTATTTAATATTTCATATTTAAAAGAATGTTGTGGTCAATGGTGTCAAATGCAGCACTAAGATCGAGTAACACTAATAGCGAGATACAACCATGATCGGATGATAAGAGCAAATAATTTGTGACTCTAATGAGAGCTGTCTCTGTACTATGGTACGGTCTAAATCCGGACTGGAAATCCTTGCAGATATCATTTCTTTCAAGAAAGGAACACAGTTGTGAGGATACTGCCTTTTCTAGTATCTTTGACAGAAAAGGCAGATTCGAGATCGGCCTGTAATTGACTAATTAGGATCAAGTTGCGTTTTATTTTAACAAGCGGTTTAATCATAGCCAGCTTAAAGTTTTTTGGTACGTATCCTAGAGACAAAGACGAATTAATGATATTAAGAAGAGGATCTATGACCTCTGGAAGCATCTCTTTCAGTAGCTTAGTCGGTATAGGGTCTAACATACATGTTGTCGATTTAGATGAATTAACGAGTTTAGTAAATTCTTCCTCTCCTATAGCAATAAATGAATAATTTTTTTTCCTCAGGGAGACTACAATGCACTGCCTGATGCAATACTGTAGTAGACGGTTGCATAGTTATAATTTTGTCCCTGATATTATCAATCTTATAAGTGAAGAAGTTCATTCAGTCATTACTGCTGTGTTGCTTGGAAACTTCTGGGCTTGAAGCTTTCTTTTTCATTAGTTTAGCACCAGTTTAAAAAAAATACACACCCAACACTGATTACGCAATTATGCTGATAGAGCACATCCTGTATTGTATATTAATGACTATTTAATATTACCTCTAAACTTTGACTAGGCTTGGCATGTTGCATATTAATTGTTCTAGGAACCTCAAATAGGTTAAAATGTAATTGTTGTGTATGTTGTGCTACTCTATAATGATGTTCTAGACAGTTAAGGTCATTCGCAGCATATGTAGGGCCCGAACATAAACTCAAGCCCAGGGGCCCCAGACCTGATCTTTGTTATTTTTACTCACTGATTAAAAAAATAATCTAATGTTAAAACTAGGAGTTTCACTTGGCCCACCCAACATCTCAAAGCTGGAGCCGGGGCTGGTGTTGTTTAAAGTTCATAGTGATTGTTCTGACTTCATGAAGCCTCATGGTGTGAATGAACTTCAAACTGACTAGAACAAACTCTTTGAAATGTATATATGATACTGAATATGAAACTGTTAATGATGTAGACAGACAGCAATCTTATTCAATGTCAGTCATGTGTGCAGTGAAATATCATTTATTAGGCATTTAAAAGCTCTATTGAGAAAATGAAAACATGGAAATCTCAAAAAGCAATCATATCAGGATACTTCATGACTTTCAGAACTAAAATTATTCCTAATTAAAGCAGAATCAGCAGAAAATAAGAAAATGGACAACAACGAGATGTTGATAAAATGAGTAAAGAGTTTAATCAATAATTACATGAAGTAATCCGCACCAAACAGTGCCCGAGGATCGAGAATGCAAACCCTGAAATAGGTTCAAGCTGCAAGCCCTGAAAAATGCTGAAAAAAAAAAAGTTCTCTCTGCGCAAACCTCAAAAACGCTGTATCTCAAAAACAGATATGGATCCAGTAGATCTGGAGAATCCACTTCAGCTTCTTGTTTCTTCTTAACTTTAAGCCTCTTTTCTCCCAGTATAGTGTTTCCTGATGAGCTTTTCCCAGAGCCAGTTCTGCCCATCAAAAGAACCCGGATCATCTGGACTGGAGCCGGTCACAGACATCTCTGAAAGAGACAGAAAATATGGAGTATGAATATATAAAAAAGGCAGACTCGACTGTATTCTCGACAGTTCATTCTTGTTGTGTACAAGGAAAGATTTCGACCAGAAGAGTTCTTGATGCTTGAATTATTTTTATTATCTATTGCTTTACAACTCTGAGTTGCGAGGGGAAAGGGGAATGGGAACAATAGCAGTATGGAGTCTCTTTTTGCGCTGCACGTGTTCCACATCATGATTCCTTTTATCCTAGGAAACTCCAATGAACCACGCCCACTGCAACAGGTTATGTCCATATATGGAAACGTGCGTCACACGAACCCCTAGGTTGAGGGAGCGTCTCCATTTGTAAAATTAAATAAGCTGCATCGACAATTAATTAGGGACATGCAATATAACCATAACAAACTCCGGCCCGATGAACTTGTCATTAGTCAATGTTTATCCACTTCTAAAGGGTAGAGTAATTGTATAGGTCTCCTATACACAAATCCAGACGGCAATCGGACAGCACACGATCTAATTTTACCGTCTCTTCCCATGAAGGTCTCTTCAATACGTCCCATCTTCCACATATGCTTGAGTTGTTTATGATCGTGAATCAATACAACATCTCCAATTTTAAATGTAGATGGTTTGAATATATTACTCACATGGTGTGCAGAACGAAGTTCCATCAAATACTCCCTTTTCCATCGATTCCAAAATTGAGTAGTCAACAACTGTCGATATTGTAGTCTTTTGTTAAGTTGAATGGCAGTCGGTTTCAGTAAACTGGAATCATGTAACGGATAGGAAGGAAGAGTAGTCATTCTTTGTCCGGTCAGGAAATGAGCAGGTGTGAGAGGCGAAGGTTCACTGCTATCTGTGTGCAGGTAAGAAAGAGGGCGGGAATTAATCACAGCCTCCACTTCACAGATCAGAGTTTGGAGTTCCTCAAAATTGAGATATGACCTCCCAAGTACTTTACGTAGACACGTCTTAACAGATCTCACCAAACGCTCCCACATGCCACCCCACCAAGCGGCACGCTCCACGATATACTTCCATCTAATCCTCTTGTTTGCAAACAATTCTTGTATTTCTTTACCGTTTATCAATGTCCACAGGAATTTCAAATCTTTTTCAGCCTTCTTGAAGGTCTTAGCGTTGTCAGAATAAATAACACTGCAGATACCACGTCTGGCAACGAACCTTTTAAAGGCAAGCAGGAACGCATCAGTGGTCAAATCGGAAACAAGTTCTAAGTGCACAGCTCGAGTTACGGCGCATGTGAATAAAGCAATATATGCCTTCTTGTTTTCTGGTTTCACATAAATTGGACCAGCAAAGTCAACTCCAGTAATCTCAAATGCTTGAGCCTCGTTAATGCGTTCTTTTGGTAACGGTGCACAGACCTGTTGGCCCGCCTTTACACGTGCACGTCTGCAGATTAAACAACGTTTGACACAACTCTTTGTCATCTGTCTGGATTTCAGTATCCAGTACACTTCTCTCAATTGATTAAGAGTGGCTTGTAGACCTGAATGCATCACTTCTTCATGTGCGTTTCTGATCAAAAGTTCTGAAAACACATCATTACCTGGTAAGATGTACGGATGTTTCTGGGTAAAAGACCAGTTCGTTTCCTGCAATCTCCCTCCCACGCGCAGAATTCCACATTCATCCAGGAATGGTTTTAATGAAATGATTTTCGAATTCCTGTTCACCTCATCATTTTTCAACAAACTATCCATTTCCTTTGAGAAACACTCACTTTGAGTTCGCTTGATCCAGTACTGCTCTGCTTGCTGAATCTCATCTGTACACAATGGTCCATAGCGTTTTTCCTGTGTCCGTGCATTATGCACAAAACGCTGTATCCATGATGTGATTCTTAAAACTCGGTTGAGTCCGCTGTACTTGTTCAAATCAAACAGCGGTGCAACTTTACAGTCTGGATCAATCATTGTTTTCTGAACTACATACTCCATCACATCAGTTTCATTCATCGTTTGAGATTCGGTGTCGTGCATCTGTGAATCGTCTTTCAGCCATTCCGGCCCGTACCACCAAAACATCTCTTTCTGGAGCGCTTGAGCGCTCATTCCACGCGTTCCGCGGTCAGCTGGATTCTCCTTTCCAGAACAATGCTTCCAGTTTTCTGGTGATGTCAGACTTTGAATTTCAATTACTCGATTCTCCACAAACGGTTTCCACTGTTTGGAATTACTCCTAATCCAATGAAAAGTTATCATAGAGTCAGTCCAGAAATACATTTTATTTTCACTCACATTCAGATTATTCGATATGAATTTTCCAAGTCTTGCTCCGATAAGTGCTCCCATTAACTCCAATCTGGGTAGTGTCATTTTCTTTAATGGAGCAACTTTAGTTTTGGAAGCGATCAGACTGGTTTTACACTCTCCATTTCTTTTTACGCACCGCAAATATGCCGCGGCGCAGTAGGCCTTCTCACTGGCATCTGTAAATACATGAATCTCACGTTCAACTGTGGTATTTACACTCGTTTCGTCACATTTCATTTCAACATCATTATCATAACGACGTGAAATATTTATCCTTTTCAAATAGGGTATCTCTGAACACCATTGATGCCAGATTTGCGCAAGATCACTGGGAAGATCTTCATCCCATGAAATTCCTCTCTCCCACATCTCTTGAAATAGACATTTGACTCGAATGGTAAACGGGGACAAAAATCCAATGGGATCGAATATGCGCGCAGCTGCTTGTAAGACCTCTCGTTTCGTGTCTTTTTTATTCTGCAAAAAATCAATCAGTTCATTAGTTTCAAACATGAATTCATCAGTGACTCTATTCCACGTTAAACCAAGAACTTTAAGTGGATTTAAGCCTTTGATTTCCACTATCTCATCCTTATTTCGTTGTTTCCATTCGTTTTGCAACTCAGAGGAATTTGTGTTCCATTTGCATAATTTCATACTTGCACTTGACATTATTTCTTTGGCTCGCTGGGACAATTTAAGTGCATTTTCCACATCATCTGCTCCTGTTATGAAATCATCCACATATAAACATTCATCCAACACTTTGACTTCTTCAGGATATTTCTCTTCATATTTCTTAAGATGGTGTCTAATAGTTGCAGCTAATAGAAAGGGACTTGCTGATGCACCAAATGGCACACGCGTCATTCTCATAATTACCACCTTAATCTCTTCATAAGGGGTGGGTCTTTCTTTGAACCACAAGAATCTAAGCACATCTCTATCTCTCTCATTCAGGCCAATTTGCAGAAAAGCTTTCGTTATATCTGCCATCATAGCCACTCTATGCTGCCTGAATTTTATCACAATGCTTAGCAAGTCAGGGTTCAGATTCGGTCCCTTTAAGAGACATTCATTAAGTGAACGGCTTTCTCGTTCATGAGATGACGCATCAAATACAATTCGCAACTTAGTTGTACTCCTACTTTCTTTAATTATGGGATGATGAGGCAAATAATACACTGGATTTTCGGTCTCAACATTAGTTACATCTTCGATAATTCCCTCAGCTATATATTCTTGTATTACGTAATCATATTGCTCATACAACTCGTTATTATTATGAAAACGTTTTACAAGGCCGTTCAAACGATTTCTAGCAGTACAGTAATTAGTAGCCAAATTAATATTCTCTTCTCGCCAAGGCAAACTAACTTCATATCTACCTTGTAGGTACTTTACGGACTGCTCAAATTTCCACAGCGCATCTGTCTCTGGGTTCTGTTTGATGTCCATAATCCCCAACGACTCAGTCTCCCAGAAACTACGCAGCTGTTCAGTCAGCACTTGTTCCTCACCGACACAGATATGCAGAGCATTTACATCCACTGTTTCAGTTGTCACATTCATTACAGGGATGGAAACAGTTCCTTGAATTAACCATCCGAATTTGCTCTCTACAGCCACAAGTCCATTATCCAGTCTCTCTGTATTTCCTGACACAATGTTCCAATAGTAATCTCCTCCGATGAGAATTCCAAGACCTTCCTGTTCCATGCCTCTCACAGGGTGATCCGCGACTTGGAGTCCTTTTGCTTCAAGAGAGTGTCTGATTTCTTCGTTAGCCATTTTAATGTTAGATGAACATACACTTGGGGTTTCTAATAATTCAACTTTAACAGACACATTTGTTTTTAGGTTTCTCAAACTAGCCTTAACCTTTTTTACTGTCATTCTTTTGGCATTTACAGAACCAAACACGTGTAGCTTAATTATTTCTGTACCCACTACTGGTAGGTTCAAAGCTTTAGAAATATCTTCACGGATAAAGCTACGTTGACTCCCCCCATCTAACAAACATCTAGTAATTTGGCTTTGTCGTGGCGTATCTACCCAAACGGTTGCAGTTTGTAACAGCACTGCTCTATCATTACAAACACCTGGCGAAACTGAACATTGAGCTTGAGCAGTATCTACCTCTGGTTTTATCGTTGCTTCTCGTGTCTGGGTTGACTGTTGGTTACAAATTGTTTTATAATGTCTTTTGCCACACTGTGCGCATTCAATACCGTACGCCCTGCAATTGCGCGCAATGTGTCTGGGCCCTAGACATACAAAACACCTGCCTAATCGTCTCAATTTTTCTCTTCTAATATCCACTGTGGATTCAGTACAATCAGGAGAGCTATGATTAGGCTTACCACAAAACAAACAGTCACTGTCATTCAGACTCGACATATGAAATGCTGCGGCAGAGGAGGCTCTGTTTCCGGCGTTGAACCTTTTCGTCCTGCGCTCTGGCGCGCACTCCTTGTCAATTGCAGCATTCCTCCTTTCCTTTTGAAACACTTCTTTCTTCTGAATGAGATTCTCAGTTCTTTCTCTGCTTTCCACTTCTTTTTTCAGAAAGTCCATCAACTCCTTTGCTTTAAGAACATTGTCAGCTTCTGATTTAGTGAATTCGAGAGCAATATCTTCTGGAATAATTTTCAACAAGATAGGACATAATAAACTTCCATAGGTGTCTGCTACAACACCTAGTGCGTCAAGGCTACGCACCTGTATCTCACAGTCATCATACAATTTGCGCAAAGCGCTCACATCAGTTGCTCGATTTACGGGAGTCATGTTCAGTAACTTATTCATATGAGCATTAATCACTAGATCTTTGCGGCCAAATCGGGTTTTAAGCAGATCAATGGCAGTGTCATAATTAAAATTAGACAAAGCGAGGCCTGTTACTGCACTCGCTGCAGTGCCGGTCAAAAATGATTTCAAATAACTGAATTTGTCAGTTTTGCTCAAACGTTCATTATCATGGATGGTTGTTTCGTACTGACTCCAGAATCCTTGCCACTCACATATCTCCCCAGAAAATTTCGGAATGACTAACGTGGGAAGTTTGACTGTGTCCCTTCTATACGGTCCAGATCCAGATCCATGCTCACTCTGTCCAGACTGGCTTTCTACTTCTTCCATGCGCAACGCGCGTTTCACTCTTGTTCTCCTCACACTTATTGCATCCATATACTCCATTGCTATAGTTATCTCATCTTCCAAATCCTCTTCTTCAGTTACTGCTTCAACATTTTTGTCATGTTCTATGAGAATCTTTTCTTTATCTTTCAACTGATCAAGTAGTTCCTCTAATTTCGCAAAACATGGTTCTTCTTTATCCAACTCACCATCAATTTTCTGATTGAGTTTTGTCGTTGCAGTTCGCATCACTCCCCGCTTTATCTTCAATCGCTTTAAATCCGCTGAATCCATGACTTAAGTTCGAATTCCCCACGCAGCTTCTTTCAAACAATCCCATTCAGTCTTCTCCCTTTTCTTCATAAATTAAATCCTTGAAGTCCCGGGTTTCGGCACCAGTTGTTGTGTACAAGGAAAGATTTCGACCAGAAGAGTTCTTGATGCTTGAATTATTTTTATTATCTATTGCTTTACAACTCTGAGTTGCGAGGGGAAAGGGGAATGGGAACAATAGCAGTATGGAGTCTCTTTTTGCGCTGCACGTGTTCCACATCATGATTCCTTTTATCCTAGGAAACTCCAATGAACCACGCCCACTGCAACAGGTTATGTCCATATATGGAAACGTGCGTCACACGAACCCCTAGGTTGAGGGAGCGTCTCCATTTGTAAAATTAAATAAGCTGCATCGACAATTAATTAGGGACATGCAATATAACCATAACAGGATATCATTCGTGAATATTATCAGTACATTATATATTCATCAGCTCGGCAGGGGCGGCTGGCCAATAGAGGGCGCTAGAGCATTATTTATTTATTTAGCATTATTTATTTTATAAAGGCATTTGTAAAGGCAAAAAATACACTGGAACTATATCGATTTAAGGGGGCAAATATTGCCCCTTACTGAAAAAGGAGTGACTGCAGAAAGTAATACAGAGGTCAACGTTAGGTTAAAGATACTGTGACAGCATGAGAGGTTCAGGATCTTTAATTTGGGCGAGTTCCCAGTAAACACCACTTCAACAGTCTCTTCAGTATTTAGGTGTGTTTAATGATTAAACAAAAGGTTTTCAACTTAAATCTCTTCAGCTCAAAAGTAACTTAATCTTCTTTGTTTCACAGAGGTACGTCTCCTTTCCACAGCCACACACACAAATCAACAGTTTCTCACACCCACAATTAGAGCCTCCTGTTGGACTCATTAGCTGCAGCTGTTCTCTCAGGCAGCCTGGGTTTTGTAGTCCTTAACAGACGGCCATCTTGCTCCAGCCATCTGAGGGCAATGTATCTGCCCTCTACAACACGCCCTCTCATGATGCCACAATACAAACAAAGAGGGATTCAAACAAACAACATATAATAAGGTAGAATTTACAGACTGTGAGCTGAAGAGTAATATTCAGAAAAGAAAATGTGTTTTTGAAGAGGTTTTTGAATGAGAGAAGGGTGGATGCTTGACGGATGTCTTGAGGAAGAGCCACAACGCTAAAAGACCTGATGGCTCCTATGGTTACCAGACTATTGAAATTGACTGAATATAGCACAGCCCCACCTAAGATATTTTTTCACCAGACGCCACTCACCGATTCGTAAGTTCGTAAAAGCGATCGTACGACTGATCTTAATATCACGGTCTGTTTCCCAAAAAGCATTGTGACTTTAAGTAGCACTTAAAAAAAAATCATCGTAGATCTGATAGTTACTCTGAGCATGAAGGACCTGACTCAGGCTCAGGTTGAGTTACCCCTACTCCTCCATGGATGCATATACCACCACAAATGCCATCTGAAGCTTTTGTGCCAAGTACTGGCCTATTCTTCCTCTGCTGTGAGAAGGGGGGATCATTGGGCCCAGTACCTGTTTTATTAAATGTTTTCTCAAATTTATTTATTTTTTTTGATTAGCCATTTTGCTGTAGGTTTGCGCTTTTATAGATTATTGGCCTCGTAGAAAATGCACATCAGATGAAAACAACTAGAAAAAAAAAGTTTGTTGAGACAAACTTTAAGTTGGCTTGAGAAAGCTGGACCAGAGAGTTTGAAGAAGTTTAAAGTAGTTTGAAGTTAAAATAGTTTGAAGTTTAATGTAGTTTAAAGTTTGATAGATTAGTTAGAAAGAAAAAGATAGATGAGTTAGAATGACAGATAGATTAGTTAGAAAGAAAAAGATAGATGAGTTAGAATGACAGATAGATTAGAAATAATTATTAGAAAGAAAGAAAGATTAGTTAGAAAGAAAGAAATATTAATTAGAAAGAAAAAAATATTAGTCAGAAAGAAAGAAAAAATCGTTTGAAAGGAATAATAGTTAGAAAGAAAAAGATTAGATGGATATAGATAGATTAGTTAGAAAGAAAGAAATATAAATTAGTTAGAAAGAAAGAGATAGATTAGTTAGAAAGAAACAAACAAACAAACAAACAAAGGAAGAAAGATTAGTTAGAAAGAAAGGATAGATTAAGTCAAGTCAAGTCAAGTATATTTGTATAGCGCTTTTCACAATACAGATTGTATCAAAGCAGCTTCACAGTATTAAATTAAAATAATACAACAAGGTTTGTTTCAAGTGGAATTTATTGATTGATAAAATTAATTAAGTATCCCCAAAATATCCCCAACTGAGCAAGCCAAAGGCAACAGTGGCAAGGAACCGAAAAACTCCATCAAGTGACCTAATGGTGTCCTAAAACTCCATCAGGTGACCTAATGGAGAAAAAAAACCTTGGGAGAACCCAGGCTCAGTCGGGGGCCAGTTCTTCTCTGGCATTTATGAAGTAGAGGCCGGATTGTATTTTGAACTGTAAGATTACAAATATTATATGAATGCCTGGCTGAAGAGATGCGACTTTAATCTAGTTTTAATCTGGGAGAGCGAGTCTGAGCAACGAACAGTATCAGGAAGACTATTCCAGAGTTTTGGAGCCAAATGTGAAAATGCTCTTCCTCCTTTAATGGTTCTGGATATCCTAGGTATGACCAAAAGCCTTGAATTTAGTGATCTTAAAGAGCGCGATGGATTATAGGGCGATAGAAGATCCGTTAAATAGACTGGAGCTAAGCCGTTTAGGGCTTTATAAGTCAGTAGCAATACCTTGTAATTAATACAGAACTTTATAGGTAACCAATGCAATGATGATAAAATCGGTGTTATATGATCATATTTTCTTGATCTCGTAAGAACTCTAGCGGCGGCATTTTGGACTAACTGTAGCTTGTTTATTGAGGATGCAGGACAACCAGCTAATAAAGCATTACAGTAATCTAGTCTCGAGGTCATGAATGCATGAACTAACTTTTCTGCATCAGAAACTGATAGCATATTACGTAGCTTAGCAATGTTTCTAAGGTGGAAAAAGGCTGTTTTTGTAACATATGAAATATGATTTTCAAAAGACAGGTTGCAATCGAGTATAACACCCAGGTCTTTTACTGTAGAGGATAAAGTAACAGGACATCCTATGATGTTAAAGTTGTATTGTGCGAGGTTTTGTGGGCGGTTTTTTGAACCGATAAGTATTACCTCTGTCTTGTCTGGATTTAATCAAAGAAAATTACGCGTCATCCAATCTTTTATATCTTTAACACACTCTGTCAATTTGGAAAATTTAGCGTTTTCATCCGGCCGTGATGAAATTGAGTGTCATCAGCATAACAATGGAAACTAATTCCATGTTTCCTTATAATATTTCCAAGTGGCATCATATATATTGAGAATAACAGAGGGCCTAACACAGATCCCTGCGGCACTCCATAGTTTACTGGAGTTATGATTGATTTTCCCCATTTAAATAGACAAAAGCGGTCAGATAGGTATGATTTGAACCAGCTTAATGCTTGTCCTTGAACACCAGTATAATTTTGTAGTCGATCTAAGAGTATTGTGTGATCTATAGTATCGAACGCAGCACTAAGATCAAGTAAAACTAGTATTGAGATACAGCCTTGGTCAGAAGCTAAAAGTAAATCATTTGTGATTTTAACGAGCGCAGTTTCAGTGCTATGATGCGGTCTGAATCCAGACTGAAACTTTTCATACACTGTAAAAAATTCAACTTGCAAATTGTTAACTCAGTTTAAAATTTTAAGTTGAGCAAATTTTTTACTGCAATGTTGAGTTTACTTATAAAAACTATTTAACTGCAAGTGTACTACTATTTTGTCCATTGAACACAAACAATTAAGTTGAGAAAACTTCATAGTTCGAACGTTTAACTTCCCGTCATCGCGCATGCGCAGTCTGTCTCGCTGTACGTTACTCGGGGTTTCCTCCTTCAACCACGCTATCGAAGGGACTGGATTTCATCTGATTGCGGTAAGTTTTCTTTAAGCTTTATGAATGAAAATAGGCTATAAATTGCACACATATGTGGATAAAATATAGTATTATGTTAAAAGATATATTTCGTGGTGACGATAAGTTTCTATTGTTAGAGATTATCACATTGCTACTTAACGTGCTAACGTTACCCAGTCTAACGTTAGAGTGAGGAAACATCCTTGAATGAGAAAAGAAGGACAAGAACGTGCATGGTGTTTAAAAGATGTTAAAAATGTTAAGCTCAGTAAGTCGTGAATAAAGACTTAAATGCAGTGCTTGCGCTGATTGAGAGACAGAAAGCCGCTTTTCTCGGACAGAATCTGAGTGCGAATTCAGCTATCTTTCTCTTTATCTTATCTCTTGTATTGCGATTTAATAGTGACATACACATACAATTATGTTAATAACATAAAACAAAACAAAAAAAGTATTCAAGTAAACACAGTCAGCAATGTCTTAAGTGAACATAACCAATTTGGTGAAACCTAGATGTTTCAGTATTAGATCCATGAGCTCTTAAAGTGACCGCAGTCCGTTCAATTTAATTTCAAGTTTATTTGTCACGTATACAAATTTCAGTTACAATTTGTACATGCTTAGGTTGAGGCTCAGGCATTCTACAGTAGTGCAATATAATTAAATACAATACGATTTAGAGGAAAAATGTAACAATATAGGCCTATATATGCAAAACTAATGTGTTATGTTAAAAAAATATGTATGTTAGCTTTGCATATTAAATAATAGAATGGGTAGTATGTGTGCGGTATGTTTTAAAGTGAATAGGATAAAAATATTGTGTATCCTTAAACAAATTGTGATGACGAATCTATGTGATTGACGTCATCACCATTTCATTATGTCTTTGTGAGTGTTAAATGTTGCTATATTTAGTCTGTCAAGTACATTAAGCGCTTTGTTTACATTTTATTTCTGCATCCCCTATAATTGGCTATGGACGTTTGCAACTCCACAATTCATATATATTCAGTAACATCATGTAAGTTCAATTTCTTTGTTTACTGTTAGCACTTGCTGAAATGTAATAAATCACAAGGAGTCTAATGGTTTTACAGACTGTTTATTGGTAATTTAAACGATACAGCTTTATGGTATTGTTTGTGCTTACCCGTTGATTTCTGCTCTGCTCCGCTTGTTCCGGTAGCGCACGTAACCCGGAACACGCTTATAATAGCAGCGGTCATACCATTTTTCACAACTGGGGGGAGGCAACCTAGGTGTGGATTGTGATGTTTGTTCTGTTTAATGTTTAATGTGTGTTTGTAACATTACTTTGCTTAAGCTGCACTAATGGTATTTATTCGACTGAGTAAGATGAGGTTGTTTTAATGTCATTGTTGTAATGATATTATTGAAACAAAGGTTACCCTGTGCAAATGGTACTTCCCATTTCCGTTTGGCGGGAAGTTTGTGTATATAACCAGAGTGTGCCTTGATTGAAGGAGGGTTGGTGGTTTGCTTGTGCGTTTTCACAAATGCAGTCTGAAGTACATCAGCAAAGGCAAGAGCGACAGTCACAGGGAGGAGTGACAGTTCCACATACCCTACCATCAGCTGAAAGACAGTATTCTCCACCAAGCATTCATCCACATCGGCAGACTCTACAGGTTGACCATGACAGTGCATCGACATCATCTCAGGAACATGACGGTGCAGCACATCGGCAAAGATCTTCATTGCCAAGTTATGAAAGTCCAAGAATGCTACCATGGAATGATGAAGAGGATATAGAGCATTACTTGACGACATTTGAACGCATCGCTAATGCATGCAGATGGCCCAGACAGGATTGGGCGTTACATCTTCTACTTCTCCTTACAGGCAAAGCGAGGGCAGCCTATGTGGCCATGGAACCTGAGGAGTCCTTGGAGTACAATCACGTCAGGCAAGCCATTTTAGATACATTTGAGATTAACTCTGAAACTTATCGTCAAAGATTCAGA
Source organism: Leuciscus leuciscus (assembly GCF_965113295.1). Lineage (NCBI taxonomy): Eukaryota > Metazoa > Chordata > Actinopteri > Cypriniformes > Leuciscidae > Leuciscus > Leuciscus leuciscus. The sequence goes on from NC_138725.1 coordinate 6,801,730, forward strand.
TCGTACAGCCTACGAGAAAATGAGTCTGCAAAAGAACTTCAAGTAAGGCTGAAGGACTTGTATGAGAAGTGGATGAATCCTAGACACCGAACAAAGGAAGAGGTTGGTGACCAGATCATTCTGGAACAGTTTCTCAAACTCCTTAACCCTGAAACAAGAATGTGGGTAAAGCAAAACAACCCCACTTCGTCAAAACAGGCGGCTGAGATGGCAGAAACTTTCATGGCTGCAAGACGTTCAGTGTACCCGCCAGGGCGATGGAGATGCAACAATAACAGCTCAACTGGTAAGGCTGCGGATGGCTTTAGCAGTGGTCTTAGTAACTCTACCACATACACACATACTTCCCAAACTAGAGCTGGTAGTAATACAGGTAGTCAGCAAATGCCATTTAAACAATATAAAACCAGATCTATTCTAGTATGTCATAGATGTGGACAGCAAGGACACAAAAAAAATCGATTGCCCATTGCAAAATGTTACTAATACTCGACTATGTTATGTACCCAGACCTTCTCATAGCTTAGATGAAGCAAGACTGAACAGGGACACGGTGACTGTTGTGAAGATAGGTAGTAAATGGTTTAAGGCCCTAGTTGATTCCGGCTCAAGCCAAACCCTGGTCAGAGAGGAATGTTTGGATGAACAGAGTAGTCCAGGGCAGGGCAATGTAAGTGTTCGGTGTATCCATGGGGATGTAAGGGAATATCCCAAAATTGATCTCACGATAGAAATTGACAAGCAGTCTTATGTTCTGTCAGTAGGCATTGTGGAACAAGCTCCCTATCCAGTCATTTTGGGCAGAGATGTTCCAATATTAGTAGATCTTCTACAGGGTGACAAGGAGCTAGCTGAAGCTAGGGTACTCACAAGAGCACAAGCTAAGCAGGAAGAGTGTACCAGACAGGCTTTGCAGGGCTTACCTTTTGCAAAGGTTCCCAAGGCTAAGAAGTCGAGACAGGAGAAACGCCAAAAGAAAGTTGAGGGCACAAAAATTTTGGAGCAATTGCCTAAGCCGTGTGTTGATGACATTGAGCAGATTCCACATAATATAGTGCAATTACAGAGACAAGATAAGACTTTACAACCGTTTTTTGAGAAAGCAAGCAGGCTGAATACCCAGACAATGTTTTCCCAGAAAGAACACTATCTGATAAAGGACGACAGGCTGTACTGGCAAGGTGCGGAGGGAGAAAGGTTGGTGGTTCCTGTTCCTATGAGGGAGCGAGTGTTGCAATTAGGTCATTCAGTGCCCTGGGCGGGACATTTGGGGCAACAAAAGACACTAGCCAGAATTGCTAGCAGGTTTCATTGGCCTAGACTGTACATGGATGTCAAGACCACTTGGCTCAATGTAGAGTTGACATAGGGGAGACCACACTGAACTTAATATTTAATCAGAATGCTGGTTTATTAACGAATGATTTACAAAAGTCAGTAAATGGGAAGCCAAAAAGGAGAACGAGTAAGGAGCGCCGACCGAAGCCAGCCTCTCATCGTCAGGCCGGAATAGCAGACAGAGCGACCGAACCAACTGGAAGGCAATGATTTAAAGACTCTCTCATCAGTCCACCAATTAGCATGGCCCGGCCCACCGCAACAGCTCCACCTAAAAGTGACACAGAACAGCAGCAGTAAGCAATTCAGGCTTGATTACCCACACATGGCCAAGCCAGGGAAAGACACACCCAGCACTTCATAGCCAGGCGTGACATCACTCCCCCCCAAAAAACAGAGGCCCACATTAGTGGGACTCTGGATTCATAATTAAGCACCCCCAATCCCCAAAGTAACAAATAAATGCTAAACAAATATTAAACTAAACTCAACCACACTGGAATACCCATACACACATTCAATCGTGCACATTCACTCATTTATCCATGTGAACACAACTGCTACAACCCATAACCAACACTGACCACTCTCACCCCAGATCTCCACCGTATCTTACCACCCAGCAAAATCCTGGCCCCTTGAATAGCTAAATTAAGGGAGGACAGAGACAAGACAAAGACAGGGTAGAAAAAACAACAACATCACATCGACTCATTCGGGGCCCGAGAAAGCGCATCTGCTAACACATTGTCAGCGCCACGAATGTGTCTAATAGACAGTCGGTAGGGCTGCAAGAACAGCGCCCACCGCATGAGACGCTGATTAGCATTTTGTAAAGACTGTAGAAATGTGAGCGGATTGTGGTCTGAATAAACCACAACAGGATGTAAACCACCCCCCACATATACCTCGAAATGCTGGACCGCCCAGATCAACGCCAGAGCCTCCTTTTCGATTGTCGAATAATTAAGCTGGTGACGATTAAATTTGCGTGAAAAATAACCTACTGGTCGCTCAATTTCTTGCTCATCTTTTTGTATGAGCACTGCGCCAGCCCCCACCTGACTTGCATCCACTTGAAGTTGAAAAGGATCATCTAACTTGGGTGCAGCCAGGACAGGCGCAGAACTCAACAAAAGCTTTGCATTCTCAAATGCACGCTTACAATCATCGGACCACACAAACTTAACCGATTGTTTTAACAAATTGGTAAGTGGGGCCACAACGGTTGAAAAATTACAACAAAAATTTCGATAAAACCCAATCATCCCTAGAAAACGCATCACTTCCTTTTTGGTAGTCGGCGAAGGAAACTGGTCAATGGCCAATACTTTAGCCCTAATTGGCCGCACTTGCCCCTGCCCCACTACCTTGCCTAAAAAGACCACAGTGGCCTGGGCAAACTCGCATTTCGCAAGATTCACCGTGAGCGTTGCTGCCACCAACCTCTCAAACAGCAAACGTATGCGTGCCAGATGTATTTCCCAAGTGTCTGCGTAACACACCACGTCGTCTATATAAACTGCACACCCGTCCAACCCCGCAATGACACGATTCATGAGACGTTGGAATGTGCAGGGGGCGTTTCGCAGTCCAAAACTCATACGGGTGTAAGAGTACAACCCCGAAGATGTAATAAATGCAGCAATTTCCTGCGCCCTAGGCGTAAGCGGTACCTGATAATACCCCTTTAATAAATCAAATTTACTTACATATCGAGCACTACCAACCTGATCCACACAATCTTCGATACGTGGTAAAGGAAAGGAGTCAGCCTTTGTCACCGCATTCACCTTTCTATAATCTGTACAAAACCTAAATGTGTTGTCAGGTTTTTTAACAAGTAAGCATGGTGATGCCCAGCTCGAATATGATGGTTTTGCTAAGCCATTATCAAGCAAATATTGCACACTGGCATCCAAGCTTTTTCGTTTGTCCGGAGCAACACGGTAAAATCTCTGTCGAATGGGTTTTGCATCCCCCACGTCAATGTCATGTTCGATAAGATTGGTGCAGGTTGGTGTGTCGGAAAATAAAGATGAAAACTCAAAAAGTAAAGATTTTAATTGATCACGTTGTTCCCTATCCAAATGCCCTAAGAGGCTGTCCAAACTAACCAACGTGTCCGAATTGTTTAGCCTAGCCTGCAGGACCGCATCATCCGGATCTCGCATCCCATCCCCAGCTGCCACCTCAGAAGCATCGGGTGCGCCCTCCCCAATAGCCAGTCCAACAGGTCTACAAGCAGTCTCATCACCCACCACCTGCAATGGTGAAGAATAATATGGTTTAAGTAAGTTAACATGAATCCGTTGTGTTTTCCTCCTCCGCTCAGGGGTGGACACCACATGGTTGTTCTCCGATATTCTCTGCACAACAGTATATGGACCAGTATATTTAGCCTCTAATGCAGAACCCGGAATTGGCAGCAACGCAACCACCCGATCACCAGGGCTAAATATTCTTACCTCTGCTTTAAGATCATACCGTTGCTTCATTTTAATTTGCGCTTCACATAGATTTTCATTAGCCAACTTCCCAGCCAAGAACAACCTTCGACGAAAGCCATGCACATAATCAGCCAAATTCCTGGGTATCTCCACACCACCATCTAAATCACCCCTCAACACCGATAGAAAGGTACGTACTTTGTGCCCAAAAACTAAATCATTAGGGCTAAACCCGTGCTCTCCTGTACTACCGCACGGGCCGCCAGTAGTAGCCACGGTAAGCCCTCTTCCCAATCTCTCTTAAGTTCTACACAATAAGCGCGCAACAACGATTTCAATGTGGCATGAAAACGTTCCAGAACCCCCTGGCTCTGGGCGTGATATGCGCTACTTAAATTATGTTTTACCTGCAGTTCTTTTAACGCCGCCGCAAATGTCTTAGATGTAAAATTTGACCCACGATCGCTTTGGATTACTTTTGGTAAGCCAAAAATGGATATAAACTGAGACAAAGCCTTCACAATTGATCTCGTGGTTATAGTCCTTAAAGCATACGCCGCAGGGTAACGTGTCGCTTGACACATCACTGTGAAAAGATAAACACTGCCAGACTTTGACTGTGGCAAAGGACCCACACAATCAATAACTAGATGTTCAAATGGAATGCCCACGGACTGAATGGGTTGTAGCGGCGCAGGTTTAATTGAAACATTTGGTTTACCTGCCATTTGACAAGCATGGCAACCTCTTACGAAACTCGCTATATCCCTTTTTATACGTGGCCAATAAAAATGTTGCAATACATGATTATAGGTTTTCCTCACCCCAAAATGGCCAGACGCTTCTCCGTGCGTTGCTTTTAACACCAACTCCCGGTATTTCACAGGCATCACCACCTGCAACACCTGATCTGCCACCTCATTGTCTGCCCGAGGTGACCACCTGCGCAACAACAAACCATTTTGGATCAGATAACCATAAGCAACATTATCATCGCCCGAGGCCAAAGCAAAATACTTCTCAAGATTACGATCATTCTTTTGCGCCTCAATCACCTCACTAGGAGATAACGGTGCTGGTAACTCTGGTACAAACACTTTAACTGCACTAGCCTTAGATACATCAGATGGTTTCACTGTCTGAGCACGAGCCATCGCTCGCGTCACCGCGCAGGCAGTGAACACCTCTGGAAAATCTTTAAGACATTTGTCCGGCTCAACTGATGGCGTAGCCACTGTTTTAACCACAGGGGACGGACATGACCTCTCCGGCCACACACAACCTCCTCCCAAATTATTTCCAATAATCAGGTCAATATTTTCTACCGGTAGAGTCGGACGTACAGCTATAGTCACCTCTCCATTCACAAACCCCGACTGCAACTGAATTTTATGCAATGGCACTGGAAACGGTTGGAGCCCAATTCCTCGAATCAACACAAAACTTCCAATATCAGACAAAGAGGAGAAAGGCAGGACCGATTGGCAAATGAAACTCTCCGAAGCTCCAGTGTCACGCAATATTTTAACTGGTACCCTATGAGCATCTCCCACCAGTGAAACAAACCCTTCGGTGATAAAAGGAGCGTAATCAGACACTGTGATTTTAGGTTGATCACACATGTTAGAATGTTCAGGGTCAGTTTGAGTTCCATTTAACTTAAACTTCCTCCACTGTGCAGCGGGAATCGACGAGGCACAGGCAACATCTTTGACATTGCTTACTTTAGGCCTACTCTTATTACGGGCACACAAGACTGGACATTCCTTTTTCCAATGACCTAATTCAAAACAATAATGGCACTTACTGTCGGCATCACTTTCCCATGTTCTATTACGAGGCGCAGGATAAGACCTCCCAGGAAAACCCGCACTGACGCGGACAGGGCGATTTTCCTTGCGATTATCATAACGCGGAAAAAAATCCCGCATCTGATTTCTATGCGTCAACACATATCCATCAGCGAGGACAGCAGCCTCGGCAGCTGTCTTCACCTTATGTTCGTTTAAATATGTAGCAATCTGTTCGGGCAAAATGTTCTTAAACTGTTCCAAAATAACTAAATCGCACAAGTCATTAAACGAATCAATCCCCTCCGCTGTGCGCCAGCGATTAAAAAAACTACTGAGCTCTCTGGCCACATCAGCGTGAGTTTGTTTTTCCGACTTTCTCCAATTGCGAAAGCGTTGTCTATAAGCCTCAGGAATCAGTTCGTAACTTTTTAACACAGCCTCCTTTACTGATTGGTAACTCTTTCTTTCCACAACAGACAGTGCCACAAATGCTTCTTGTGCGCGCCCAACTAATACCGTTGGTAAAAGCAAAGACTTATCCTCATCACTCCAATTCTGGTCGGCAGCAACATTTTCAAACAAAGAGAAAAATATATCCGGATCTCGCTCGTTGAACTTTGGAAGAAATTTTATCATATTTGCTACACCCGATTTCTGAGTGGAATTTCCACCGGCTCTACCTTCAGCCACCAGCTTAAGCCTGGTGCGTTCAAGTTCACGAGCCCGCTCCTGTTCATACTCCAAATGCTTCAATTTTTCCCTTTCAAACAAACGATCTTTTTCTCTTTCAATAGATTCCATTCTCTTGCGTTCTAAATCTTGCTCCATTTCCAGTTTCTTTTGCTCAAATTCCCATCTCTTTTGATCCAATTGCATCTGCAATAATATTTTTTGTTGCTCATAGGTTAATTCGTTACTTTTAGCCGAGGGACTTAAAACAGACGGGTTATCAAGCAACACCTGATTTTCTTTCAAACGATCACGAATAAAATCTATCAATTTATCTTTCTTTGCTGTTTTTGGCAGTGTCAATTCAATCCCATAAAAATCTGCAGCATTAACCAATTGCTCCTTTGTTAGCTCCACTAACAACCTCTCCGAAGGAGCAGCAAAAAAATCCTCCAACACACTCATTGTACAGACTATGCAATATGTACACTATTTACCCAACTAACGGAGTATAAATCTTCCAATTACTCTTAAACAACCACAAACAAACAATTTTGCGAAGTGGAAAAGCAGTTCAAGCAGCAGAGCAAACCAATCACGGAGCTCTCCCCCTAAACATTTACCCCCCACTAAACAAACCTATCTTCACACTGAGTCCAAGAATCAGGATCATTTACTCACCAATACCGACAGAGACGTACTGCCCCGACAGAAGCCAATTCAGCCGGTTCTCTACGGCGGTGCCCTGGTCCAGACTCCAGTGACAACACAACCTAAATCCCAGCGCGGAAGCGCTCTAACACGGGGATAACGATAGCTCCAGAGGATTAGTCGCTCCACTACGTAAACAGCAATCACACACTACAAACAAAGTGGCTGCACTAAATGCTCCATTCTACTAAATAATGCTACCCAATTTACCTCAAATCCAAATTCAAAACCAACAAGATCAGCGCAGATCTCCCCCAAAAAACATCCGGCGAAAAAACCGGTATGCTTAAAACTACGCCCACTGGTTTCATTCACAAAATCACACCGATGACGTAGCTACACACCGCACTACGCTGCCATAGCCGACAGTGGGAATCAAAGTAGACTATATGTACCAATATTCGGGATCAAAACTTATCGGACGAGCCCCCATATGTCAAGACCACTTGGCTCAATGTAGAGTTGACATAGGGGAGACCACACTGAACTTAATATTTAATCAGAATGCTGGTTTATTAACGAATGATTTACAAAAGTCAGTAAATGGGAAGCCAAAAAGGAGAACGAGTAAGGAGCGCCGACCGAAGCCAGCCTCTCATCGTCAGGCCGGAATAGCAGACAGAGCGACCGAACCAACTGGAAGGCAATGATTTAAAGACTCTCTCATCAGTCCACCAATTAGCATGGCCCGGCCCACCGCAACAGCTCCACCTAAAAGTGACACAGAACAGCAGCAGTAAGCAATTCAGGCTTGATTACCCACACATGGCCAAGCCAGGGAAAGACACACCCAGCACTTCATAGCCAGGCGTGACAATGGATGTGGTAGATTTCTGTAAATCTTGTCCAGAATGTCAGATGACGAGTCCATCGAAAAGAGGTGATAGAGCACCTTTGGTGAGCCTGCCCATCATTGATGTTCCTTTTACTCGCATTGCCATGGATATCGTGGGGCCTTTGGAAAGGAGTAGGACAGGGAATCGTTATATTCTTGTGGTTGCAGATTACGCTACTAGATATCCGGAAGCATTCCCCCTCAGAAATATTAAAACCAGACAGATTGTTAATGCCCTTATTCAGCTTTTTTCACGGGTAGGCATTCCCAGAGAAATAATCACTGACCAGGGAACCAATTTTACATCAAAACCAATCAAACAGGTCTACTCCATGTTAGGCATACGCCCCATAAAGACCACACCTTATCATCCGCAGACCGATGGTATGGTTGAAAGGTTTAATCAAACACTGAAAGCCATGCTTCGCAAGTTCGTGTCTGAAACGGGGAGCGATTGGGACTATTGGTTACCTTACCTGCTCTTCGCCTACAGAGAGGTTCCACAGTCATCCACAGGTTATTCACCTTTCGAGTTGCTTTATGGACGACAGGTACGAGGGCCATTGGATGTCTTGAAGGAGACCTGGGAAGGAGACAATCCTGTGGAGCAAGCGAACATCTTGTCCTATGTTATCAGGATGTGGGAAAAGATGGACTTCCTGGCAGAGATGGTACGGGTTAACATGTCTGAGGCACAGCAACGACAAAAAACCTGGTATGACCAGTCCTAAAGGAAGAGGACTTTGATCCCGGGCCAGAAAGTATTGTTGCTTCTCCCAACATCTGACAACGGTTTGCTAGCCAAGTGGCAAGGGCCATACGAGGTGCTCCGGAAGATGGGTCCTACCAACTATGAGATTTCTTTACCTGATCGTCGTAAAAAGTCACAGATCTTCCACATCAACCTTTTAAGGCCGTGGCAAGAGAGAAATGGGCCTTTGTCTGAACAATTATGGGCAAGAACAGTGGAAGAAGAAGAGGAACTTGATGAACAGTACTTTCCCACTGATTTAAATTCACCTACTTATCCAGCCGTGGACCATCTCACACCCAAGCAACAGAAAGAACTAGAAAAACGTATACCAGAAGGGCTTTTCAGGGACAACCCAGGAAGGACAAAGCTGATACAACACAATATCCGTCTACAGGCATCAGACCCAATTAGACAAACTCATAGTAGAGTACCAACTCGACTGATTCCGGCGTTGAAGGATGAGGTAAAGATGATGGTCAATCTAGGAGTTATCGAGCCTTCTTCCAGTGAATGGTGCAGTCCAGTGGTACTGGTACCAAAGAAAGATGGCACACTAAGATTTTGTGTGGACTTCTCAAAACTCAACTCTGTGTCTGCATTTGATCCATACCCCATGCCAAGAGTAGACGAGTTAATCGAGCGGTTGGGCAAGGCCAAGTACCTGACAACTCTGGACTTGTGCAAAGGTTACTGGCAAGTCCCTTGACTGAGACAGCTAAAGAATTAACAGCTTTTCGTGTCCCTAGTGGGCTGTACCATTTTAACGTTATGCCTTTCGGTTTGCACGGGGCCGCAGCAACCTTTCAACGGCTGGTGGACCAAGTCCTGAGAGGTATGGACGATGTGGCGGCAGCTTATCTGGACGACATCGTGGTCTTTAGTGCAACCTGGAAAGAGCATTTGGAACATTTGGCAGAGGTGTTCGACAGACTTCAAGGTGCTGGTTTGGTCGCCAATGCTAAAAAATGTCACATTGCTAAGTCCGAAGTCTCTTACCTGGGCTACGTGCTGGGAGGAGGTTCCATCAGGCCACAGGTAGACAAGGTTCAAGCCATCTTGTCTTGTCCTTTACCTTCAACCAAGAAAAGGGTTCGCTCATTCCTGGGCATGGCTGGATGGTACAGGAGGTTTATTCCCAACTTCTCCAGTAGAGCCGCGGTACTTACCGACCTGACAAAGAAAAATAGCCCCCAAAAAGTGGCTTGGACTCCAGAGTGTGAACAAGCTTTTCGAGACTTGAAGGACTGTTTGTGTAATGCTCCAGTCTTACAGAGCCCAGATTTCAGCATGCCATTCACAGTCCAAACAGATGCTTCAGAAGTCGGTTTGGGTGCTGTATTGTTACAGGGAGAGGGAGAAACTCGCCATCCGGTGCTGTACATAAGTAGAAAACTGTTTCCAAGAGAAACCAGGTACTCTACGGTCGAGAAAGAGGCTCTGGCCATTAAGTGGGCTTTGGACACTCTTAAATTCTACTTAATCGGCAAAGAGTTTGTTGTAGAATCGGACCATAGAGCTTTACAATGGCTTAACAAAATGAGAGACAGTAATGCCAGGATTACCCGTTGGTATCTTTCCCTTCAACCCTTTAAGTTTAAAGTCCAATATAGGGCTGGGGCTATTAATGTTATTGCTGACTTTTTGTCACGCCAATGAGGAGTGGCTGTCTTGAAGGGGGGGGGTGTGACGAATCTATGTGATTGACGTCATCACCATTTCATTATGTCTTTGTGAGTGTTAAATGTTGCTATATTTAGTCTGTCAAGTACATTAAGCGCTTTGTTTACATTTTATTTCTGCATCCCCTATAATTGGCTATGGACGTTTGCAACTCCACAATTCATACATTCAGTAACATCATGTAAGTTCAATTTCTTTGTTTACTGTTAGCACTTGCTGAAATGTAATAAATCACAAGGAGTCTAATGGTTTTACAGACTGTTTATTGGTAATTTAAACGATACAGCTTTATGGTATTGTTTGTGCTTACCCGTTGATTTCTGCTCTGCTTGTTCCGGTAGCGCGCGTAACCCGGAACACGCTTATAATAGCAGCGGTCATACCATTTTTCACAACTGGGGGGAGGCAACCTAGGTGTGGATTGTGATGTTTGTTCTGTTTAATGTTTAATGTGTGTTTGTAACATTACTTTGCTTAAGCTGCACTAATGGTATTTATTCGACTGAGTAAGATGAGGTTGTTTTAATGTCATTGTTGTAATGATATTATTGAAACAAAGGTTCCCTGTGCAAATGGTACTTCCCATTTCCGTTTGGCGGGAAGTTTGTGTATATAACCAGAGTGTGCCTTGATTGAAGGAGGGTTGGTGGTTTGCTCTGTTACAAGAGTACAACATTACGGTCTATTGTTGATAGAGAGCTGTTTCAGCAATTTTCCTTTGTGTTTAATGTGCAAAGGTTATAGTGCTGCTTCATTAGCATTCATCATGTATTTTTTTTTCTTTTTTTTCATTATTAATTTGTACTTTGCATGGATTATCTTTGGATAATTAATAAATGATCTATTTCCCACCGAAAATCATCTTGTCATGCCATACCTTCCTAACTCCTCTCTAACTCTCGGACAACAGCACCTGGCTTTGGACAGTCACAAAGGCAGTCCTTTGCGACACAAATATTAGGCTAAATCCTTAATGTTAATCAATTAACAAAAGACAAAATCGCTCACTGCTCTTATAATAACTTTTGTATCTTTAATATCTTTAATATTTAATAAATACAGTGAAAACTATGCATTGATTCTTTTTCACATTTGATTATTCAATTTCTGTATTTTTACTACATGTTAAATTAACCTACTGTAACTGATTTTTTTGTTGTTGTTTTGTTTAATAAAATTATGTATCTTGTATTTGTCCTTTTTAGACTAAAGAACATCAGTACAGTGACAAGATCCTTGGATGTGCTAAAACAGTGGCCTTTCTTTTTTAAAAGATCAGGTGATTTGAACTGAATTTACTTGTGTTGGTCTACACTTAATTCTTACTGTTTCAACAATGTTTTTTGTTTTGTTTTTCAGGGTCTCTGTTCTCTGCTGAGTATTACAGGATCACACAAACTGATCCGAAGAGCACCTTTTTCTCTTAGTTAAATGAATACACATCTAGTTGTACAGAGCAAGTGGTGGAGCGTATGGAGATGAGATGAAGATCCTCCTAGACCAACTTGATCATCAGGTAATTATTTTGCATGTGATATTTTGCATCTCTCTGGTTAAAAGCTGAATGGTACCATCTCTTTTTCAAGGTAATTCCCATGCTTCTCTTTGTATATAACTTGTTCCGTATTTGTTTTTCTGTGTTTCAGACACAGAAACTCCAATGTGCTTCCTCAAAGAAAGTCTACAACTCTTAAAGGTCTGCCTTTGTTTATGAGGGAAAAGTCTGGAAACATCCTGAAGACTTGCCTGGTAAGAAGTGAAAGACAGAATGTGTGCCTTAATACATGTACGATTTTGGGTGACCTAAAATAAAAAGCATTAAATCAGAATGGCCATGGATTCTGCTGTGGACGAGTGCCACAGGCAATCACATCAATGCTGATATGGCATTGTTTGGAGTTGGGAAATGTTTTCCGTTTATCAGTTTTAGCTCTATGGCTGAATTTGAACATGCTTAAAAAACATGACCACCTTTACTTTTCAAGTGAAGTTACATTAGCAGACCTTTAGGAACACTCTGTGGTCTAACATAATTCAATAAATAAAATAAAAATGACCCTAATTTTATGCTGATTTATTTTCTACTGCAGGACACAGAGCCAGAAGACATTCACAAGGGGAGAAGATGAGGATCTTAACTATCGTTGAAGATGATGTTGCCACTATCCACTCAAACCCAAATATAAGGTGCCTCTCTGTAGTACTATAAGAGCAGATTAGGCCAGATAATGTGCAAGACCTTTGCCACAGTTGTTACTCTCCTCTTTGGCTTGATTTATTGCCCCAATGTTAACTATTCTAAAGTATTAAAGTTAGGGCTGTGACAATAACGCGTTAATTTCGATTAATTAATCTGAGAAAAAATAACGCGTAAAAAAAAATAACGCAGATTAATCCATTCCGTATTGACCTTTGAACCTGGAGCCGTTCTAGCCACCATTCGACTGTAAAATGAAGGAGCGAGACGAGAATGCGCTGGCGCTGCCTGGATCATTGATTGGAACATTTACTTATAAAAAAACAGCCGGCATTTCAACGTTGATTCACCGGTGAACGTAAGGGACCAAGGTCGAATCAATGTTGGATTATGTTTCGATTGTGCAAAACGAATCAACGTTGAAATCGTGACGTTGTTTCACCGTTGATGTCGTGACGTTGTTTCATTGTTGATTTCGTGACGTTGTTTCACCGTCTCTTCTTTCAATATGGGTGAATAAAGATTGTATGTCGACGTTGAACCAATGTTGAATTATGCTTCGGTTTTGCAAATTGAATCAACGTTGATATTGTGATGTTGTTCACCATCTTACCTTTCATCATGGGATAATAAAATTGTACATTCAATTACAACCTAGTTTGCAGTTGGAACATGAGTCATGACAATGCTGACTGAATTTGTGATTAACTGTACACTGAAATATTGTTAACTGTCAAATTACTTGCAGCAAATGCAATGGCTTAATGAAACACATTTAATAAAAATATAACACATGCTCAAGATTGTAAAACAAGTTTTATTCTGAAAAAACAAAAGTCTAAAAATACTTTCTAAAACACATGAAAAACATCTCAAACTTTAAATTGCAGCATTTTCGAAGTAATGTTAAAAACCTGTAAAGCAAGTGTAAATAATGTTTATAATTTAATGTTTAATATTAAATGTATAATTTAATAATGTTCAATTGTATTGTATTGATTATTTGCTAGGCACAATTATTTCAATGCTCACCCTTTGAACATTTGAACATTATTTCAATAACATGTTCAACACAATTATTTTTAATTGATTGACAGCCCTAATTTATATGCAATTAAAATGCGATTAATTTCGATTAATTAATTACAAAGCCTCTAATCCCGGAGTCCCGGCCCTAATTAAAATACATCAGTAGTAACTGGTTAAGAAAAAATTTGTTTAGAAATTTTTTATTTATCTTGACCTAAAGTGCTCCGCAAGGCTGATTTTTTTTTTTTGCATAGTCCTTCAAAAAGATTGTCCAAGTAGCTGCAATCCATATGGATAATTTTAAGGTTGAGCATTTATTTATTCCAGTTTGTACTCTAATTTTGTGCATAGTCTTTTTTTGCGAAACCGTAGCCAATGCGACATCTTGTGTATACTGTATATCTATACCCGCCCGCGCTCTCAGATCACTTCGACGTGGCTGTGTTCAAGAGGTAAAAACGATATAAATACTGTTCGTTTTCTCACACAAACCGCTCGTTTCGTGTCTTGGGCCATCAATGTGTACTTACGATGGGGAATTGTTTAATACGGACGATGGGGAATTGTTTTAATTTGGACTCTGTGCATGCTCTTTGAGACAGTGACCGTAGACCTGCATTATTTGACTGACAGACAAGAACGGTTTGACCTAAAAATATCAAAATTGAAACTACTGCGGAAAAAAAGACACCTACATCTTGGATGCCCTTGAGGTAAGCTAAAACATACCAAAATTTAATTTCAAAGTGAACTATCCCTTTAAAGTAAAAAAGTTTAATCAACTTAAAAAAGTAAAAAATTTAATCAACTTAAAAAAGTAAAGCAACCAGCTGCAAAGCTTTTTTGAGTTTACTGAACTTCAGGACCTCTGTAGTTGTGCTTACTCGTTTCTTTGAGTTGGACTGGTAGTTGGATGAACTTCGACCACTGAAGTTGAGTAAACTCAAAAATGCTTTGCAGCTGGTTGCTTTACTTTAAGTTTGCTCAACTTTTAATTTTTTACAGTGTAGATATCATTTTGTTGCAAGAAAGAGCCCAGTTGAGCGGACACCACTTTTTCTAATATTTTAGACATAAATGGAAGATTTGAAATGCTTTGATGCTCTCGTTGTTGTGCCCCATTCACTCCCATTCAAAAGGCATTTTGACCGAAAACGATAATACGGTCAAACTTAAAAGTGGAGTTTCCATTCTAATTATGCTTTTGCACGAATGTTTGACTCGGCTATATAAACAAAAAGAGCCTAGGTTCAATTTTGGCGAGAGTTACCCTTTAAGTAGCACTTAAAGCACAGCTGCTTGTGATCGTTTTTGTGAAACGCACGTGAAATGAACACGAGCGTTCGTAAAGTCGCTCGTAGAAAATGCTCGTAAGTGCTAAGATCCATCGTTATCTGGAAACGCAGCCCAGAGCTAAACTACAATCTGAACAAATGATTGCATGCAATATAATTTGATAACATAAAATAAATAAAATAATATAGCACAACTGACAAATCATTGGCCTGTAAAATATGCTTTTATTCTGAAATTAGGTAATGCTGGGTTATAAAATGGCATCCAGCAATGTTTGTCAATTGTCATCATAGACTATCTAACGAAGATTAAGATAAAAAGGTTGCAAAATGTGACCATTTAGTCTCAGTCTAGAGCTCTGTATAGTGCTGTATTTCTGCTTTACATGAGCGCCACCTGCTGTCAGAGAGCGAATTTGTGTTTTTTTTGCATTGATCTGAACTGACACATTAGACATTCCTGTTGATTGAACACAAGTTAATGGATATCAATCAATCAACAAAGTGTCCTGTGCTCACCACACACCGGCTATAGGTGGAGAGGAGAGATTTGGCTAAAGGGTGATGTGTGGCTAACTTACACAGAAGAGACTTTGTTGCTCAGCACATGAAAATAAACTACTTACCGTGATCTCAGACTGAGGTGATGTGGTTTCTCCACTGTATGGATCTTCATGTGTAGATTCAGGTGACTTTTAAAAGAGAATCTTGTCCCGCACTGATCACACTTGTGTAGTTTCTCTCTACTGTGGAGCCTCTCATGCGTTTTCAGAGATGATGACCGACTGAATCTCTTGTCACAGTGTGAACACTTGTAAGGTTTTTCTCCAGTGTGGATCCTATCATGTTTATTCAGAGATGATGACCGACTGAATCTCTTGTCACAGTGTGAACACTTGTAAGGTTTTTCTCCAGTGTGGATCCTCTCATGTTTATTCAGAGATGATGACTGACTGAATCTCTTGTCACAGTGTGAACACTTGTAAGGTTTTTCTCCAGTGTGGATCCTCTCATGTGTTTTCAGATGTGTTGACCGACTGAATCTCTTGTCACAGTGTGAACACTTGTAAGGTTTTTCTCCAGTGTGAATTCTCTGGTGCAGTTTTAAACCGTTCGCTGAAATGAAAGTCTTCTCACACTCAAAGCACATGTACTCTCTCACACCAGTGTGAGTTTTCTCATGTCCATGTAAATACAGCAGCTGTGAAAAACTCTTTCCACACACAGAACATGAATGCGGCTTCTCCTTCGTATGAACTGTCAGGTGTCTCTTCAGGTGTGATGTACTGAGAAATGTTTTTCCGCATTGATGGCATGTGAACGGCTTCTCTCCGGTGTGGATCCTCATGTGAACATTAAGGGATGATGATCGACTGAAACTATTCCCACATTGATCACATGTGAACGGCTTCTCTCCGGTGTGGATCCTCGTGTGTTTCTTAAGGTTTGCTAATTGACTGAAACTCTTCCCACATTGATTGCATTCATGTGGCTTCTCTCCTGTATGAACTCTCATGTGAATCTTAAGAGATTGTTTGTCTGAGAATCTCTTTCCACACTGATCACACATGAACGGCTTCTCTCCGGTGTGGATCCTTATGTGAATCTCAAGACTTTGTTTGGTTGTGAAACTCTTTCCACACTGAGTGCAGGTGAAAGATTTCTTGGCTCTTCTTTTCTTTAAAAATGTATTTTTAGTCTTTGAGCGACTCAAAGGTTTTCCTCCAGGTTGGACATGATGTTCCTCCTCCACTTCACTCAGTTCTTCACTCTCCTCCTTCACTTCACTCAGTTCTTCACTCTCCTCCTTCACTTCACTCAGTTCTTCACTCTCCTCCTTCACTTCACTCAGTTCTTCACTCTCCTCCTTCACTTCACTCAGTTCTTCACTCTCCTCGCTCTCTTCCATCGGGTCTGAAATGAAAGAAAAACTCTCATTTTCAAATTTTCTAAATAATCAAAATAATTCAAAGAGAGAAATATGGAGTGAATGAAGATTAAAATGATCCCAAATGTAACAGACAACTTCTATAAAATATTACAATAATTTATGTATTTTTATCAATTAATTATACGTCCCTGAAACTTTCCCTGATCTTCCAGTTATTTTTTAAAAACATTATAGGCACAAATCCCATGTTTCTGTAGTGAGAACTATTAAATATGTTTGATCAATGACACAATTATCTAACATGATATGAACATTAAATACACAATACTGCCATATTTTAACACCAACTTTTAGATCGATATTTAATTATGTCAAAAACTACTAAAAAGTTTTAATTAAGGGCCGTTCACACTAAACTTCTTCCATAGACTTCACATGCATGTGAAAGTGGGACACAAGAAACACAAGATCAAGTGAATTTCACTGCGAGAAAGAACACAAATGTTTGCAGTAAAATAGAGTAGATTGTAAATTTGTATATTTTGGAATGATTATTTGTTATACATGTTCGTAAAAATATGCACACAAAAAAAACTTCCTTTACTGAGCATTTGTTAACCCTCTGAGGTCGGCAAACTCGCCCCCGCGTTTTGCTGGATTTTCTTCACATTGTAGTACAATAAACTTAAATTACTCCGTCATTTATGGTTATACAGAAAAAAGAAATATAAAAAAAGAATCTGTGATATTTCTACTTTTGTATGTGTCCACTTACAATCAAATCAAAACATTGTGCTTTTGTAAAATAAAGAAAATAAACAGGGTGTGCGTTCTGCCTCTCCGTCGCGGTGAACTTTTTTTTCTTGAGCACGTCTATAAACTGAAACAAAACTCAGCGAATACTTGTCACACATTTATGAGCCATATACCTTTATACACATTTAAGTGTGTACTTTTAAATGATCGGATTCAAACTGAAAACAAATATTCTCTGTTTAAGTAATTTGTATAAAACCAACAGGATGTCCAGTATCTCAAACGCTTGCTAATTACTTTTTAATTCGACACGCCCACTCGCGCAAAAGAGATTCACATGCAAATCTCCACATGGAACGCGAACGCCCTCGTTACCTCAAACACAAAACACTTCACAAGTCTCTGCTTTTCATCGAGTTTGGAAGACACGTCTGAGCTTACATTGGATTTACCCCCAGAAGAAGAAGAACGCGATTTGAAGACAAGAAAGATGTAAGGTAAGAAATTCTTACTTATTAGTTTATGGTATTGTTGCATAAACTTCACATTGCAGTTGAACTGTTGCTAGATATATGGTGAATATTATACTATTTAGACCCGTGTTTACTGTTAAATACTGTTTGTGGATATCTGCTCAAACATAGATATGTATAACCATGTTTAATATTTTGGAGCGCAATGGCGTTTGAATGTATCATATTTTGGAGCGCGCTGTGCGTTTGAATGTATCATATTTTGGAGCGCGCTGTGGGTTTGAATGTATCATATTTTGGAGCGCACTGTGGGTTTGAATGTATCATATTTTGGAGCGCGATCGCGTTTGAATGTATCATATTTTGGAGCGCGCTGTGCGTTTGAATGTATCATATTTTGGAGCGCGCTGTGCGTTTGAATGTATCATATTTTGGAGCGCGATTGCGTTTGAAAGGAAAAATGCACCAAACATTAGGCTTTATGTTTTTACTATTATCTCATTTCATATCATCATAACGAATGGAAACATTTGAAGTAACATATGATAATCAATATATTTTTCTCTAGCGTAGTTGTTCTTGAAATCTTTTGGAAGATTTAATTTATTGTTATTATTATTTTATGCAGCACTGCGTAGCCAATGCCTACAAGGCACAACAAACCTGGTGTTCATTATATATTGTTGGAAACGTGTGTGTGTGTATTCTGTGAATTTTAAAAAGAAATTTTAACCAGAAAAATCTAAAATCTATTCCCAAAATCGTGCAGCCCTATAGTTTCTCTTGATATCAGTATGTTCACAGTTTTTTCAATGTTTTTAGGAATGGCACAAAGGTCTCTGTCTTTGGATCATTGTTTTCAATGTGCTCTTTTGTCATTTGTTGTGTATTTTTGGATTATGTTGTGTTGTAAATAAATCCAAACAATCTAAAAGCCATTATTTTTTAAATCTCCTCATTCTTTGTGCAAGGTTGCTCTGAATGACAGGGCCTGATCGCTCCTAATAGGGCAGTTAGGGGAGTGTCTTTGTCTTTCTCAGGTGTTGAAGGCTTACATATTCATGAGATGATCACGCCTCTTCGCATAAGGCTTTTTCACACAAAACACGTCTTAGAAATTTAAAATCAATATATTGTCTTATCTGAATGAGCAGTCAGGGTGATTTTCACATAGTTTGAGCAAATATTCTAGGCTACGTCATACAATTTTCAAAAGTCTTGTGAAGAAATAATCAGTATGGGTTTCATGACCTTATTTCAGTGAGAATTTTTTTTTGTATTTTCACAAACCACACATAAATGTCATTATCTCAAAACTACAAACTTTTACATACGCTGCTGATATATTATTGTAGCAGAGTTTGTGCTAAATACAGTGTAATAAGACTTTAGCCATGAAAATGTCACTAGTAACAGAAAAAAACACAAATGTCAGAGCATGTCAGAACACCTCCAGGGCCCAGAAAACAGCTCAGACCTCAGAGGGTTAAAAAACAGCCTAAACTTTTGCAGCCATGTTATAGTTGAACTGTTTATCTAAATGTGATGAAGTGCTTGAATGTTTCTAACATGAATGTTCTTCAGCATCATGAATGAATGAAGAATAAACACCAACCTCTTTGTTCTTCAGGATCTTCAGTGTGTTTCATTCTGCAGGGTTCTGGATCACTCATGTTCTCACTGTCCTCTTTAATAAACTTAGTCTTTGCAGATTTCAGCTCTTCCTGATGCTCTGATGCTCGTCTTCACTTGTAGCTGATGGGAATTTACAGCATTTATTGGAGAATCACTGTGGGCGGAGCTTCACTGATGATGTAATTACTGTAGGAGGAGCTTCTCTGATGATGAATTACAGTGGGAGGAGCTTCACTGATGATGAATTACAGTGGGAGGAGCTTCATTGATGACAAATTACAGTGGGAGGAGTTTATCTGCCAAAATCAAAAATATATAAGTTACTGAGTTTGTTTTTATGCTCATGGACATCAGAATATAATAATGTAAATTCTTCCAAACATAAATAATGGTAAGAAAAACAGTTAAAAGCATAACCAGAAATAAACATAGGCTACTGTTAGATAGACTGTTAGCGCGTTTACCAATAAGATAGTGTATATACCTTACATCGTATATGAATATGAAACATTGAATAACAAGGCCATATATGTGGTCAGTTTCTGGCTATCCTACCACATGTACATTAGTATCCTGGAGGACCCTTATACTGTGTTCATAATAGCGAGAATAGGAGACCATTCCCCCATCCGAACATTGAGGTCCACATAATGAAGAACAGATTGCCAGTTGCCAGTTCCTTCTTACAGAACAAATAAATCCCCAGTGTTGGGCAGTAGTGTTGCTACAAGTAGTGACGTTACTAGCTTAACTACATTTCTCAATAGCGTGGTGGTAGCGTCGCTGTTTTCTGAATCAAATAGCTTTTCAGTAGCGAAGCTCTTTTGTTGATCAAGTAGTGCGGTAGCATCCACACAAGCTGAAGCTACATTTTCTGAAACACAAGCTCAACTCGGGCGCCGCATGATTAACATCGCGCAACATCAGCATCACACATGCACACGGAACGCACACATGTAGGAAACCTTGTGAATAACGGCCGTTTCAGACCGCAAGCGCGAGCAGCGCGAATTGTTTTTGGCATGCATGTTCAATGAGTGCATTCACACCGCGAGAAGAAGCAGCGCGTGAGCGTCAAGCAGTCGTCGCATGAGCAGTAGTGAAGCTGAGGGTTTTGGCGCAGAGTCTATTTTTCATTCACCATTGAGCTAACGCTCAATTAAAGTGAAAGCACACTTTTGATGGACAAAATAAAGATGATTTCACACTAAAAGTACCTAAAATACACATAATTTGCATGTGTGTTTTAACAAGAACTAGAGTAGGCTATATCAGAAATCAGAAAGACTCAAAAATAGAAAATTTACCCATTTAAACTTGTTTTTATTAGGCTAATCAGTTTGGGTAAAAGTGGTGTTTTATAATATATATATAGTTATATAGTGTTTTTTGTATAAACAAAAATATATAGAAAATAAATATTTGTGTGTGCTGTAGTGTAAAGTGGTTAAAAAAATTAAATCGGAATCGGCTAAAATCTGTATCGGCAGGTCAAAACTCAATGAAAAATCGGAATCGGCCTAGAAAATTGTAATGATGCATCTCTATAATCTTTCTGATTTGCTGGTATCAAACATTATCACAAAATCTGATGTTTACCTAGATGTTTTATTTATTTATTTCTACATTTACCGTAGTATTGTCGATGGGTTCAATAACACATCCTGCAAAAGGGGGGCCTTGGCCAGAACCTAGTGGTAATTGGGGGGCCTTGTCATGGAAAAGTTTGGGAACCCCTGATTTAAAGGACATGTTTTTTTGTTTTGTTTTTTTTGCCATGTTGGTACTGTTTGGAGCAGGTTTTAATTCTTTTGTGGTTTGAGCTGAGTTGAGTTTTAAATTAACTTACAGTTAGTCCTGCAAATGTGCCCATGTCTAAATTGTGCATACCCAGGCAAACACATGCATACGTAGTGATATACACACACTCTCGACACCTGGTTTTGTTGTTATGTGGATCATGTTTTTTGTTTGTTTGTTTTCGCTGCCAAATTGGTTTGGAACAGTTGTTGAATAAACAATTGAACTGAACAATTATGCTTGCCTATCTGTTTGACTTACAGTTTTATTGATCACTGAGATAGCATTGATTTGGAATGAAAATGTAATTTTAAAAAATAGCTTAGATGTAGTGAACTACTTTTGCCATGTTCCTGTAGCTTAGCTTGCTACATTTTCCAGGGTGGTAGCTTCAGTGTAGTGAAGCTTCATTTAAAGGTGAACTAAGTAACTTTTTTATCTTAACCGAACAGCTTCGGAGTCATTGGAATGGTTATATGACTGTTTTCGGGTTGAATGGTGGTCTTCTCGCACCCCCCGAGCGCCTGTGAGTGGAAAAACCACACATGCAACTTTGGGCTGGCGGGCCGCCGGCATAGCTACTAGTGTTGTCAAAAATATAGATATTTCGATAAATATCGATACTGAAATATCTGAACGGTACCAATACTAATTTCCCGTAGTATCGATACTAGCCGAGCTGTCACTTTCACTTCTCTCCAAAGGCGCGTTGACAATAGGGCTGGACCCGAATATTCGAATATTCGTTCGGTGGGTTGGTATTCGATTTGAAAATTTGACATTCGAATATTCGGGGGTTTTTTTAGGTTTTTTTTTTGCACACCTGGGATCCCCCGCGAAACGGTTCTCATTCGCGCTTGAATAAGGCCGGCGACACACTGGCTGCGTGGCGTGTCCGTTTTTATTTCGGCTCCCATGTTAACAGGTTGGAGTTTGCACACTGCCTGCGTGAGACACGCGTCTCAGGCGCAGCTCGAGCGGAAAACGCGTGCATGCTAGAAATAGAACCGACCCCAGTGTTCCAGCAACGGGAGTGTTCTCTCGATAGAGCGCAGAACAGCGGAGTTTGTATGGACTGAAGTGCATGCCTGAGCTTGTGTTTTGAGTTAAGCTGCGTTGCTTTGACATTGTGGAAAATAGAATAATAGAAACAAAATGTATTAGCCTTTTTACCCGTTATTATCAATCTAAATTAATCTCGTTTTTAATTTAAATTAATTTCGTTTTTTCTTTATTTAAATTTCATTTTTCTTTATTTAAATTTCATTTTTTCCTTTATTTAAATTTCGTTTTTCTTTATTTAAATTTCGTTTTTCTTTATTTAAATTTCGTTTTTTCCTTTATTTAAATTTCGTTTTTCTTTATTTAAATTTCGTTTTTCTTTATTTAAATTGTTTTTTTCTTTATTTTAAATTTAGTTTTAAATACAAAATTAAATTCTTTATTTAAATTTCGTTTTTCTTTATTTAAATTTCGTTTTTCTTTATTTAAATCTACCGTGTCAGTAATTTGTTAGTCAGAAAAATATTAGACTACCTTAAAAGTATTGCTTAATTTAACAGACCTTTGTGCGTGCGTTTTATATCTCTAGTGCAGTGTCCGTTATCGGAGCGTGAGGCGCGCCGCTTCCCGCTCGCGCTGTTCTGTAGTTTATTAAAAGTTTATTAATTCTGAATGTGTCGCGTCTCGCATGTCCATCTATATTGCACCAAATGCGACACTGCACTCCCAGTGAAGTCGATTGGATAAACGGTTCTCGAAATAATCAAAATGCAAACGGACATACGACACATAGAGAATACTGCCTTTATTAGAGAGAAGAATATGTTCAGCACCCTCTCTCCTAAGCTTCGAATATTCGATGTTCATTACTACCGAAGCTTCGAAGCTCAAAAAAGGGTATTCGGACCAGCCCTAGTTGACAAACACCACACGCGCACTCGTCTCATTCGCTCTGATTAAATAGCAAAAGTGAAGTAAATGGGGCCGATCACACCTGACGCGTTTTTTGCAGTGAGAGGCGCCTATTTTCAATTGGTTTCCTGCGAGGTTCTGCGTGCTGGTTATGCGCTGCTGTGCCCGCGGGCCTTCCGTTTTAGTGATGAAAACTAGTTGCTTGAACGCCCGGAGAGTGCGATGATGGAGGATAAACTTGTGGTGCTCTCGCGGGTTACCAGGAGCTTAACGACTTCACGAACCGTAACTACCACAATGTTAACAGAAAGTAAATAAAAGTTAATAAAAGGCTGATTTGATGTTTACTTGACTGACAGGACAGCGGTTTCAGTGGTTGCCTAGCAACATAACAAACCCAGCGTACTGCTCGTTCTGTGTGATGGTAAGTGCTGTGTGCCTTGCGTTTTCGAATCTGAAAAACGCGTTAGGTATCTAATATATCAAAGCACCTGAAAGACCGACACCCGGATCTATAAAAATAATTGAGAGGTTGGTAACTCTTCTCATTTTAACATTTCTGAAACATTAACCAAGATGGCCTAGTATTGTTGTTGATATGAGTGTGTCGTCTCGTTTTTTCACCGTAATTCTTAAAGTTAATATAATCTGACTGAGGAATCTTAGACAAGTAAATATTTTAACTGTGGTCAAATGTAAATTAACTTTGCAATTTGCCTTCATTAGCGATTATCATCAATTTGATTACACAGATACTAATTAAACTAAACTGAGCTAGACAATGACATCTCTCAATTCAATAATGAAATGCCTTAAACTGAAAAGTGCTTTAAGTGAAGTGCTTTGAGACAATATGTATTGTTAAAAGCTCTATATAAATAAAGGTGACTTGACTTCATGTCGATCCAGTGAGCAGTGTTTCGCGTGTGATGCACGTTTGCGTTTAAATCTGTTCATCAAATTACGTTAATGTATTAGCCAGCATTTATGCTTTTGAACAAGTGCACTACATCTGGACATTTTTGTTCATGTAAAATATACCTCATTGTCATGTTCTAGACTTGTATAGATATTTAGCTTGAAATAAAAAAAATATTGTGGCAGTTTTTTTTCTCAGGGTATCGAAAATGGTATCGAATATCGATATGTTTCAAGGTATCGTATCGAAGTTCGAAATTCTAGTATCGTGACAACACTAATAGCTACCGGCCGCAGCGTCAGAAAGTATCGCGTGATATCAGGTCTCGCGATGTAACGAATTGCTTTACGGCACTGCACACATACACTATCTAAACATTTATATGCTGGCCTTCTGTGTATCATACATACCTCAGTGGACATGGCTCCGTGCATTCGCCGGCTTCTTTGAAAACAAATGCACAGGACCAGCGGGAGAAGATGGTAGGGGGGCGAGTTTTGACGACAGTGTTGTCAAATATTTATTCCGAAGCTGTAGGGGGAGCTCTGTAGAGAAACCCGCAAGCAAAAAGCGAGAAAACAGCGAAGAAATCGGCAAAGCTGCATAATGCTGCTTTAATGTAGAGTAACTGCTAGCTTAGCTCACTAGGCCTAAATTTTCCAAGTAGCTTGCCCAACACTGGAAATCCCTCTTATATGCGGAGACTACCATCCTAGAATTTCTTAAAGCTATAGTAACCAACAAATACTCTGTCTGTTGACACCATTGAAATGAGTTTTAAGTGACAATTTACAGGAGATCTGAAGCCATCAGCATAATAAATGAGGTGAAAACAGGAACTATTGTCATGAAATAAAGAGTTTTCAGCAGATCTGTTAATATTGATGAGATCATCAGCAGATCATCTCACTTTATTCTGAGCTGTTAGAAACGCATTATTTGAGTCAGGATACGATAAAAGCCTATAAAACTACTCTACTGAAAGACAATACTGTTATTTCTCACAATATAACATGGATAGATAATCAATAATAATACAAAAATAAATAAATAATCTCTCTTTATATGAACCTATGAACACATAGGCTAATATGTGAATCTAAATTCGACTTTATAATAATTATTAATTGCAATAAAGTAATTCCATCATTAACATGTTACATATTCGTATACACAGAAACTGACAATGATAATAAAACTCTTAAAAAATAAAGAAAATATAACGTTTCCTGCGTCAAACTTCATTAATATATCTAGGCCTATATTCCCATGCGTATAGATTTGATATGTCCCACGTTCATTACTCATACAGGGGCAATATAAAGTGTCTACATCAATTTTAATAAGTAAATGTAATCTGCCAAAGATAAATGTCGACATTAATAAATAAAGGTAAACAAACAGAAACACTTGGGATCGATTCCCCTCACAGATCTCAAACTTTAACTTGACATTCAGTAACAGTTCTCACTCCAAACATCGAGTCAATCACACAAACGAACACAACATCGCTCAGGTCTGAATGAACTCAACATATTCTCCTCATGCTCGCTGCTGCTGCACTAAATGTTTATTTCAGAAGGAAGACAACAGAAAAGACGCACAGGTATCGCTGTGATCGATGAAAACAATACAGAAATGAGCCTGTCGCTTAATCAAACTGTAAAGTGTGTGTGATGGTTGTGTAAATATGAGAAATACCGTGAACTGCTCTCCTCACCTCAGAAGACTCGACGCTGAAACTCTCAATGAGGGAAGAGAGACGGCGCGAGCGAGCGGTGACGTCATCGGCCGCCAACGCACGCGCGTACGGAACACCCCCGCAGCCAATCAGGGCCACGCAGATTCAGCTTTACTAGAAGCCTTCCATTATTATTATTTTAGTTACTAAAGGTGAAAGTAACTTTTTCAAGTGAAGCACAAAATAGTCAGAATAAGCAGAGGAGGATCACCTCCATTTCATTTTTTTTTCTTCATATGATGGAGTTTCAGGACACCATTAGGTCACTTGATGGAGTTTTTCGGTTCCTTGCCACTGTTGCCTTTGGCTTGCTCAGTTGGGGATATTTTGGGGATATTTAATTTAATTTTATCAATCAATAAATTCCAGAAACAAACCTTGTTGTATTATTTTAATTTAATACTGTGAAGCTGCTTTGATAAAATCTGTATTGTGAAAAGCGCTATACAAATATACTTGACTTGACTTGACTCTGTCTGAAAAGTGTTTTGGCCTGTAAAGTCCGGCTCAGTATATTCTGTAGCGTCCTAAGACTAATAGTAAAGGCATGTTGGTAGATTAGCACCTGTAGAATTTCCTTTTGTTGAAACCCCAGATAAAAGTAGAAAGCTTCTATTATGTTTAGATCCATGCGGCAGTTCGACTAGCACATTTACTTCCCATTCAAAAATGTAATATATGGCCATATATGTACATATATTTGACTTATCTGAGAACACAATATATGCCTGCAACATATATGAACATTTATGTGTCCAAACATTTGAAGAAAATATTTGAGTTCATCCATTTATGATACCATCTGCATATATTACAGTATAGTATTGGTTTCTCGCATATATGGACAACATTAAGTATAAATATGTGACATACATATTTGTTTTCCACATATTTAATAAAAGTTTGTAAACATACATGCATGTGATACTGATGTATTTGTCAAAAATGACAAAGAATACACTGCATTATTGTATTAAAAATACTATATTTGGTATTCATACAATACAGACACAAAATCTCCAACTATAGGCATACAATTACAAGGCATTCAGATATAATATATAAAACAGTACATTTTAAATATTGGCGTTTGATGTATTCAGACATTAAGTATCATCTTTTTAAACTATTCAGACAAGTACATACAACATTTCTATTATTAACTGGCATTTCATTACATGACATTTTGACAAGTACAGACAATTCATGTCAAGGTATTCAGAGTTAGACAATATTCTTTTTAACTATCAATTAGCATTTCACTGACAAGCGAAAACGCTAAAAGATTAATGTGTTTACACTATTTGGTCTGCATGGGTAAAAATGTTTTCCATTCTATGACCCCTTTGTTTTTTTTATTTTTTTTATCAATTCGTCAACTCATTACGATTCAAAAACATAAAAACATAATTAACATTCAGGTTTGGAAGATTCATAAAGAGACACTTTCTCTGAATAACTGCAGCTGGAACAGCTGTCAGATGCCCCAACTTTTTGCCAACAGCAACAAAGTGGTGTGGATTCGACAATGAAGCAAAAAAAACTGTCGCTTTGTTTCAAAATAATGTCCTATGGCATAGCAGTGTTCCCCACTTCCTAAGTCTGCAACAACAAACTTATCAACACTGAAAATACTGTTATATGTGAGGACTACAACATGCGAGTTTCTCTTTCTCTCTCTCGAATGTCTTTTAGAGTGCGTAACTTCACCATTAATTACTGCTCTGTCACGGTAACTGACAAGAAGGTCTCTCTCTATGTGATTAGCTACATTGTGGAGGGCAAGGTAGTCATCTTGCGCAAGTCTTACTTTCTCATGTCTGCCTCCAAGTGCAATGACCTCTTTACACCTTATTGCACTCTGGGTGTGTGTGGGACAGACTAAGTCTTCAAAGGCCGAAATGCATTCAGAGAATACATTTGACAGTGTTTTCTTGGCATATAAGGGCAGACCCTTCTGTAACTGAAATGTTTTGGCAATCTGCAAAGGGACCCCTTGTGTGCTCTTGATCATTTTGAGCAGGCTGTGATTATATGACTCAAATGTGAAAGCTGAATGAGCCCATAAAGGACCCCAGTTTCGCACACTTTGTGCAAGGTGAAGAGAGAGATGGACATTAAAGGACACGTTTTGTATATCATAGAGATCCCCCATTTCCATCACAAATCTCCTAAGCATGATATCTGCTTCCTGAATTTGTTGCAAGGTGACACTTTCAGTTAAGAGCAATGCCAAAGCCTTCACAAACCGTGTCCAGTGTATTAGATAGCACTCTGGTAAGATCCCTTTAAGCACTGGGATGCTATAGTTGAAAAGCCACATGTACCACTCATGTGCCTTCCAATAGTTTCTCTCTCGCAGTGATCTAGGCACTCTGGAAACACAGGAGGGTGGTTGGATAAGGTTAAGTTTGTGATCAATCACTTGGATACACCTACCTACATACCAT
The DNA here is from genome assembly GCF_965113295.1 of Leuciscus leuciscus. Taxonomy (NCBI): domain Eukaryota; kingdom Metazoa; phylum Chordata; class Actinopteri; order Cypriniformes; family Leuciscidae; genus Leuciscus; species Leuciscus leuciscus. Next base: position 6,830,060 of record NC_138725.1, read on the forward strand.
GGGTTTTCATGATTGTCACTTCCAACCCACACTCTAAAAACTCCTGGGTTGGGTTTAAAAAATATCAACATCTGGGTAGAAATAACCCAAAAATTAGTTGATCCTTTTTTAACCCAGGAGTTGGGTCAAAAATAACCTAACTTGGGTCACTATCCCAGTATGCCTTATTTCAGAAAAAAAAAACTTTGTTTTACATTATATTACACACTTCAAGCACTTTTACATTTTTATTGCATTAAATTAAAATCTATAAGAAAAAACACACACTTGGACATGTTTATTTTCATATTTATTTTAGGTCACACTGTAATAACAATATTAGAAATAAAAAATAGAAAAATAAACAACAATTCTCAGAAGAGCCTCAGGAATTTAAGCCTGGGGCCAACTTTGGGGACAAGATTTTTGATAGTGTCCTCGTCAAAGAGAAGAAATGCCTCCTCATCCTCGAGCATAGAGAGAGAGAGAGAGAGAGAGAGAGAGAGAGAGAGCCGGTCGCGCGCGCGCGCGCACTCTCAGTCTTCAAACTTTTGAGCAGGCTTCGTGATTGTAAAACATTGTGGAACAGATAATGATGGTTAGAGCAAAAGAAGTTGAATTTATTGATCTTATTTAATTTGTTTCACAGCACCAACACAACTGAGGATAAGAAGCTGAACAAAGATCACAGAACGACAGGTACATTTCATCTATTTATTACAAAGTTCCAGGAGAATTAATGTTAAGCATTAAATCGAGGATCCCAACACATTCATTTGGTTTACACAAGTTCAGAAAGTTCAAATTGTCAGAAGTGGTGATCTCCGTTTCCGTGGAGACATTGCTCTCCGCCATTTTACAGCGTGGATGACGTGCACAATTGACCCTTCGCAGGGAGCTTGATTGACAGGTGATCTGACCAATCATACTTCGCCATCCGCCATTTTGTCCGACAAAGCAGTCAGGAGAGTTAATAGATTAACATGGGAGGATTTGAACTTGAAAAACGGAATGTACTGACGCCTTTCCGTGGTTAAAACAACATTCCTTCTTATGTTTGTTCATGTTTATTTGAGGCTATAAATTAACTAGAAGGAAGAGAGGATCGGTTCACGAGCAGCTTTAACTACGGAGCCCGGGAAGTCACCTGGGAAAAAAAACAAAAACAATCCGTGGCGACGGTTTTGAAATCCGTCCGCTCAGTTTATAAACTGTACTCACGAATTCTCAAATTGTTCCCTCGGTTTAACAAATCGTGCCCACGGATTAATAAACCGTACCCACGAGTTTCTAATCCGCGCTCTCAGATTTGTAAACCGTGCCTTCAGTTTTTGCAATCTGTACCCACAAATTCACAATCCGTTCCCACGGGTTTGTAAACTGTACTCACGGATTTGTGGCTCGCTCTTATTTTAGAAGAACACGTTAACAAATCTTATTGTATATTGTTTTAAATCAAATTGTCCTAAATGCGTCTGCATGCTTAAAATGATTGTAGCGGGTATGGGGTGGAATATACGAATTAATATGAATGACACGCATCAACATTTTTTGTTTATTTGTGATAATCTTAGCACTTTATTATTATTGTCTAACCTGTATTATGACTGATATTTGACGAATTGCTTTAGTATATTCAAAGTCACTCGAATCCTTTTAATGCAGCATTTGAACCTGATGGTCCCTTTTCTTCAAAGTATAAGAGGGGAACATTTTTTAAAGAAAACTTCAGTGTAATTGAGCCGGTAGAGTATATTTTAGATCCAGAGGGGAATTGCAGCTTTCAGTATGTGCCGGTTCTAGAGTCCTTACAGCAATTGTTGAATAATGAAGACATCGTTAACAATGTTTTGACTAAACATTCAAAAGTTTCACATTTGGCATCCTTCCATGATGGTCAATATTTCAAGCAAAATGAACTTCATGCTAATGAAGAGTTCAGTATTTCACTTATACTCTACATAGATGATTTTGAAATCTGCAATCCTCTTGGAACTTCACGCAAAAAACATAAAGTCACAGCAGCGTACTGGGTACTTGCAGATGTACCATCTGATCTGAGATCACAGCTAACATCTATTCAGTTGGCTCTCCTTTGTAAAGCAAATGATGCAAAAAAAATTTGGCTATGAAGCTGTTCTGGAGCCTCTTTTAAAAGATCTCAGGTTGGTACAAATATCAAAGGCACTGTTTTTTGCATTTCAGCAGACAATCTTGGTGCTCATTCTTTGGGTGGGCTTGTAGAAAGCTTTTCTGGACATTACATATGTAGGTTTTGTATTGGACACCATTCGGACTATCAGCAAAAGGAAGTGCGTTCAGGAGCTTTTCCACCAAGAACAAAAGAGAACTATAATTTACATGTTCAGTCTATAAAGGAAAATCCTGCTCTGGTACACTGTTATGGTGTGAAGAAAGGTTGTCCCATAACCCGAAAATTAAGTTATTTTCATTTTGTAACGGGCTACCCACCAGATGTTCTACATGATCTTTTTGAAGGCATAATTCCGTTGGAATTGGCACTGTGTCTTAATGTGTTCATCCGCAAACAATATTTTACTTTGACCGAACTTAACAAGTCCATAACGCAGTTTCCATACAGATGGACTGATAAAACTGATCAACCCCAACCAATCCCAACAAATTTAGCCTCTCGCAAAAGTATAGGTGGGAACGCACATGAGAACTGGACATTATTAAGATTATTATCATTTATCATTGGGGCAAAGATACCATTGAATGATCCAGCATGGCAAGTTCTCATGAGTTTAAAAGATATTACTGAGCTTGTAGTATCTCCTATTCATACTGAGGAAAGTATTTGCTACCTAGACACACTGATTTCAGAACATCGCCACAGGCTGTTGGAAGTTTTCCCAGAGCAAAAATTAATTCCAAAGCACCATTTTTTGGAGCATTATCCTGATAAGATAAGAGAGTTTGGTCCTTTAGTTAGCCTCTGGACTATGCGCTTTGAGGCAAAACATTGCTTCTTTAAGAGAGTTATTCGACACACACACAGCTTCAGAAATGTATTAATGTCACTTGCTTCAAAGCACCAAATGATGATGGCATACCATTCACAAGCAAATGCTTTGAAATCTGAAATATGTGTCACTAAAATAACATCTCTCCCATTAGAGCTACTTGATATGGGAATACAGCAGTCTTTCAGGGAAGTTTATCCAACACAAACCTCTGTGAACTTGACCAATGTAGTGATACACCATGGAACTAAATATGCTGCTGGGATGGTTTTGCCTTATGGGTCAACTGGTGGTCTGCCTGATTTTGTTGAGATTTCACAGATTGTAATTGTTGACAGTAATATTGGTTTTATTGTGAAATTACTTAACAGCTGGTATGACGAACATTTCAGGGCATTTGTGTTGAACCACACTGGAAAAATGACCCTGGTGCAGCATAATGAACTTGGTGACACATATCCCATGACAGCATATTTTGTGGGAGGCAAACACATGGTGACACTGAAACGTCACATTGTTTGCCAGTTTTAGGTGAAAAGACTCTTGAATAACACCAACCTTAATTTAGGTTGTTTATTTATTTTATTTTTTTTGGGTCCAGATGGATTTCATTGCCTTGAAAGTTATTATAGAACACCAGAGTGAGAAGCTTACACTATCCTCAGGAATACCCAGCACTGTGGAGCAGTTACATGACACTGTGAAGGATACATTTGGAATCATTGAGGATTTTACCCTCCATTACTTGGATGAGGACTTTGGTGATTACTTTACACTCCATTCTACCAACCAGATTAAACACAAGGGTACAATAAAAGTTGTGATCATTCCCTCACTCGTGCTTACATTTACTCCGACTGAAAACCAGACTGATGTAAGCAATCAGAATGACTGTTCAAGCACTGCTACTGATACAAGGGCAGATTACCAGACTAGTGGCACATCATTTTCTTCCCAAGACACCGTTATACTAACGTCTCCTGGAAGCCCTCATAGATCATTGTGGCCAGATGATATTATCATTCCACTTTTCTCTGTGGCAACAGAGGCAGTGCTGAATAATGCCAATGAAGAATTTGGCAAAAATGGCACTTTGCTGAACAATCATCGGATCAGGTCTGAGATTCTGGAAAAATTAGCAGACTACATGTACGGCTACACAGCCTACCCTACAGGCCTTCAGATCGGTGAGGTGGCCGAGGCTTTAGTCAAAAGGCACCCATGTCTGACTGAACCAGGCAGTCGTAATGGCTGGAATGGATGGATGTATTGTCTCAAATACAAAATGGGAAATTATAGGTCAAAGCTCAGAAGTCTTGGATTTCCTGATGTTACCTGCAATTCCCTTAAAAACAAGCACCCTGATGACAGGGCACCTGCAAAGAATATAAAGAAAGCAAGAAAAGGAGAAGTGGCATTTCTCCCACTCTATCCTGCAGGAGACAGCAGGGAACAACAAGAGCTGGACCGACAACTCCTAATTGCCGAGTCACAGAAGAAAGATAGCACCGCCATCAAGAACTTGATGTGCAAAACCTTTGCACATAGAAGACAAGATATCATCAGCTTACAGATTAGCATCAAAGATACCATGGACAGATGGCCTGCCTTGTTTGACGTCTCGCAAGTGAGTAAATAGAATTTGTGTAGCGGTTAACACAGAAAATACAGACAGAAAACCTGCATGTGTTACTTTTTGCTGAATTGAAATGACAATAGATTGTGTCACCAGTTCTTTCTTTGTCTTTTCTCACCTTTGTGTTTCAGGTCAGCGCAGAGTTCCAAAGGATCACCACACGGAATCTTGAGCCAAAATTCATGTCAATGTTGGACTTGTATTCCCCCAAACTGCTGTCCCTGTTCCAAGCAAAGAAGGGTGCTGCAGGCGAGCGACATCGGGCACAAATGAGTATTCTACTTCAGGTACTACAATTGTATTCCCTCTGGAGTGGAGTGAGCCAGAGGAAGCTGATTTTTTTTTTCAGATTATCTGTCTTATGTAATACTCTTAGGTATTTAATGACTCCGTTTCAGTAAGTAATGACAGTTGTTTAAAAAAAAAAAACACCTATCCTAGCATTAACATTTCTTGCTTTTTCTGTACTTAACTCTCTCATCTTTTAGACACCCCACAATCACATCCATTTATAGTCGTGCATCTGTCTGTTCTTCTGCACCATGACTGAGTTTTCTATGTTTTGTTTTATTCTTGCTACTTGCATCTACTTTGCATCCCTCCACAAATACTAGCTATTCTATTCTGCCCATGTTTCAAGTATTAATGTTGATTTGATTGAAATTTGACATTAAAGTACAGGTTTTATTTGTTATTTAAAGATTTTCTGTTCTGCAGAGTGGAGTATCCATTCAGCAAAAACGAGAGGTCATCATTCGATGTCTTATTGACCATCTGGGAGAAGATGCAAGATCCTTGATGAAGGACTTTGAGGTTAGTCAAATAGTTTTTAGGATTTTTAAGTGCTTCTTTGGAAGTTTTAACTAATGTATTCATTGATGACTGAGATGAGATTACAAACATGCAAATGAGAAGCATAGTGAGTTAGCAGGGAGGGATTGCTCTTTGTGTGTCCCTTTCTTGTAACATGCAGTTTGAAATGGAATTGTGGAATCAGATCAGCCAAACAAGCAGTGGAGGGAGGCTTCAGCAGACTACTTAGATGCAGCGTGTGAGAAAAGTAGATAAACAAAAGCAAGACAAGCGATCAAACGCCATAGCAAAGTGGACACACTGCATACTGATTAGTATTGGGGAGATGTCGATCTTAGGAACGTTCTTAAAATTACAACGTAGTTGCTTGGCCCCGCGGGGTTGCTTGCTCTTTGCTCCGGTGATCACGCGGGATAACATCAGGCACTCTATTGATAGTAACCATGGCAACGGCTTCAGTGTGCTACACAGCTGTAGCCTATTCAACTTAAGTTAAAATTATAGGCTACATAACTTTACCTGATAGGCCTTCATCTAGTTTTGCGGGGATGCTCTGCCATGTGAATTCCCTCCTGTTGATGTCCTATTTAGTAAACGGTAATAGATTCTGGAAACTCACAAACAGCTAGGGTCAGTCTCTCTTCCAATGATTTGTGCACGTACAAAAAGTTCAAGATAATTCAAATTTGGCAGCGCAAGAAAATCATGCGATTAATCACGATTAAAAATGTTAATCGTTGCCCAGCACTAGTGTATATATATGGAGAGTCATTTATAAATAAACTACCAAATACTTTGGACTCCTGTGTGCATTTTTTAATATTGACACTCAAATTATTACAAAGAAAGTGAGCTCTAACTACTAATCTTTACAATGTCTGCAGAATGCTGCAAATGCACCCATCAGTGTTCAAGAGGAGTTTGCAGACGAGGTGATGAAGATTTACCTGCTGTGGAACGAAAATGGGTCAGTCAATGAACCTACAGATGTAGGGATTGTGATTGAGGGCATCACTGTTCTCAGCAGTCTTGGGGATCTTAGCAGAGCCTGCCTCTATTTGTTGGGACTAACATATTCCTTGGATCTGAGATACCCCAAGAATCTCAAATACAGTTTTGAGGTTTTCCAAAAGGTACTGCTGGAGCTGGATCCTGGAAACCTTTCAAACAAGGTACAGAGACTGAAAAATTACCTGCGTACCTAACTTGCTGACTACTGTCCAACAAGATGCTCTTTTAATGTAGGTATTGGCAAGGTATACTTGTTCTGACGGTAACCTGGTTTAAGAGTTAGTTGATGTATTGTTTTACTGTTTACACACACACGAGTCAGCTGATGTATTGTCTTTAATGTTTACTCGAGAGTATTGCATTTGTGACTGGTTCTGAATGTTCTGTTGTGTAATTTTACTGTAAGAGTCAATGTTCTTGGTATATATCTGCCTGATCTGCAATCTTCAATTAAGCCCATTTTACCCATAGCATGGACATTTTCCCATGCACATTGCTCAGGTCGAATGTCGAACAGTTTTTATATTTTCCAAGTTTAAATGGAACATTAACAGTTATTTTGCCTTAAAAGTTCAGTGTATCAGATTTAAGGGGTTCAATTTACTCTACAAAGTTTAAAATATTCAAATATTGGTGTGTTTGAGGTGATAGTTAAAGGTGGTGTTGGACTGTCCAACATTAGTGTTTTACTTTTTTTTTTTTTTTGTCCTACCTATTAACATCCATGATGGGAGCAGAATATTAGACACCTCCGAATATAATGTAGTCCAGTACAACACCATCACCAATGACCTTAAAACATGTTAACATCTGTGTGACAGTTAACAAACCATTAACATGAAATGCATCATAAAAGTAGATTTTATAGCAGAGCAGCTGTATTAAATTGCAATAGAGTATTTGAGGTGTGCCTAATGATTTGGCCTGTCAGTGTATATCTACAGAATTGTAGACATCGTTACATATGTTACATATGTCATTTAAACATATTTTGACAAATAAATGTCTAATTAAAATGTCATATTTGTGCAGTTGCTTTATTTAGGCTATCTAGATATATTGATGTCAAGTGTATTCTAGTCTTGAAGATAAAGGGTAAAAATTAGTTTAAAAAATGAAGTACATGCAACACATTTCTTTTGTTAAATTATAGTATTGTTTCCAGTTATATCTACTTAGCATTTTGGTAATATCTACACAATTTTATTATTGTTTTTCACCAAAGGTTACGATTACATTGACTTAAGATTTTAATTAGATCTACCCAATTTTATTATTGTTTTTCACCAAGGGTTACGATTACATTGACTTAAGATTTTAATTAGATCTACCCAATTTTATTATTGTTTTTCACCAAGGGTTACGATTACATTGACTTAAGATTTTAATTAGATCTACTCAATTTTATCTGTCAGGATACTAAATTTAGTTATTCAGATCTACTTAATTTTTTTAACTTACATTTACTAAATTCATAAGTTATATTTACTTGATTTCACAGCTTTTAAATTTACTCAATATTTTTAAGTGTAAAAATGTTTCACCAATAAAATTAAGTTTATCCCAGTAATAGTTTTTAGAGTGTATAAGTTTATATATATATATTATATATAAGATTTATTTTTGTTAATAGGCTATATCTTCATTCATTACCTAGAGATATAAGTAGTCAAAACACAACAGAAAATTTTACAACATTGTGTTCTTATTTTGTTTAATTAACGAAATGTCAATCTTCGTCTTTATAACAGACAATACAAAAATCTTCAAGATGTATAACGGATTGTCGGTCACTTTATAAACAGTCCTTTTTTAATGGAATAATACACCCTTATAATAAAGAAAAAGCTTCAGTGATAAAGAATATGAACGCAATGCATTTAATTATAGCCATACGTTAAGCGTTTTAGAACCCCTTTATTATAAAGAAAATAGGTGGCTCTTAACGTGTCTTTCTATGGTAGGATGGCATTACGGTGCACAGCAAATATTCAATGCATGCAATGCAAATATTCAATGGTAGCTATTCAATGCAAAACAAAAATGCAAAATACAAGTAGGCCTAGCCAATAAAATAAACAAATTATTGTGGCATTAATTAGCCCATAAACAATGTTTATTTTAAAGCCTAAACGAATTTGTTTAAAGAAAAACACCAGCGTTGGGCGTTTATCTGCAGGCTAAGTATTTCAGCCGCCCTTTTCAAACTGGCGCAATAAAATGCAACAGAATTTGATTAGTTAAACATGAAGAGGATTATCCGTCTGGCATGGCCGCTCACTCTAACGTTATCCTAGATAAATGTTTGCTATTATGAAGCGCATATCCAAGTGTTTGTGCGGAGTGTGGAGCGCGCACTATGACATGGAGGCGCCGGTGCCATCACTCGCATTTTCCTATCAACAGTGGAAACAACTTAAAATACTCCATCATTTCTGGTCATACAGAAAATAATAATACATCAGTCGCAACTACTTTTATTTGTGTAAACTCACAACAACAAGAAAACGGTGTGCTTTTGTAAAATAAAATAAAACGAACAGGGCGCGCTTTCATGATCTCTGTGAATTGGAGCGCGCCTCAAAAATGAACTGAAAAACAGTGTATAGACAAGCCTCACAGACATGAGAAATATAACTATAAAGTTTATAAAAAAATGTCCACCAACGAAAAAAAATCCAACCGAAAGCAAATACTACCATCTGATTATGTGATCCTGTCCGTATGAAAGGCGCGTCTCCATTACAGCGGAGATGTATGGAGATATGTTTGCAGGCAGCCTACACTGATTTAGAAAAGACTAGTTCATTAATAAACAATTAAAATGCTTCGTTATTTTTTTCAGATACATTTATTATATCATTAGCCTACTTTTGCCGGCGCTTTGCGGCAAGTTTTATGCATGCGCTTGAGCGCGGAATATAGACTATAGTCTACATGCACCCAGGATTGAATATAAACGTGCGATTAGTCCTAATTGCTTAAATGAATGACTACTAGTCTAGAAAAATCCTTTAGTCTATGGCAACTCTAATCAATAGCCTACATTTAATATTTGAAATTATTTCATTAGTAATTAGTATCCAGCTCTGCACATTTAATTAGTTGAGTTAGCATAATTAATGAACTAATAAAATAATAAAATACTATTTTAATTAAGATACTAACCATATATTTCTATATAGCATTGCTTATTCCACCACACAAAGGACTGTTTATAAGGTGAACAATCCGTTATACATGTGAAGATTGTAGGCTGTATCTTGAAGATTTTTGTATTGTATTGTATCTTCTGTTTGACGAAGATTGACATTTCGTTAATTAAACAAAATAAGAACACAATGTTGTAAAATTTTCTGTTGTGTTTTGACTACTTATATCTAATGAATGAAGATATAGCCTATTAACAAAAATAAATCTTATAATATATTATATATATAAAAAAAGTTTATAGGCCTATTTAAAACATATTTTCAAAAAAGGGCCTCATTGATTAATTTTGCATGATTGGGGGCTGCTGCTATTTGCTTTAGCTTTTTGAACGTGTGATAAAGGCGCGATAGGCTGTCAATTTTATGTGGATAAAGGCATATTTTGTACATGACTACACGTCCTTATAAGGGCAAAAAAAGATGTCGTTTTAACGACATATCTCGTTATTACGAGAAAAAGATGTCGTTTTAACGACATAAGATCTCGTTATTACGAGAAAAAGATGTCGTTTTAACGACATAAGATCTCGTTATTACGAGAAAAGATGTCGTTAAAACGACATAAGATCTCGTTATTACGACATAATTGAGGGAAAAAAATAATATGTATGTGTCACCGTACGATTGCAACCTGTCTTTTGAAAATCATATTTCATATGTTACAAAAACAGCCTTTTTCCACCTTAGAAACATTGCTAAGCTACGTAATATGCTATCAGTTTCTGATGCAGAAAAGTTAGTTCATGCATTCATGACCTCGAGACTGGATTACTGTAATGCTTTATTAGCTGGTTGTCCTGCATCCTCAATAAACAAGCTACAGTTAGTCCAAAATGCCGCCGCTAGAGTTCTTACGAGATCAAGAAAATATGATCATATAGCACCGATTTTATCATCACTGCATTGGTTACCTATAAAGCTCTGTATTAATTATAAGGTATTGCTACTGACTTATAAAGCCCTAAACGGCTTAGCTCCAGTCTATTTAACGGATCTTCTATCGCCCTATAATCCATCGCGCTCTTTAAGATCACTAAATTCAAGGCTTTTGGTCATACCTAGGATATCCAGAACCACCAAAGGAGGGAGAGCATTTTCATATTTGGCTCCAAAACTCTGGAATAGTCTTCCTGATACTGTTCGTTGCTCAGACTCGCTCTCCCAGTTTAAAACTAGATTAAAGTCGCATCTCTTCAGCCAGGCATTCATATAATCCTACAGTTCAAACTACAATCCGGCCTCTAGCTCATAAATGCCAGAGGAGAACTGGCCCCCGACTGAGCCTGGGTTCTCCCAAGGTTTTTTTTTTCTCCATTAGGTCACCTGATGGAGTTTTAGGACACCATTAGGTCACTTGATGGAGTTTTTCGGTTCCTTGCCACTGTTGCCTTTGGCTTGCTCAGTTGGGGATATTTTGGGGATATTTAATTTAATTTTATCAATCAATAAATTCCTCTTGAAACAAACTTTGTTGTATTATTTTAATTTAATACTGTGAAGCTGCTTTGATACAATCTGTATTGTGAAAAACGCTATACAAATAAACTTGACTTGACTTGACTTGAGACTAGACTCAGTCAAATCAGCTACTGGGCTGACAACATTTTAAAATCCTGTGCACAGGGCTGTACATGACTGTACATGATTAATTTTCTGTGTAGCAGGATGACAGCCATTTTCCAAAGCTGAGCGAAGTCAACTTTAAAAGTGGTTACCTACGGCACTCAGCCTTCATTTACATTTATGCATTTTGCAGACACCTTTATCCAAAGCTTACATTTGTCAACTGTCAATTAGTTCATGGCCAGTCTCCTCGAGAGCAACTTGGGGTTAAGTGCCTTGCTCAAGGGCACAACGGTGGTGACCAGGATTCGAACTCACAAATTCCAGGCTACTAGCATACTAGCCAGGTTCCTTAACTGCTGTGCTACCACCAGCCCTTTTGGCTTCGTGTCTGCGTCCGAACCACACCCGTGGAGATATCTGCGAACAAATGGACAATCATTCATGGGGCTGCAGGTAGTGCATCCCAGAATTTTCAGTGTATATGTTCAAATTCACATTCGGCGTTCCAAAAAAAAAAGGTTTGTTTCGATGAGAGGTGGTGGTCGTGTTTGGCACTATGACCCTATCTCGCCTGCAAATTAAATTGGTGAAAAACTGGCCGCCATGCTTAAACACTGATTGCAGAAGTGTGGCCTTACTTGCATACTCACATACTTTGTCACTCAATTTTACTTAAAGATTAAATAAAGATTTTTTTTATTTTTTTATCTTGGTGATAAGTTTATCCACCAGTGTTTTGTCTGCTTTATACCTAAAACTTTTTTCTTTAAAATCTACCTTCTCAGATGCAGTTATGTCAAAGCACTCAGTTTCGGCTGGCCAGATCGGAACAACCCTGAATGGGAAGATGGCAGAGCTAAGACTGGCAATGTCCCAGAAAAATGTTAATTAAAAATGAGTGTGTTTCCCCAGTGAGTGAGTTTGTAAATGTTTTAAATGTGGCTAAAAGTTTGAAAATGTAATACTGAGGGAAAAAAGTTAGCACTTTGAAAAGGCTTTAAAAATAAAATAAATTCTGAAGTTAAATGAAGTTAAAAGTTTTTACTTGAAAAGTTTGTACTTGTCAAGTCTGTACTGAAAAAAAAAAATTTAATAAAAAAATGTTTAAAAATTATTTGAAAAGACTTGGAATTGTGTGTTCTGTGGAATGAGTACAAATATATGTGCAGGCTGTAAAAAATATAGTTGTGCCACTAATATAAGTGAAAGTACATGGTGTCATCATATTAGAAGCATATTTGTATCCCTAATATAAGTGAAAGTATGTACTATGGAAATAAGTACATATATGCAACATATATGCGTCTTACATATATTTCACATTTATGTGCATATACGGGAAAATATATGGCACTTACATGAAAACGGCCATTTTTGCTATATTTTGAAATATATGTTTCATTTACATTTATGCATTTGGCAGACGCTTTTATCCAAAGCGACTTACATTGCATTATCCTATACATTTATACATAGGCATGTGCAATCCCCTGGGATCGAACCCACAACCTTGCGTTGTTAACGCAATGCTCTTACCACTGAGCTACAGGAAAGCTTCATATCTTTCATATATCAAGTTTCACATAGACACATAGACATATATGAAACTTGATACAGTTTAAATGTTCTTGGAACATGACCTAAAGATAAAGATGAGTTTGTGGAAATTGCAGTAATTTGCAAGAGACAACTTCTCACTTTGAGCACACGAATGCGTGTGTCGTTTATTTCTCAAGGAAAACAAAACCACTGAAGGATAGCGCTGATCAGCGTCCCGCGTCATCACGCCTTCCCAACATCTTAAAGGGACCGCGATCCCTGAACAGTTATGCAGAAAAACAGTGTACAGAACTACACTTAATAACAAAGGTGAATTATGTCTTTCACATTCACTACACACGTCCCCCCAGAATTCACCATAACAGAAAAACCAAACAGTCAACGTGGAGGTGGGCGTATCAACCGGCCACAACGACTGCGCTGTACCGAAGGTCGAGGAGACCCCAATGCAGCCGGTGTAACGTCCTTACACGGGTGAGGGGCATGGAGTGTGGAAGGCTTGAGTGGGATAGGAGCACAGGGTGGGGGCAGAGCAGGAGGCCGTCCGCGCCGTGGGGGCTGGGCCAGGTCAATGGGCCTGGCCACGTCCAAATGAGCCGGTTTAAGGCGGTCGATGGAGAGTCGCTCCGGTTTGCCACCCCTGTCCACCACAAAGTGTTTGTCCCCTGTCTCCAGAACCCGGAATGGGCCCTCGTAGGGCGGGCGTAGTGATCCCCTGTGGGCATCGTGGCGAATGAAGACATAGTCGGCTGTTTGAAGTCCTGCGGGGATGTGCGACTGAGGGAGGCCGTGACGGGAAGTGGGGATGGGTGCAAAAAGCCTCGCATTATCCAGTAGAGTAGACCGCTGGAGAGAAGCAGACCAGGGAACGGTGGTGTTAGGGACAAAATCCCCTGGCACTCGCAGCGGCTGTCCGTAAACAAGTTCCGCGGATGAGGACTGAAGGTCCTCCTTTGGTGCAGTCCTGATGCCCAGCATCACCCACGGGAGCTTGTCGACCCAGTTGCTGTCTTTGAGGCTGGCACGCAGGGAAGCCTTCATCGACCTATGAAAACGTTCACAGAGTCCGTTAGCCTGCGGGTGATATGCAGTCGTGCGGTGGAGTTTCACTCCGAGGCTCTGTGCGACAGCATCCCAAAGCTCGGACGTGAATTGCGCACCTCGGTCAGAGGAAATGTCCGAAGGGGTACCAAAACGGGCAATCCAGGTGCCAATAAATGCCCGTGTCATCTCGACAGACGTCACGGATGTCAGTGGCACAGCCTCAGGCCAACGGGTGGTCCTGTCAACCATGGTTAACAAATATGTGAAACCTTGAGAGCAGGGCAGAGGACCAACCAGGTCCACGTTTACGTGGTCAAAACGCCTCTCAGGAACCGGGAATGATTCTAATGGGGCTTTAGTGTGGCGGTGTACTTTGGCCCGTTGGCACTCAACACAGGTGTTAGCCCAGTCCCTAACGTCCTTCTTGAGGCCGTGCCAAACAAATTTAGCTGCAACAAGTCTCTGTGAAGCTTTCGCACCTGGGTGGGAGAGACCATGGATGGCATCAAACACTTGTCGTCTCCACCCCGAGGGAACGACAGGCCGAGGACTACCTGTGGAGATGTCACACAGGAGCGTTGTGCCGGCATCGGCAAAAACCACGTCCTCAATCTGCAGCCCAGTAGTAGAGTTTTTCAGATCTTGCACGTCTGGGTCTGTGGTCTGAGTCGCTGCCATGCGGTTGTAATCTAAACCAAGATGGACTGCCCCTGCCACGGCCCGTGATAGGCAGTCCGCCACGTGGTTGCTCTTACCGGCAACGTGCTGCAAGTCCGTGGTGAACTCGGAAATGTAAGACAGATGCCGTTGCTGGCGGGCGGACCATGGCTCAGCCACCTTGGCCATGGCAAAAGTCAGCGGCTTGTGGTCCACAAAAGCAGTGAAGTGTCGGCCTTCTAGCAGGGAACGAAAGTGTCTAATGGCGAGGTAGAGACCCAGCAGCTCCCGGTCGAAAGTGCTGTATTTCCGCTCACAAGGGCGCAGCTGACGGCTAAAGAAAGCCAGCGGCTGCCAGGCCCCGCCTACCCACTGCTCGTAAACAGCGCCAACAGCGTAATCCGAGGCGTCCGAGGTGATGGCAATGGGGGCTGTAGAAGAAGGATGCGCCAGCATGGTGGCGTTCGCTAGTGCTGTTTTAGTGGCATCAAAAGCCTTGACTCTGCTCTCAGTCCAGTCCACAGCGTGTTTGGGTTTACCCTTCAGGGCCTCGTGCAAAGGCCCCATGAGCTGAGCGGCTCGAGGGATGAAGCGGTGATAAAAATTTACCATGCCGAGGAACTCCTGCAGGGATTTGACAGTGGGTGGGCGTGGGAACTGTATGACTGCCTCCACCTTTGATGGGAGAGGAACTGCCCCGTCCTTAGTGACTCTGTGTCCTAGGAAGTCGATGGTGGAGAGGCCAAACTGGCACTTGGCGGGGTTGACAATTAGTCCATGGTGGCTAAGCCGCTCAAAAAGGGTTTGGAGGTGCGCCAGGTGCTGAGACTTGGACGTGCTTGCTACCAGGATGTCATCCAAGTACACAAAAAGGAAAGGCAGGTCCCGCAAAACAGAGTCCATGAGGCGCTGGAAAGATTGGGCAGCGTTTTTAAGGCCGAACGGCATGCGCAGGAACTCAAACAGACCAAACGGCGTGATCACTGCTGTTTTGGGAATGTCCAGTGGGTGTACCGGCACCTGATGATATCCCCGGACGAGGTCCACCTTGGAAAAAATTACCTTGCCAGCCAGGTGTGCTGAAAAATCCTGTATGTTCGGGACTGGGTATCGATCAGGTGCCGTTGCCTCATTAAGCCGCCGGTAGTCGCCACACGGGCGCCAACCGCCGCCAGGTTTGGGGACCATGTGGAGGGGTGATGCCCATGGGCTGTCGGATCGGCGTACTATGCCCAGGCGTTCCATGTTTGCAAACTCAGCCTTTGCAATGGCGAGCTTGGTCGGGTCGAGGCGCCGAGCGCGGGCGTAAACGGGTGGACCAGCAGTGGCAAGATGGTGCTCCACACCATGCTTCACAGTAGATGCAGAGAAAGTGGGCTGAGTGAGGGCTGGGAAACTGGCCAGTAGACGTTGGAAGTCATCGGAAACTGAGAGCATGTTAGACAGTCGGACGGGGTCAGCCTCGCTGAGTGTGCACGTATAAGAACAAAACGTGACAGCATCAATCAGACGGCGGTTCTTAACATCTACCAACAGTCCATGTGCACACAAAAAATCTGCGCCGAGGAGGGGAAAGGCAACCTTTGCAGTAACAAAGTCCCAACCGAACTGCTGTCCTCCGAAACACAGTTCAACATACCTCGTTCCATATGTGCGGATGGGGCTATCGTTGGCAGCTTCCATAGGGGGGCCGTGGCTGTCGGTCACCATGTCCAAACGGGATGCAGGCAGAACGCTCCTTTGTGCTCCCGTGTCGCACAGAAAACGGCGACCGGAGATGCTATCGCGGATAAAAAGCAGCCTGCCTACTCGGCCGACACTCATGGCCACTACTGAGCGCCGGCCCTGGCATTTCCCGAAACACTGAAACTGCAGATGCTGACGATTCCCAGAATTCGGGGAGTTTGAGGGTGACAGCGTTCGCGGTCATGATCGCGTCGCGTCTCTGGATACGTCCAGCAGACTAATGTCGGGGTCACCAGTGTGGAAATTGCAGTAATTTGCAAGAGACAACTTCTCACTTTGAGCACACGAATGCGTGTGTCGTTTATTTCTCAAGGAAAACAAAACCACTGAAGGATAGCGCTGATCAGCGTCCCGCGTCATCACGCCTTCCCAACATCTTAAAGGGACCGCGATCCCTGAACAGTTATGCAGAAAAACAGTGTACAGAACTACACTTAATAACAAAGGTGAATTATGTCTTTCACATTCACTACAAGTTAATAATATTGAGGAGAGGCTCTTCCACTATAGGTAACACTTCTTTCAATAGTTTAGTTGGTATAGGATCTAATAAACATGTTGTTGTTTTAGATGAAGTGATACGTTTATTTAACTCTTTTTGTTCTATAGTTGTAAAGCACTGTAATTGTTCTTGCGGGGTGATAATTGAAGCTGAATTATAAGGCGCAATTGAAGATTGAACGTTTACAATTGTGGTTCTGATGCTTTCTATTTTCTCAGTGAAGAAGTTCATGAAATCATTACTACTGAACTGTAACGGGATATTTTGTTCGGGTGACGTCTGTTTATTTGTTAGTCTAGCCACGGTGTTAAATAAAAACCTTGGATTGTTTTGGTTGTTTTCTATTAGTTTGTGGAGGTGCTCAGCCCTGGCAGCTTTTAGGGCCTTTTTATAACGTGACATACTGTCTTTTCCACGCGATTCTAAAAACCTCTAAATTAGTTTGTTTCCATTTACGCTCTAAAATACGGGTTTCTCTCTTTAAAACATGCGTAGTATTGTTGTACCATGGTGCTTTAATTTTCTCTCTGACCTTTTTTAATTTAATAGGTGCAACCACATCCAATGTTCTAGAGAGAATGGTGCTCATAGTGCTAGTTAGTTCTTCTAGTTCATCTGTTTGTTTGGGTTCAGGCAGCAGCTGAGACAGATTAGATAAGCAATTTGAGAAATTATCTATGGTGGATGGGAGGACAGTCCTGCCTGGTTGATAACGCGCCGCCGCATGACATATTACAGCAGTACATAATATGCAAGTTACCATGAAGTGATCAGTGACATCATCACTTTGTGGAATGATATCTATATCGGTTGGATCGGTTCCATGTGATATAATTAAATCGAGTGTATGATTAAGACGATGAGTTGGTCCGGTGACGTTTTGCTTGACCCCAAATGAATTTAATAAATCTGTAAACGCAGCCCCTAACGCATCATTTGGATTATCTACGTGTATGTTAAAATCTCCAACAATTAATGCTTTATCGACATTGACTAATAGGTCTGAGAGAAAATCTGCAAACTCTTTTAGGAAATCAGCGTAAGGCCCTGGCGGTCTATATACGGTAGCCAAGGCTAGAGATAATAGGGATGTTTTTCTAACATCTAAGAGCGTAGCATTTAGTACAAGTACTTCAAATGAAATAAACTTATAACCCGTTTTCTGAGTAACATGAGAATATCTCTATAGATTGTTGCAACACCGCCGCCACGGCCAATCAGACGGGGCTCATGCTTATAACAGTATCCAGATGGAGTAGACTCATTTAGACCGAATTATCACGGTTTAATCATTTGGTTTAAGCCAGGTTTCAGTAAGGCAAAGTACATCGAAGCTATTATCTGTGAGTATTTCATTTACAATAACTGCCTTAGGTGTGAGCGATCTAATGTTTAGAAGACCTAGCTTTAGAAATTGTTTTTGTTTACTAATAGCAACATTTTCTGTTTTAATAACAATTAGATTTTTCCTAGATCCTGCAGTAGATTTATTATTTGATCTCACTAAACGAGGAATAGACACGGTTTCTATGCAATGTTCTACACTAGTATTTATATCAGTTAAGTTGGTGCAGCAGAGACTATGATTTGGACTTTTGGTTACTAGTCAAAGGGTATTTAACATTTTGGAGATGTTATCCGACAGAAGATCCGCTCCAAATCTGCTTGGGTGTAAGCCATCAGCACGGAAAAGCCTAGGACGCTCCCAAAACAGATTCCAATTATTTACAAAGAGCAGTTTCTGCTCATTGCACTATGACATTAACCATTCATTTAGCGCAAATAATCTGCTGAACTTTTCATGCCCTAGTCGGTACGTGGGAAGCGGTCCTGACACAATGATCGTTGTTTCAGGCGATGTGCTGCGTACCGTATCGATCAGATTCCTGAAGTCTTTCTTCAGAATCTCCTTCTGGCGCAGCCTGATGTCGTTCACTCCCGCGTGCAGGACCACAGTTCTGACGCGCTCGTCACCGTTCAGGATCTCGGGAACGCGAGCAGCGATTTCAGAAACACGAGCACCAGGAAAGCAGTGACTGTGCACCTTACTTTTACCTAACGTAGCGTGTGCGTGCCGAACAATGGAATCGCCGATGATCACAGCATCGCGTTCTGTTTCGCGTAGAGGGGAGAAGCGGTTTTGTGTGGATAACTCGAAAACCGGGAGGGTCGGAGAGAGTCTTGGTCAAAACCTGACTCGCGTCTTCCGCTGCGGAACCACCCAGGCTTTGTGGTGGCGTGTTGGAGCCGGAGTGAACGAGACCATGGCTGATCGCGACCGATGCTGGGGAATGCACGGAGTAGACGCGGTCGGAGTCAGCGGGTTAGTAACATTAAACACTGATTTGTGTGCATTGGCGCGTGATGTTTCAAGAGCTAAACACCGGTCTCTCAGCTCGGCCTGTCTCAATAAAAGGTCGTGGATCTGTTTCTCAACAGCTTCCAGCTCAGACTGCAGTGCGTGCAGCTCAAATGTGTCCTCACCTGCACCAAAAGGTAAACTACTTACATCTGATATATTCGCCATTTTAACAGATGGACAGTGAGTTAGCAACGAAGCTACCAGTGATGCTATCAATATTAATACTAATTTATGACTGAAGTCTTGGATATAATCCGTCTTTTTAGTGGTAAGGGTGTAGAGTAGACGCACGATAGGCGAAAAAATGTTTGTTTGTAAATGAGTGTGGAGAAGACGCGTTCAGTCGTGATCCACTGGAGTAACCTATAAGAGTATCCGGAGTTGGATCACTAAGGCTTGAGACGCGTCTGCTCAACAGTCCGCGTTGTAACTATGAGGTTTGAGCAGTAGTGCTTCTCAGTGAGGAAAAGTAGAAAATGTTCGTTGTAAGTGAGTTTAAAGAGAAAAATCAAGAATTATAAATCAAATCGATAGAGCTCCAAAAACAACAACGCGTTCAGACGCGACGCATCTGTAGATCACTCAAAGTAGTAAGAGTAAAGAGTAGGCTAGTTTAAAAGTTTCAAGTTTTTCATTCAAGTAGTTTACCAGATAGATTATTATATGTAGGCTTAATATTGTAGGCTAAGCCTACCCATGTAGATTTTTTTTTTTTATTAATTTTATGTTGCTTAATGTTTCACATGATACAGGTGAGCCAGTGCACAATTATATTTTATGTATTTAAATTTTCTGTGCATCATTTATTTTGTTAAACTACATAAATGCCATTATCTGTACCATATCCCAACTGTTACAATAAAACATCAATTGAGCAATATAACATGCATTTTTATTCAGTAGCCTATAAGAAATATTTTGCTTTTTATGTTAAAGACACTATTGATACCGTGATAAATTTACATTCTCAGGAAAATAGCCGCTTATCAGTTAATCGTTAATCGATCGATAAGGTCAATCAATTAATGATTAATGAATTAATCGCTAATTTGCATCCCTAGTCCAAACCATGTTAAGTTTTCACTTTCTCCTCAACTTTTCCCTTAATTTACCAGACACACAAGTCAGATTTTTTTTTTTTTTTTATTCAAGTTGAAGCTGCCTGTTGGAGGTGAAAACATACAATTAAATGTTGTAAAAAACAAAAAGGTCATGTGTCATTGTTTTAAATATGGCAGTTCTACTTGCATTTTTCTCAAGCTGTTGGATTTCCAGCACCAACTTTCTTATCTTGAGTTTTTTATATTGTATGTCAGTATCTATGGCTTCCATTTGTTTCAGGAGATAGCGTTTGTAGACTCCCTTTATGTTCTCTGGGTTCTGTAGGAACAGAAATTTAAGTTATTTGATTGAGTGCTCTTGGCACTTTTTTTGTAATTTCTTAATACTCACTTGGTCACATGTGGTCCCAGACTGAGAGGGCTCTAGAAGGGTGTCAGCATCCTGCTGCCAATAATAATAATTCTCAGCACATGAAAATAAACTACTTACCGTGATCTCAGACTGTGGTGAAGTGGTTTCTCCACTGCATGGATCTTCATATGTAGATTCAGGTAAGTTTTATAGGAGAAAATCTTTCCGCACTGATCACACTTGTAAGGTTTCTGTCCAGTGTGGTTCCTCTCATGTGATCTCAGATTTGATGACTGACTGAATCTCTTGTCACAGTGTGAACACTTGTAAGGTTTTTCTCCAGTGTGGATCATCTCATGTGCTTTCAGATTTGATGACTGACTGAATCTCTTGTCACAGTGTGAACACTTGTAAGGTTTTTCTCCAGTGTGGATCCTCTCATGTTTTTTCACAGATGATGAGTGACTGAATCTCTTGTTACAGTGTGAACACTTGTAAGGCTTCTCTCCAGTGTGGATCCTCTCATGTTTTATCAGAGATGATGTCTCACTGAATCTCTTGTCACAGTGTGAACACTTGTAACGTTTCTCTCCAGTGTGGATCCTCTCATGTGTTGTCAGATTTGCTGACTGACTGAATCCCTTGTCACAGTGTGAACACTTGTAAGGTTTTTCTCCAGTGTGGATCCTCTCATGTTTTATCAGAGATGATGAGTGACTGAATCTCTTGTCACAGTGTGAACACTTGTAAGGCTTCTCTCCAGTGTGGATCCTCTCATGTTTTATCAGAGATGATGTCTCACTGAATCTCTTGTCACAGTGTGAACACTTGTAACGTTTTTCTCCAGTGTGGATCCTCTCGTGTGTATTCAGATGTGCTGACTGACTGAATCTCTTGTCACAGTGTGAACACTTGTAAGGTTTTTCTCCAGTGTGAATTCTCTGGTGCAGTTTTAAACAGTTCGCTGTAGTAAAAGTCTTCTCACACTCAAAGCACATGTACTCTCTTACATGTGTATGTTCTTTCTCATGTTTATGTAAATATTGCAGCAGTGAAAAACTCTTTCCACACACAGAACATGAATGCGGCTTCTCCTTCGTATGAACTGTCAGGTGTTTCTTCAGGTGTGATGCACTAAGAAATGTTTTGCCGCACTGATCACATGAGAGTGGCTTCTCTCTGGTGTGGATCCTCATGTGAACATCAAGACTTCGTTTGGTTGTGAAACTCTTCCCACACTGAGTGCAGGTGAAAGATTTCTTGGCTCTTCTTTTGTTTAAAAAATTATTTTTAGTCTTTGAGCGACTCAAAGGTTTTTCTCCAGGTTTGACATGATGTCCCTCCTTCACTTCACTCAGTTCTTCACTCTCCTCCTTCACTTCACTCAGTTCTTCACTCTCCTCCTTCACTTCACTCGGTTCTTCACTCTCCTCCTTCACTTCACTCAGTTCTTCACTCTCCTCCTTCACTTCACTCAGTTCTTCACTCTCCTCCTTCACTTCACTCAGTTCTTCACTCTCCTCCTCCACTTCACTCAGTTCTTCACTCTCCTCCTTCACTTCACTCAGTTCTTCACTCTCCTCCTTCACTTCACTCAGTTCTTCACTCTCCTCCTTCACTTCACTCAGTTCTTCACTCTCCTCCTTCACTTCACTCAGTTCTTCACTCTCCTCCTTCACTTCACTCAGTTCTTCACTCTCCTCCTCCACTTCACTCAGTTCTTCACTCTCCTCCTTCACTTCACTCAGTTCTTCACTCTCCTCCTTCACTTCACTCAGTTCTTCACTCTCCTCTTCACTCTCCTCCTTCACTTCACTCAGTTCTTCACTCTCCTCCTTCACTTCACTCAGTTCTTCACTCTCCTCTTCACTCTCCTCCTTCACTTCACTCAGTTCTTCACTCTCCTCTTCACTCTCCTCCTTCACTTCCATCAGGTCTGACATGAAAGAAACAAATATTACATTTAATTTTCAGTACATCAAAATAATTCAAAGAGAGAAATATAAAGTGAAAGGACATGAAAGTGAGCCCTGATGTAATAGTAGAAAAAACTGTTATAAAATATTGTGATAATTTGATGCCTTTTTATAAATTGATTGTACTGTATGTCTTTCCATGAATGAGGAAAATTTATCTTCCAATTATTATTTTTAAAACATTATAGTCACGAATCCCTTGTTTCTTTAGCAAGAACTATTAAACATATTTGATCAATGACAAAATTATCTAACATGATATTAACATTAAAATATACAATACTGCCATTTTGACACCAACTTTGAGATTGAAATTATATTTGACTAAAAACGTTATAATTATTAATGGCCGTTCACACTAGACTTTTCCTTGCACTGACTTCCATTCATGCGCATGTGAAAGTGGGACACCAGAAACACAAGCTCAAGTGAATTACCCTGTGAGAAATAACACAAGCGTTTAGCATTCAAGTGGAGTGGATTGTTTATTTTTACATTTTGAATTATTATTATTTGTTATATGTTACATTTATTTCAGTCATTTCACGACCGTTGCAGCGTCTGTAGAAAGTTGCTCAAAGTGTAGAGTGGACGCGGCTTTAACTATTTTTAAAGTAACATTTTTTATTATCTTTATCTATGTCCTACACGATCGATTGCTCCTGTCTGCCTCGCTGCCTGCTGTGAGTGTGTCTGCTTCGGTGCTGTAAGCTCCGTCTTAGCCTCGTATTTCCTTGTTTTGAACCATCATTTACTACAATTTCTAGTTGTTTATATTACTACTAAATACAGCTTACCCAACCCTGGCATCGTTAGCTTCCGTTACTACTAGCACAACACGCTAGTAATTCGCCACCGTGCGCTCAGCTATTTTTATTTATTTATTTTCTCTCGCGCCTCTGAGTTCATAAAAGCTCAGGTGAGTAAGAAACACTCAACAAACACGGTGAGTAATGTCTTGTCCTGTTATTATCATGCGTTACGTCTGAATGCGTTGTTGTTTTTGGAGCTCTATCGATTTGATTTATAATTCTTGATTTTTCTCTTTAAACTCGCTTACAACGAACATTTTCTACTTTTCCTCACTGAGAAGCACTAACGTTACTGCTCAAACCTCATTGTTACAACGCGGACTGTTGAGCAGACGCGTCTCAAGCCTATTAGTTATCCAACGCTGCATACTCTTAAAGGTTACGTCCGTGGATCACGGCTGAACGCGTCTTCTCCACAATCACTTATAAACAAACATTTTTTTTTTTTTTTTTTTTGCATATCGTGCGTCTACTCTACACCCCTACCACTAAAAAACCTAAAAAACCTCATAGTTACAACGCGGACTGTTGAGCAGACGCGTCTCAAGTCTATTAGTGATCCAACGCTGCATACTCTTAAAGGTTACGTCCGTGGATCACGGCTGAACGCGTCTTCTCCACACTCACTTACAAACAAACTTATAATATAAATTAGTATTAATATTAAGGGTGTCACGATTCTCCAAATCCTCGATTCGATTACATTTTCGATTCTAAAGTCACGGTTCGATTCGATTGTTGATTAAATTTTTTTTTTTTTTTTTGAAAGCACAAGCTATGCCATTTTTAGACTTTTATGCAATATAATAATATCTGACCTTTGTTCGCAATGTACCACACACATTGTCAAATTTAAAACGTTTATTAACAACATAATGTAACAATAACTTGCATCTTCAGTCAATTGGAAACTTAAACAATATAACTTATTACCTATTATAGTCCCGGGGCTCCCTGGACTCCTCAGAGCAGTCACAGGCGAATAGCACGGCGTTTTAAATTGGGTTCCCACAGCGTTTGCAACGCAGTACGAGAGAACGTTCTCGTAAGGGAACGTACTTGGTTACTTGCGTAACCTCGGTTCCCTTAGAGATAAGGGAACGAGTACTGCGTTGCCTTGCCGTGCTATTTCGCTCATATCAGGTAGGCCTACTTCGCTTCAGTCGATTTAAACCTAAAGTCCTTTGGCGAGTTTTCTCTGAATTTATACACTTCAGCCGCGTCCAAATTGGCGCGCTCGAGGTTGGCAGGGCGCCAAGCGCTCCTACTCGCCATAGGTTCGTGCAGTTGCCGCAGCACAGCCAATCAGCTCGCTCAGACGAGCTATGATGCTCTCGCTGTGCAGATGCAATGCGTTTTAAAATAAAGGCTTCAATATTCTCGAGAAAAGGAGTTTTACCTATTACAGGCATGCCGAGCTGACGTGACATATGGGGCGTGGCAGCATCGACGATTCCATTTTTTTTATTCGATAATCGAGATTGAGCATTAATTTCGATCGATTTCGATTTAAAATCGAAATCGTGACACCCTTAATTAATATTGATAGCATCACTGGTAGCTTCGTTGCTAACTCACTGTCCATCTGTTAAAATGGCGAATATATCAGATGTAAGTAGTCTACCGCTTGGTGCAGGTGAGGACACATTTGAGCTGCACGCACTGCAGTCTGAGCTGGAAGCTGTTGAGAAACAGATCCACAACCTTTTATTGAGACAGGCCGAGCTGAGAGACCGGTGTTTGGCTCTTGAAACATAACGCGCCGATGCACACAAATCAGTGTTTAACGTTACTAACCCGCTGACTCCGACCGCGTCTACTCCGTGCGTTCCTCAGCATCGGTCGCAATCAGCCATGGTCTCGTTCACTCCGGCTCCAACACGCCACCACGAAGCATGGGTGGTTCCGCAGCGGAAGACACGAGTCAGGTTTAGACCAAGACTTTCTCCAACCCTCCCGGTTTTTGAGTTATCGACTCAAAACCGCTTCTCCCCTCTACGCGAAACAGAACGCGATGCTGTGATCATCGGCGATTCCATCGTTCGGCACGTACACGCTACGTTAGGTAAAAGTAAGGTGCAAAGTCACTGCTTTCCTGGTGCTCGTGTTTCTGAAATCGCTGCTCGCGTTCCCGAGATCCTGAACGATGACGAGCGCGTCGGAACTGTGGTCCTGCACGCGGGAGTGAACGACATCAGGCTGCGCCAGACGGAGATTCTGAAGAAAGACTTCAGGAATCTAATCGATACGGTACGCAGCACATCGCCTGAAACAACGATCATTGTGTCAGGACCGCTTCCCACGTACCGACTAGGGCATGAAAAGTTCAGCAGATTATTTGCGCTAAATGAATGGTTAATGTCATGGTGCAATGAGCAGAAACTGCTCTTTGTAAATAATTGGAATCTGTTTTGGGAGCGTCCTAGGCTTTTCCGTGCTGATGGCTTACACCCAAGCAGATTCGGAGCGGATCTTCTGTCAGATAACATCTCCAAATTGTTAAATACCCTTTGACTAGTAACCAAAAGTCCAGTCTCTGCTGCACCAATCCAACTGATATAAATACTAGTGTAGAACATTGCATAGAAACCGTGTCTATTCCTCGTTTAGTGAGACCAAATAATAAATCTAATGCAGGATCTAGGAAAAATCTAATTGTTATTAAAACAGAAAATGTTGCTATTAGTAAACAAAAACTATTTCTAAAGCTAGGTCTTCTAAACATTAGATCACTCACACCTAAGGCAGTTATTGTAAATGAAATAGTCACAGATAATAGCTTCGATGTACTTTGCCTTACTGAAACCTGGCTTAAGCCAAATGATTATTTCGGTATTAATGAGTCTACTCCTCCTGGATACTGTTATAAGCATGAGCCCCGTCTGATTGGTCGTGGCGGAGGTGTTGCAACCATTTATAGAGATATTCTGTTACCCAGAAAACGGGTTATAAGTTTATTTCATTTGAAGTACTTGCACTAAATGTTACGCTCTTAGATGTTAGAAAAACATCCCTATTATCTCTAGCCTTGGCTACCGTATATAGACCGCCAGGGCCTTACGCTGATTTCCTAAAAGAGTTTGCAGATTTTCTCTCAGACCTATTAGTCAATGTCGATAAAGCACTAATTGTTTTTAACATACACGTAGATAATCCAAATGATGCGTTAGGAGCTGCGTTTACAGATTTATTAAATTAATTTGGGGTCAAGCAAAACGTCACCGGACCAACTCATCGTCTTAATCATACACTCGATTTAATTATATCACATGGAACCGATCCAACCGATATAGATATCATTCCACAAAGTGATGAAGTCACTGATCACTACATGGTAACTTGCATATTACGTACTGCTGTAATATGTCATGCGGCGTCGCGTTATCAACCAGGCAGAACAATCCTCCCATCCACCATAGATAATTTCTCAAATTGCTTATCTAATCTGTCTCAGCTGCTGCCTGAACCCAAACAAACAGATGAACTAGAAGAACTAACTAGCACTATGAGCACCATTCTCTCTAGAACATTGGACGTGGTTGCACCTATTAAATTAAAAAAGGTCAGAGAGAAAATTAAAGCACCATGGTATAACAATACTACGCATGTTTTAAAGAGAGAAACCCGTATTTTAGAGCGTAAATGGAAACAAACTAATTTAGAGGTCTTTAGAATCGCGTGGAAAAACAGTATGTCACGTTATAAAAAGGCCCTAAAAGCGGCCAGGGCTGAGCACCTCCGCAAACTAATAGAAAACAACCAAAACAATCCAAGGTTTTTATTTAACACCGTGGCTAAACTAACAAATAAACAGACGTCACCCGAACAAAATATCCCGTTACAGTTCAGTAGTAATGATTTCATGAACTTCTTCACTGAGAAAATAGAAAGCATCAGAACCACAATTGTAAACGTTCAATCTTCAATCGCGCCTTATAATTCAGCTTCAATTATCACCCCGCAAGAACAATTACAGTGCTTTACAACTATAGAACAAAAAGAGTTAAATAAACGTATCACTTCGTCTAAAACAACAACATGTTTATTAGATCCTATACCAACTAAACTACTGAAAGAAGTGTTACCTGTAGTGGAAGAGCCTCTCCTCAATATTATTAACTCGTCTTTATCTTTAGGTCATGTTCCAAGAACATTTAAACTGGCAGTTATAAAACCTCTCATTAAGAAACCACAATTAGATCATAATAATCTAGCAAATTATAGACCAATTTCAAATCTTCCATTTATGTCTAAAATATTAGAAAAAGTGGTGTCCGCTCAACTGGGCTCTTTCTTGCAACAAAATGATATCTATGAAAAGTTTCAGTCTGGATTCAGACCGCATCATAGCACTGAAACTGCGCTCGTTAAAATCACAAATGATTTACTTTTAGCTTCTGACCAAGGCTGTATCTCAATACTAGTTTTACTTGATCTTAGTGCTGCGTTCGATACTATAGATCACACAATACTCTTAGATCGACTACAAAATTATACTGGTGTTCAAGGACAAGCATTAAGCTGGTTCAAATCATACCTATCTGACCGCTACCATTTTGTCTATTTAAATGGAGAAAAATCGATCATAACTCCAGTAAACTATGGAGTGCCGCAGGGATCTGTATTAGGCCCTCTGTTATTTTCAATATGATGCCACTTGGAAATATTATAAGGAAACATGGAATTAGTTTCCATTGTTATGCTGATGACACTCAAATATACATTTCATCACGGCCGGATGAAAACGCTAAAATTTCCAAATTGACAGAGTGTGTTAAAGATATAAAAGATTGGATGACGCGTCATTTTCTTTTATTAAATCCAGACAAGACAGAGGTAATACTTATCGGTTCAAAAAACCGCCCACAAAACCTCGCACAATACAACTTTAACATCATAGGATGTCCTGTTACTTTATCCTCTACAGTAAAAGACCTGGGTGTTATACTCGATTGCAACCTGTCTTTTGAAAATCATATTTCATATGTTACAAAAACAGCCTTTTTCCACCTTAGAAACATTGCTAAGCTACGTAATATGCTATCAGTTTCTGATGCAGAAAAGTTAGTTCATGCATTCATGACCTCGAGACTGGATTACTGTAATGCTTTATTAGCTGGTTGTCCTGCATCCTCAATAAACAAGCTACAGTTAGTCCAAAATACCTCCGCTAGAGTTCTTACGAGATTAAGAAAATATGATCATATAACACCGATTTTATCATCACTGCATTGGTTACCTATAAAGTTCCGTATTAATTACAAGGTATTGCTACTGACTTATAAAGCCCTAAACGGCTTAGCTCCAGTCTATTTAACAGATCTTCTATCACCCTATAATCCATCGCGCTCTTTAAGATCACTAAATTCAAGGCTTTTGGTCATACCTAGGATATCCAGAACCACCAAAGGAGGGAGAGCATTTTCACATTTGGCTCCAAAACTCTGGAATAGTCTTCCTGATACTGTTCGTTGCTCAGACTCGCTCTCCCAGTTTAAAACTAGATTAAAGTCGCATCTCTTCAGCCAGGCATTCATATAATCCCACAGTTCAAAATACAATCCGGCCTCTAGCTCATAAATGCCAGAGGAGAACTGGCCCCCGACTGAGCCTGGGTTCTCCCAAGGTTTTTTTTTCTCCATTAGGTCACCTGATGGAGTTTTAGGACACCATTAGGTCACTTGATGGAGTTTTTCGGTTCCTTGCCACTGTTGCCTTTGGCTTGCTCAGTTGGGGATATTTTGGGGATATTTAATTTAATTTTATCAATCAATAAATTCCTCTTGAAACAAACTTTGTTGTATTATTTTAATTTAATACTGTGAAGCTGCTTTGATACAATCTGTATTGTGAAAAGCGCTATACAAATAAACTTGACTTGACTACATGTTTCACTCAACCCTGTTACTCCTGACATGATTTTCCTCCTTTTAAAATACAGTATTTCTTAAAAATAAAATTCACACAGGAAGTGACGTCATCTAGGCTCTTTCTACAGCATGATGGGAAGACAAGAAAATAATCTCAATCCATTGTCTCAGTTTTTACACAAACTTTAGCATTGACTGTATTCATCAACCCTGTTACCAAAGTTACTGTAATAATCTCTATAACTATGAGTAACTTGTATGATATTTGACAAATACAACTTTATCAGTAACTTGGTGTTTACTGACTATTCCTAAAAATATATATTTTGTAAACTATGTTGAAAATGACTAAAATTCTGCTGCTACTTGGGAACAAGATATAAAATAAATGTAAAATAAAACAGTTAAAACAGTATTTAGCCTGATCTGATGTTGACAATCAATATAAAAATGTCTCAAACCTCCCTTTACTGACCATTTGAAAATAAACCCAGAACATTCTGTACCGTTTCATAGTTGAACTGTTTATCTAAATGTGATGAAGTGCTTGACTGTTTCCAACATGAATGTTCTTCAGCATCATGAATGAATGAAGAATAAACACCAACCTCTTTGTTCTTCAGGATCTTCAGTGTGTTTCATTCTGCAGGGTTCTGGATCACTCATGTTCTCACTGTCCTCTTTAATAAACTCAGTCTTTGCAGATTTCAGCTCTTCCTGATGCTCTGATGCTCGTCTTCACTTGTGGCTGATGGGAATTTACAGCATTTATTGGAGAATTACTGTGGGAGGAGCTTCACTGATGATGTGATTACAGTGGGAGGAGCTTCTCTGATGATGAAGTACAGTGGGAGGAGCTGATCTGCCAAAATCAAAAATATAAATCACTGAGTTTGTTTTTATAATAAATGACACTTCTAAGCATGTATGTCTGTCTATCTATTCATTGTACAGTAACTGATGCTAATTCATTAATTATTTTTACTATTTTTATTGCTAATCTTAACATTATTCTGCTTCTTCATTCAAATACAGGTATCTAGAAATATAGAAAATAATATAAATAATTGTAATTCTTCCAAACATAAATAATGGTAAGAAAAACAGAACAAAATCATAAACACAGAAATAAACGTACATATAGTAACCAACAAATACCCTCAGTCTGCTGACACCAATGAAATGAGCTTTAAAGGTGCCCTAGAATTTGAAATTGAATTTATCTTGGCATAGTTAAATAACAAGAGTTCAGTACATGGACAGTGTGTCTCAAACACCATTGTTTTCTCCTCCTTATTTAAATCTCGTTTTTGAAAAACACCCCTAAAAATAGGCGAATCTCCACATAACACCGACTGTGACGCAACAGTCGGGATCATTAATATGTACGCCTCCAAAAATGTGCATATGCCAGCCCATGTTCAAGGCCAGGCGGAACTGCGCAGCCGAATCATCGTCCGAATCATTTTTCTTCGAGAGACATCATGGCTTGCAAACGAGCGAAGCGGCAGTTGCTCAGTGTTTGGTACAAATGAACACAAAAGTATTTTTTTAGTTCCTTCATCTGAGCCTCTGAAGAACCAGTGGGTTATGTGAATGTCTGATGTGTAATTGTTCAAGTTCAGACAGATAATCTTTCTCTCAAAGTCGTTCAATACTGTTTATGCATCAGTAAATCAAGCCAGTGACTAAACGATCAACTTCACATCATTTCTCTTAGTAGGATGAAAATAATCTTACTTAAACTGTGATTAACCCTCTGAAGTCTGAGCTGTTTTCTGGGCCCTGGAGGTGTTCTGACATGCTCTGACATTTGTGCTTATTTCTGTTACTTGTGACATTGTCATGGCTAAAGTCTGATTACACTGTATTTAGCACAAACTCTGCTACAATAATATATCAGCAGCATGTATGTAAAAGTTTGTAGTTTTGAGATAATGACATTTATGCGTGGTTTGTGAAAATACCAAAAAAAATTGTCACTGAAATAAGGCCATGAAACCCATACTGATTATTTCTTCACAAGACTTTTGAAAATTGTATCACGTAGCCTAGAATATATGCTCCAAAACTATGTGAAAATCACTCTGACTGCTCATTCAGATAAGACAATATATTGATTTTAAATTTCTAAGACGTGTTTTGTGTGAGAAAGCCATATGCGAAGAGGCGTGATCATCTCATGAATATGTAAGCCTTCAACACCTGAGAAAGACAAAGACACTCCCCTAACTGCCCTATTAGGAGCGATCAGGCCCTGTCATTCAGAGCAACCTTGCACAAAGAATGAGGAGATTTAAAAAACAATGGCTTTTAGATTGTTTGGATTTATTTACAACACATCATAATCCAAAGATACACAAAAAATGACAAAAGAGCACATTGAAAACAATGATCCAAAGACAGAGACCTTTGTGCCATTCCTAAAAACCATAATGGGTTATTTTTGACCCAACTCCTGGGTTAAAAAGGGACCAACTAATTTATGGGTTATTTCAACTCAGAAAATTGGGTTATGCTTTTTGACCCAAATTCTGGGTTAAATACCTGACCCAAATGTTGGGTTTAAAAAACCCAACATCTGGGTAGAAATAACCCAAAAATTAGTTGATCCTTTTTTTAACCCAGGAGTTGGGTCAAAAATAACCTAACTTGGGTCACTATCCCAGTATGCCTTATTTCAGAAAATTAAACTTTGTTTTACATTATATTACACACTTCACGCACTTTTAAATTTTTATTGCATTAAATAAAAATCTATAAGAAAAAACAACACACTTGGACATGTTTATTTTCATATTTATTTTAGGTCACACTGTAATAACAATATTAGAAATAAAAACTAGAAAAATAAACAACAATTCTCAGAAGAGCCTCAGGAATTTAAGCCTGGGGACAACTTTGGGGACAAGATTTTTGATAGTGTCCTCATCAAAGAGAAGAAATGCCTCCTCATCTATCTGAAAGACAGAAAACAAGACAACATGAGTATTGTTAATAAGTCGAGACAATTGTGAACCACTCACCAGACACTCTTTCATTATCAAGCTAACAAATAATCACTTTTAAGGTAATGCAGTGGCTTTTTTTTTTTTTTTTTTACGTGGCCCAAATTGCTAGTTAACTAATGTGGTTCTTTTGCAGCATTAACATTACCCATTTTGTGTGAATGACATATTTTCTTTCATTAAAGGTCCCATTCCAAGGATTATTTTTATTATTTTATCATGTTTCCAGGGGTGCCCTTATAATGTTAGTATGTTTTTTAGATCAAAAATTGTTATAATTTAGAAATAAAAGGCATATTTCCTAGCCTGATTTCATTCCCTGGTTTGAACACTCTGTTTGAAGGGGTGTGTCTGCTGAGAGACTTCAGCGTAAACGCCCTCTGCTGTGATTGGCTGAAATGCTAGCATATGAAATATCTGGCATTACATGTGAAACTATCTGGAAAACTTTTACTATTACACGTTTTTACTATTACAGCTATCGGGATTAACGAATCGTGAGAAGTTTTTTAAGTATTTAGATCTATTTCAATCACATAAAAAATTGCAGTGACGAGCATTGAGCAGATGACAGCCTGTTGATCGCGTGAAAAAAGATCTTATCATTGCAACGCAGTTTCAGCACTCACTAATGATTTCACCAATGCAAACATGAGGCATATAAATACAGTAAGAGCTTCGTTGTGCAGTGCAACAGCGTCATTGATTTCATAACGAGTTTTGGCAAGTGTCCATATTAAACTCGCGCTGTGTGATTGACAGCTTGGACGATTGGAAAGGGGTTGTTCTTTGATCGCTTTCTGTATATTAATCACAGTTTAAGTAAGATTATTTTCATCCTACTAAGAGAAACGATGTGAAGAGTGATCGCTACTTCCATATTAAATCACTACTTGTACTTACCGCTTGCTGGAATATAGTTGAAATTTCCCCCTTCGTCAATATGAAACGCTGAGAGAAGCCTGCTTGATATTATCCCAGGTTAGAAAAACAGTCCGTGGTGAAAAGGAGAGAGCAAACTAACAACTTCGAATTAAACTTTTGCGGTATCCGATTATAGGTAAACATCAACCGTCTGTTGACATTTCGCCATCAATACGCCTGTGTTCCTGTGGGCGGAGGTTAGTCTAAACACGGTTCTGGTGATGTCATTAATGCAGGAAGTAGAGGGGTGTAGTCCAATCGAGCCGTTTTATGTAGTCAACTTCTGTTAAATAAAATATCTCGCTTGGCATTGAACTTTGAGCTTTATAATTTTACAGATATTATTTACACTCTAACAACAACATTACACACTAACTAAAGTTTGAAACATGGGATCACGAAGAACGGGACCTTTAAAAAGTGTAATGACAGCCCATTCTTATGCATAACAGCTTAAAGACAAGGCACAATAATTTTTTAGGGTTGTACATACCCCACTGTCGAAGAAGTTGTGACTTTCACAAAATCTTGCACTGACACATTTAAGTCTTATTAAAAAAAAAATGTAGGTATAGAGAGATGATATAAGGGCAATAAGAGTAAACACCGGACGAGAAGCGCCGCGTCGCGTCTAGGACAACTCGAGGTATCGCTCACCGGACGTGCACTCTCTCAAGGGGCTCGCACACCGGACGCGAAGCGCAGCGCCGCGTCTTTAAAATTCGAACACATTATTCTCTGTGAGTGTAACGGACACACACACACCGGCGGTCTGTCCGCGGCACCCAGCAACGGCTCAGGACCGTGTTCAAAATCGCGTCCGGTGTGCGATAACGTTACCTCGAGTTGTCCTAGATGTTGTCGTGATAGCCGCGGCTACATGCCAACCACAGAATTACCACGGCTAACGCTAGTCTCAACGTAGCAACGTATTTTTTTTTTTTTTTTTTTTTTTTTTAGCAAATGGTGCTAAACTAGCAACAGGGACATGGACACAGAAAAGTTAACATTACATCAACACTGAAAATACTCTCTTACCTTGAATATAGATGAAGTTGCACCGATGAAGCACAGGCCAAAACGGATCGAGCGCGAAGCGACGTTTATTTCAAACGACTGTTGTGAGAAAATTCCAGAACAACTGCGAGAGAGAGAGAGAGAGAGAAAGCCAACCCTATAACCCAGAACATGGGTTACTCTTTGAAAAATAACCCAGAAACCCAAACAACCCATGAATTGGGTCAAAATATTAGCCCTATAACCCAGAAAATGGTTACTCTCTGAAAAAATAACCCATAATTTTAACCCAACACAAATAACCCAGAAAATGGGTTGAAGAAATAACCCAGGAGTTTTTAGAGTGTACCTTTCATTTCCAAAGTGTTTGATTTTCACTTTACCATGTCCATGTACAGAGACTCATGTGAATGTTGAAGTCAGCAGGACTCAGTTGCATCTGGTCCCTGAAAGAAAAGAAAAAAAGTGAACATACTGATATCAAGAGAAACTAGGCCTGCACGATTTTGGGAATAAATTTTAGATTTTTCTGGTTAAAATTGCTTTTTAAAATTCACAGAATACACACACACACAAATGTTTCCAACAATAATATTGTTGTGCCTTGTAGGCATAAGCTATGTGAAGTGCTGCATAAAATAATAATAACAATAACCTATAGCAGCCTATAAATCTTCCAAAAGATTTCAGTAACAATGCTAGAGAAAACTATATTGATTATCTTATGTTACTTCAAATGTTTCCATTCGTTATGATGATTTGAAATGAGATAATAGTAAAAACATAAAGCCTACTGTTTGGTGCATTTTTCCTTTCAAACACGATCGCGCTCCAAAATATGATACATTCAAACGCGATCGCGCTCCAAAATATGATACATTCAAACCCAGAGCGCGCTCCAAAATATGATACATTCAAACGCGATCGCGCTCCAAAATATGATACATTCAAACTAGGGATGTCAACGATTAATCGACGATCGATTAATTGTCGATAATACATTTAATCGATACAACTTATCGATCATCGATTAAGCAGGTCTTCATGCGCGTGCGCGCTGCTCAACCGCGAAACATCAAAGCGAGCGCGCTGGAGTTATGTTTGGGACCATTTTACACCTTCATCATGACTATAAGTTTGCGTGTGCATTCGCAGCCTTTTGTTTTGTGCAAATGTAAGTTGTAATACTGTTTATTTTCTGTAGGCCTATCTATATCTGATTTATCTCATATTGGATGCATTTGGTTAAGTATTAACTCTGTAGTGAAGCGTCAGCTTCAGCGCGCGCAGCTCAAACGGCAGTGCACGACTAATAATGACTATTGGGACTGTAATATTACATAACATTATAAAGAGAACAATATTGTAATAAAACATTGTGAATTATTTGGGTTTAGTTGCCGTGTCGCGTTGCTCCAGGAAGACCGCGTCCGAGTAGTTCTGAATGAATGGCACGTATTAGTTCAAGTTCACTTGTGCATGAATTTGCGTCATTTTGTGCAGATATAATTTGTAATATGATGTTTATTTTGAATTAGTGTTGCACGGTGTACCGATACTTCAAAAGTATCGCGATACTCGGAAATTAAAAACGTCACGATACCTAAATTTATCAGTATCGATACTTAAAATTTTTTTTTGAAAAAACGCCTCCCTATGGACGTCTGTGTTTTTTTCCTGACGCACGCAGCAAAGAACCTGCCGCTGTCAGTGTCATGTGACAAAACACTACAGCGAGATGGCTGCATGTGCGAGGACAAGTGGTCCACGACTCGTAGAAAAAGATGACGCGAGGAGTGACATATGGAAGTACGTTTCCTACCTTGCTCTGTTGCACGGTGCACCGATACTTCAAAAGTAAATAGGAAATGAAAAACGTCACGATTCCTTAATTTATTAGTATCATACTTCTAAGAATGACCACGTTCCAGATTTGTAAGGCCGGCGACACACTGTCTGCGTGTCGTGTCCGTTTTTATTTCGGCTCCCATGTTAACTGCCTGCGTGACACACGCGTCTGGGCGCAGCTCGAGACGCGCGGAAAACGCGTGTATGCTATAAATAGAACCGACGCCTATTTTTCACGCGACACGCAAGCCTGTTGGAAGCATTTCCAGGCAAAATAGAATAGGAAAAGATGTTTCTATGTCATTTTGACACGAATACATATTAATAAATGACATTTTGATGTTTGAAAGTTTTGACATAAATACAATATAAATGTAATTTAAAAAAATATTATCGATTTTCAAATATTGCACCTCTCAATACAGAACGAATTATTCTGTAGCCTATTGTTGTCTTTGCTGCTATATATTTATGTTTAACATGAAGTATAGGCCTTCCACAACTCTCTCCCCACATGTCAAATATATCACCAATGTGGCTTATCATATGTTACCAATATTAAACATTGTTTAATATAATCGCTGTTCATATTTTTATTCAAAGTTCAGAATCAAGATAAAGCTCTTATGTTTCTTATGATAAATGAGATAATGCTGCTAAATTTATCTTTTTTTTTTTTCTTGAATGTCAT
The DNA here is from genome assembly GCF_965113295.1 of Leuciscus leuciscus. Lineage (NCBI taxonomy): Eukaryota > Metazoa > Chordata > Actinopteri > Cypriniformes > Leuciscidae > Leuciscus > Leuciscus leuciscus. The sequence goes on from NC_138725.1 coordinate 6,866,694, forward strand.
TGATCTAATTTATTTTTTATATTTCATATTTCATATTTTGTTCAAATGTTTAATATATCTGCTGTTCATATGTTCATTTATTAGTGTGTTATATGATTAGAATGTTGTCCCGGTTTTAAAATAAAGCACAGCAGTGATATTTGAGAGTGTTTCTCCCTTTTCAGGAAAAGTATCGAAAAAGTATCGAAATCGCAATACTTGACTTGGTATCGGTATCGAAACAATAATTTTGGTATCGTGACTAGGCCTGTCACGATTATGAAATTTGGCTGACGATTAATTGTCTAAAAAATAATTGCGGTTATGCCGATTAATTGTCAGTTTTAGGGCTTTGACGATTAATTGTCTGTGTTAGGGCTTTGGCAATTATGCTGATTAATTGTCTGTTTTAGGGCTTTGTGCTTCATTCATTAAATAATTGTGATGAATTTAATCCTTTGTAAGTTATCATTTTGCAGTGTAAGTTTACAGTTAACACCTTTAAATATTAAATAAATAGGCTATATTCAATAGCTATGACAATTTGTTTATTAAACTTAGTGAGTGTATAAATCAGCAGCAAAAAGTAATTTTTGAAAACATCTGCACAGTAATTTAATAAAATCTAAACATGTTAATAAAAACAAATGTGCACAAACCATGATAATATGATACGCTTCAAAACAGAGCGGAACAAAGCGCGTACAGTATGCGCATCGCGGGTGCAGAATGATGTGCTTAATGCAACATGGAGTCGCAGCGATGCACAAGTGCGCATTTAAAAGTTCACGGCACAAAGCGAAGAAATGTCGAGGGCACAAATCCTAGTGTATAAATCCAGTCCAACAGTTTATTGATCATTTGTTTCTTCACAGTTTTAAACTCCAGTTATTGTGCGTCTGATGCCAATTCATAGTCCTTGTGCTGTGTAGGCACACGGTAGCGAGCGAGTCATTTAGAAACAGCAAAAAACTCCAGCAAAATAAAGTCATTTTATGCAAATCCACAGCCCTTTATCTACAGATCAAGCATTATAACGTCAATGTCACATTGGAGAAAGTTTTACCGTGTATCCTGTCGTAACCGGACGACGCGCGCTGTTTGAATGCTGAACGGAATTGACAGCTGCAGAGTTTGAATGCTGAACGGAATGATTGACAGCTGCAGACGAGTTTGTGAACTTTAATTTAACAATGTAAATATACTACTGTCCCTCACATTAAGCTATGGAATGGCTTCAGATGACTTTGAATATATTGCTAGAAAACGTAATTAGTGCTTGACTGCTTGTCTATTTATTTTGGTTCATGACTCCCCCTTGTGCCGTAGGTCTATAAAAGAGCGCAATAATCGCGGTTGTCTGAAACAATCGCGGTTAGATCAAATAATCGCGATCAGACGGTTATTTAATTATCGCGACAGGCCTAATCGTGACAACACTATTTTGAATATATCTGATTAATCTCGTATAGGATGCGTTTCTTTTAGATAAATAACGTGCTAGCAAAGTGCTCCAGTTTAACGGTAGCAGATTCATTCAGCGCGTGCAGTTGTTCCAGGAAGAGCGCGTCCACAACGATCACACATTCGCGTTGGTGACACGTTGTATTAGTAGTTATATTTGATTATTAAATAATTAATTTAATTATCAATCACATCGAAACATTTTACAATCCTACTAGCCCTTTATTTATATTTAAAACCATTCTAATTGATTTGGTGAGGAACATAGCGTTTTGAGCAGCATTTGCAGACCCTGTCATGCTGTCATAGCCACTGCAGTAGACGCATATCGCAGTATTAAGGCTAACGATTAATTGATCGTTAATTTAAACGACGATCGATCATGGGAATTTGTGAAAATTGACATCCCTAATTCAAACGCGATCGCGCTCCAAAATATGATACATTCAAACGGGATCGCGCTCCAAAATATGATACATTCAAACGCGATCGCGCTCCAAAATATTAAACATTATGGTTATACATATCTATGTTTGAGCAGATATCCACAAACAGTATTTAACAGTAAACACGGGTCTAAATAGTATAATATTCACCATAATTATATCTAGCAACAGTTCAACTGCAATGTGAAGTTTATGCAACAATACCATAAACTAATAAGTAAGAATTTCTTACCTTACATCTTTCTTGTCTTCAAATCGCGTTCTTCTTCTTCTGATGTAAATCCAATGTAAGCTCAGACGTGTCTTCCAAACTCGACGAAAAGCAGAGACTTGTGAAGTTTTTTGGTGTTTTGTGTTTGAGGTAACGAGGGCGTTCGCGTCCCATGTGGAGATTTGCATGTGAATCACTTTTGCGTGAGTGGGCGTGGTCGAATTAAAAGTAATTAGAAAGCGTTTGAGATACTGGACATCCTGTTGGTTTTATACAAATTACTTAAACAGAGAATATTTGTTTTCAGTTTGAATCCGATCATTTAAAAGTACACACTTAAATGTGTATAAAGGTATATGGCTCATAAATGTGTGACAAGTATTTGCTGAGTTTTGTTTCAGTTTATAGACGTGCTCAAGAAAAAAAAGTTTACCGCGATGGAGAGGCAGAACGCACACCCTGTTTATTTTCTTTATTTTACAAAAGTACAATGTTTTGATTTGATTGTAAGTGGACACATACAAAAGTAGAAATATCACAGATTCTTTTTTTATATTTCTTTTTTCTGTATGACCATAAATGACGGAGTAATTTAAGTTTATTGTGCTACAATGTGAAGAAAATCCAGCAAAACGCGGGGGCGCGTTTGCCAACCTCAGAGGGTTAAAGCCACACTAAGTAGAAATTGTGTTTTTGTCAAACAGCGACCCCTAGAGTTGCTGTGGAATACTTGCACTGTCGTATATATTATATTATAAAGTTTTTACATGATTGCAGCTAAATCACAAGTAAATAGTCTATAGTCTAGGCCTACTGTATAATTTAATTTGTGTTGTTTTTATTGGAATGTAAACATTACAAAATGCCAGATAACATCAATTAAGTTAAATGTACGTCGAATTATTTCATAACATTGGCTGTTATGATGTCATTAGACATGATTATTGCAATTTATCATAATAGTTTGCAAATTGTGCTCGTTTACACTATTTACAACCTCTACGTTAGGCTTATTTATGATTATTATGTGAGATATTGAAAGCTGTTCTCATGATAATCGCAGGAATCAATCAACAGCGTCGTCTGATATCCCTCAGGACTACGTGATAAATACACCTCACAACACCTGAGTTCAGCTGGCAAACTAATTCGTGAGGCATAGCTATCTGATTTATCAAAACGATTCCATTTACACCTGGTCACATAAATGTATTTTTGCGAAACGGATTTAAATTCGATCTTCAATTCTCGCGCTATATGCAGATTTAATGGAGTGCACGTCACCGAAAGCAACAGATATGAGCTGCATTTTATAGATCATCAGCTAAAATTTCTAAATCAAAGACCACAATAAGAGAAAGCAGTAACAGCCCTGGAAAGATAATTTCATTTCTTTACTTTTAATGATGAAGATTGTGTGTTAAGCGTCTGCGACTTACTTTCACTTTGATTTGCGATAGTTTGCACGTTGGCTTGATGCAGTTGCTCATCTGCGGTGATGCGTGTTCCAGCACGTCGTCATATCTGGACATAACATATAGCCTATAACACACTCACACGTTTTTTTTTTTGGGGGGGGGCATTTTTGGGAGGAGTACAATTTACATATGTGGTTTCAACAACCATATGCATTTACACTTGTCCAGTTTCGTCTGGAATGCGTCTCAGATCTCCTCCTGAAGTGGTTTGAGGGATCGGATTCAAATCCGTCTCAAATGCATTTCGGAGGGCATTTAAACCTGGACTTTTCACGATCGGATAGCTATCCGATCTGAGAAAACGCATGAAGTGGCCAGGTGTAAACGACCCCCATGACAAAAACATACGCACGAAAGCCGAAAACAAACTCTGGTTGGCCTCTCACGTCCATATTTGACGAAGTGGTGGGGGAAGTGTGCCGTAAAGCAGTCGAATTTTGTAGTTCTTTTTGTGCTCTGGTTACTACCCGAACCCCGAAGTTACATAGTGCCAGTAAAAGCGATACAGACCCTGTCAGGCTATGGCAGACGTGTCATTCAACCTATTGTAAGTCGATGTACCATCACAAGGATCTTGGAAACATATTATGAAGGTTGAAAAGTTACATAGTGTTGCTTTAATATATACAGATAGCGATCAAAGAACAATCCATTTCCAATCGCCCAAGCTGTCAATCACACAACGCGCGTTTATCTGGACACATGCCAAAACTCGTTGTGAAATCAATGACGCTGTTACACTGCACAACGAAGCTCTTACTGTACATCATGTTTGCATTGGTGAAATCATTAGTGAGAGTGCAGAAACTGCGTAGCAATGATAAGATCTTCATTCACGTGATCAACAGGCTTACACTGAAGTCTCACAGCAGCCAATCACAGCAGTGGGCGTTTACAATGAAGTCTCACACAGACACGCCCCTTCAAACAGAGCGTTCAAATCAGAGGCTAAAATCAGGCTTGAAAAAATGCCTTTTATTTCTAAATTATGACAGTTTTTGATCTAAAAAACATACTAACATTATACCCCAGGAAAATTTCTTAAATAATAAAATAATCCATGCAATGGCACCTTTAAGTGTCAATTTACAGGAGATCTGAAGACATCAGCATAATAAATGAGGTGAAAACAGGAACTATTGTCCTGAAATAAAGAGTGTTTTCAGCAGATCTGTTAATATTGATGAGCCTCAGACTATCAACACTCATTCAACAAGCCATTCAGGATCATCAGCAGATCATCTCACTTTATTCTGAGTGTTTGCTGTTAGAAACACATTATTTGAGTCAGGATACATGATAAAAGCCTGTAAAACTGCTCTACTGAAAGACAATACTGTTATTTCTCACAATATAACATGGATAAATCATCAATAATAAAACAAAATAATTAAATAAATAACCTATCTTTACATGAACCTCTTCAGGCAAATAACTACAACACATAATATGTGAATCTAAATATAGTTCGACTTTATAATAACTATTAATTGCAATAAAGTAATTCCAACATTAACATGTTAGGCTACATATTCATATACAGAAACTGACAATGATCATAAAACTCTAAAAAATAAAGAAAATGTAACGTTTCCTGTGTCAAACTTAATATTCATATTCCCATGCATGTATAGATTTGATATTTCCCACGTTCATTACTCATACAGGGGAAATATAAAGTGTCTACATCAATTTTACTAAGTAAATGTAATCTGCCAAAGACAAATGTCGACAAATAAATAAAGGTAAACATGAAAACGGCAACACTTGAGATCGATTCCCATCAATTCCCCTCACAGATCTCAAACTTTAACTTGACATTCAGTAACAGTTCTCACTCCAAACATCGAGACAATCACACAAACGAACACAACATCGCTCAGGTCTGAATGAACTCAACATATTCTCCTCATGCTCGCTGCTGCTGCACTAAATGTTTATTTCAGAAGGAAGACGCCAGAAAAGACGCACAAGTATCGCTGTGATCGATGAAAACAATACAGAAATGAGCCTGTCGCTTAATCAAACTGTATAAAGTGTTTGTGATGGTTGTGTAAAAATGAGAAATACCGTGAACTGCTCTCCTCACCTCAGAAGACTCGACGCTGAAACTCAATAACGGAAGAGACGGCGTGAGCGAGCGGTGACGTCATCGGCCGCCAAAGCACGCGGCCACGCGCGTACGGGGGACACCCCCGCAGCCAATCAGGGCCAAGCAGATTCAACTTTACTAGTAGCCTTCAATTATTATTATTATTTTAGAACTGAAGTGACTCCAGTTACTAAAGGTGAAAGGAACTTTTTCAAGTGAAGCCCAAAATAGTCAGAGTAATTTCCTTACTAAAGAAAAAACACTGAAATAAAAATTCTTCTAGAGAAGACTGTATTCACGCAATGATGCAACTTTTACTTTATTCTACGAAAAGCTACTAATTACATCTTCAACAGTGTAATAAGATTACCGTACTATCTATTTTAATAACTATTTAATATTACCTCTAAACTTTGACTAGGCTTGGCATGTTGCATATTAATTGTTCTAGGAACGTCAGATAGGTTATATTTTAATTGTTGTGTATGTTGTGCTACTCTATAATGATGTTCCAGTTAAGGTCATTCGCAGCATATGTAGGGCCCGAACATAAACTCAAGCCCAGGGGCCCCAGACCTGATCTTTGTTCTATTTACTCATTGATTAAAAAATAATCTAATGTTAAAACTAGGAGTTTCACTTGGCCCACCCTACATCTCAAAGCTGGAGCCGGGGCTGGTGTTGTTTAAAGTTCATAGTGATTGTTCTGACTTCGTGAAGCCTCATGGTGTGAATGAACTTCAAACTGACAAGAACAAACTCTATGAAATGTATATATGATACTGGATATGAAACTGTTAATAATGTAGACAGACAGCAATCTCATTCAATGTCAGTCATGTGTGCAGTGAAATATCATTTATTAGGCATTTAAAAGCTCTATTGAGAAAATGAAAACATGGAAAACTCAAAAAGCAATCATATCAGGATACTTCATGACTTTAAGAACTAAAATTATTCCTAATTTAAGCAGAATCAGCAGAAAATAAGAAAATGGACAATGACAATGTGATGTTGATAAAATGAGTAAAGAGTTTAATCAATCATTACATAGCAAATACATGCTATGAATGCATGTATAAATACATGCTGTGAATGAGACAGATCTCTCTCTCTCTCTCTCTCTCTCTCTCTCTCTCTCTCTCTCTCTCTCTCTCTCTCTCTCTCTCTCTCTTACTGACTTATAAGAGCCAAAGCATCTCAAGAGAAGAAGAGAAGAAAAGTGTCCAAAGATACATGAAAGTATATCTTGCATTTGCATGGAAGAGTAGAAGTGGAAGAGAAACTAGATGTTCTGATGAAAAACAATGAAGAACGAGTTAGAAATTAATATCAGATTCACATCTCTCTTAAAAGTGTTATGGCCTTCTTCTCCAGTGTGAATTTTCTGGTGGTCTTCAGTTCATCTTCTGTAGTAAAGGCCTTCTGCACTGAAACACACACCGCCGTGTCTTTTCTGCTGTAATATTAAGGATGAATCTTCTCCTTTGTGTGAATCTTCAGGTGTTTCTTCAGGACTGAAGCCCAATGAAACAGTTTACCGCACTGATCACAGTTAAATGGTCTTTCTTCAGAATGAGAAGATGTGATTTCAGAGAGAAAGCCTGAGACGCTTCTTCCCAGTGTGAACTATCATGTGAATCTTCAGCCTTGATTTACATGTGAAGCGTTTTTACACTGAGGGCAGGAGACTGTCTATGGGTTTTGCCTGATCTCTGATCAGTTTTAAACATTTGCAGATGTTTTAATGAGACATTTGCATAATTAAAAGGAATAATAGTAGTTAATAGTCTCTTATTGGCCTGTTTAGCTGAGTATTAAAAACCCACATGTTATACAGATCCTTAATATTTATGATATTAAATGATTTGTTGATTGCATTTAATCATTTAATCGAATGAAATAGTTTGTAAAATATGTTTTTATGCATGTTTGGCCTGAGTTTTTACACTATTCTGACCAGTGTGTGGCGTTTTAAACGTTTCAAAACGGTGAATATTTTTTTACGAAGCAATTGGTTCAACTAATTCAAACCTTTGAAAAGCTTGGTTTTTCCCATCACTACATTCAAAATCTTGGGTTATTTTTTCTACCCAAACCCTTGGTTGAGCCTTTTGGGTAAATCTTTTGGGTTATTTTTCAGTGTTTGGGAAGGTTTTGTGTCACTCAGCTCCTGGGTCAGACGTAACAACCCAGAGTTTGGATAGTTTTTGTGTAATCTACCCAAATAATATATTCCAATAATAATTGGAAAAGTTTTTGTGGCAGACCTGACCTGTTGAAAAGAGATGGTATTCATCCCTCCTGGGATGGTGCAGCTCTTCTCTCTAGTAATATGGCACATAGTCTTAGAGCTCAACCAATCTGGAGGTGTAGATTTAAAAATCATGCTTTTTTGACTGTAAAATTCTAAAACAATGTGCTATCTTCATGTGCAAGATGTCATCTTTTTCAGAAAGAAAACTGGCTTTCAACTACAGTTACTGGACATTACTGTGTGTGGTGTGTGCTTGCTGGTATGTGTCGGCGACGACACAGACGATTTAAAAGGGTTAATAATAACATCAAATGCATTAATACAATGATAATTCACTACATTCAAATGCTGATATTTGTTTTGATAAATCAGTTACTGTATGTAAATGGAAGAATCTGTATTAGTTTGTGCAGCAGGTGCACAACAAATGTTCATACGACATGAAAATACTGTATTACGACATTTCATCCTGCTGGTGGGAGGGGCCACGTCTCATGCTTTGCGGCTTATGTGCGTCAACGGTAGATGAAAGAAATTGACTAAGTATACTGTTCACAACGACAAAACATCTATAAACATCTATATAATCACACATAACAAAACAAGGATTACACGCCGTTTCTCTGTATTCCAGCTGTTCTCTTTCTGCCGGTTGTGTAAAGCTGTGCTGAGATAGAGACAGAAATCATTTGAGTTTGTTTTGTAAAAACTGTGTGTTGTTTAAAGTTCATAGTAGTTGTTCAGTATTTTCATACCTGTCAAGTATCCCGTTTTGGCCGGGAAAGTCCCGTATTTTACCCTTCTTTCCCGCCGTCCTCCCGTATTAGTATTTTCCCGTAAATCTCCCGGTTTTTAACCTGCGTTATTCAAAAAAAAAAAATAGGCTACCCCAGGCCCGGGCAGAGTAAAAAAAAACAATACAAAAAAACATTCCTAATCTGAGTCTGTCAGTAGCCTCGCGATAACTGCCACCTGCAGTAGCCTCAGCCTGCTACAGGTACTGTAGGTGGAAGTTGTCGTGAGGTTAGTGTGTGAGGTCAGACGATGAGTGACAACCCTTACAGTCTATGGTGACAACGCGGGAAAAAACGGAAAAAAAAAAACAGAGACGGATGATGGACGCTACTACAGACACGGAAGGCACGCACAGTATTTGTAATGTTCTCTGTACCTATTGTCCTGTGCATTGTTCATAATAAAGTTCGTAAAAAAAAAAAAAAGAAAAAAAAAAAGACGGAATTGGGCACTCCTGCCAAAAAACCCAAACCCTCATGTAAATACCGCGAATGCAAAGTCTGCAACAAATTTGTACAATAACTCACTAAAAGAGTAAAGAAAAATTATGTGAAATGAAAAGAAAAACTGTAAAAGGAAAGCAATATGAAATGAAAAGAACGTGTGGAACTCGCGGTGGGCGCCGGAAAATGTCCCTTATTTTCAAATCCAAAACTTGACAGGTATGACAATTATGGAAGATTGTTCAACTATATAAATTATATAAATTATAGGAAGTTCATCATCTGATCAATCTGAAGGATCTAGTGAGATTCTGGCGAGCTTGTAGAGCCTCTGATTATCAACACAAGAATGACACAGTTTGCAATAAAGATGAATTTATTAGCACAGAAATATACAAGAGTAAAATATCACACTCACTAAATACTACTAATGAAAAATGACTAAACTACTAAGAAAATGTAATCAATAATCAAACAGATACTACAAACAAGTACACAAATGGATGTTCACAATGAAGGCTAAGTAGATGAGCAATGGATTGGATGAAGAAATTGAAGTCAATTGTGGTCTTTCTAGATGCTGGTATAATTTGTGTTATGTATCTATCTGTATATGCAGACCCTAGATACAGTCTCTCCAAAAAAAAAAAAAAATTAATAATAATAACAACAATCTAATATAGCAACAAGCTGTCCTGTAGCTCAAACAGTAGAGCGTTGACGCTTGCAACGCCAAGGTCATGGGATTGATTTCCCATATATAAATGTAAAAAAGTGTGCCTTGAAATCCAATGTATGGATAAAAGCATCTGCCAAATGCGTAAATGTAAATGTAGCAACAACCTAAAGCCCAGGCCTTTGGGAAGAGGTTTGGTTAGCTTATATTTATTTTCCACGTGGTCGGGTGATCAGTCCAGCAATGGGCCACGTCTTCCACTGATATCTTTCCATTCGCAGTGGGGGTAAACTGGATCCCTTTCCACCAGTTGCAGAGCCGCACTGAGTGCTGGAGGTTCGCTGCTGGTCCTTGTGTAATCCAGAGAACTGTAGGTCAAGGCGGTGGTTGATCTGCAGGATCCTTTGCAGGCTAGAGGTTACAAAGGCAAGAGTCGTCCAGCTCAGGTGTTGAATGCTGAAGTCCTCAACAGAAGAGGTTGAGCTGCTTGAAGGTCCATGCCGGTGAAGGTTTACTTGCAAGAGTATAACCTTGGTTGTGTTGTTGTTCCTTCCCTCTTTAGGTCAGAAACTCTACTAGTGTAGTGGTGTGATTGGGTCGTTGCATTCCAAGTGTCCGCCCATCATGTCCCATCTTTCTACCCTGTGGAACTTGTGGATTTGTCCCAAAATACACAGTTAAATGAAACAGTGCCTTTCAGGGCTGGACTGGCCATCGGGCATACCGGGCATTTGCCCGGTGGGCCGACGTGCTTTTTGGGCCGATCACAATCACAACTTTAAACGAGTGAGCGAGCGTGCAGCAGTGTCAGTGTGTATCTGTCTAAATAGTCTGCGAGATGGAGAAGAAACGCAAGGATTGTGCAGAGAAATAGCGTGAAAAAATAGAACCAGCAGACACTGTAAAATGTGTCAAAATATATGTTTTCTGCCCTTCATCAGCTCCAGTGATGATGATGATAGTGAGGAGGATCAGGAGAGAGATGAGAAAGTGTAGAGTCCGCGGTAAGCAGAACTACTTTCAAAACACTTAAGCTATGTCATGATCGAGTGTAGGAACCCATAACCCAGTTACAGATTATTTCTACATCTGCATAGTTGACGATTACATAGACAGTATAAAAACACGATTACCGCAATTCACTAGAAATGTAATGAGAGGCGTTTGTAAACCATGTTTTCCGCCAAAATAAAAGCTTGATGCAGTTTGCGTCAAAATAAAAGATCATGTGCTTATTTCTTTCAAGTATAGAAATTGGAACAAAACTAATTATGAAAGTTTCCTTTATTTTTTAGTGCATTTGTTTTACAAAACATGGCTATTACTGTCATAGGATAAATATTATAACTATTATTATGTAGTAGGTGTAATGTAAATAGACACTGTAACTAAAAGAGGTTTGAATTTTTCGTTTAATTTGCACACTGAATATGGGTTGGAGCTTTTAATTTTGAACTCTCAAAGTGCACCAGATTGATGAATTTAACATTAAAATGCACAACATTTTCTCACGGGGGGGGGGGCATGCCCCCGATCCCCCCTAGAAGGACGAGGTCCACCCACCACTGTTTTACCAAAAATCCTGTAAGAAACACTGGTATTGCTATGCCATTGCAGCTTATAGCTTGTTTTAGGATTCATCACTGTGGATTATAGTTCAACTGTATTAATTAAGAAATGTCAAATTTTCACTCGTTCCTATACTCACTCATTACATGGCATTAGTGGTTTTAAGGAATAGGAGTTGGTATGCATATAATTAAGGGCGTGCAAAGATGGGTGGTGTTTATGATCATATAGTGGGCCAGTCTGGGCCAAAATGTCCGGGCCGATTTTTTTGTCCCAGTCCAGCCCTGGTGCCTTTAGAACCATGGAAATTTCCTTTCCAAACCTTTCTCAAAGTCCTTGTGGCAGCGTTGTGAACTTGTAGAGTCCAAACTTGATGTAAATTGGTTGAGGTATCACCCAGATGTCCATTTCTGTGTTAGTGGGTGAGATTACACTGGCTGTTATCCCAGGTGCAGTTTCCACTGTGAGCGCACAGTTCCCTGGATGAATAAGGAGATATGATGGACATGTTCCTTACAGTTCCTGTACCTTTTTGTGGTTCTAAACCAATGTGTTAAAAGATTTGTCTTTTTCTCAGGGTTCTTTGTTCCTACCGTGTTCTAGCCAGTTTGGGGGCCCTGGGCAGTCCATGGTCGTTCACAGGTTGGTCTCAGGAATGGAGTTGAGGTGAAAATCCATGAACAATGGGCAACCGGTGATTAGATTAGAGATCAACGGCAGTCCTGATTACCATAGTCCTTTAGTTGTCTTTGAGGGTCCTATCACATCCTTCTGTCTTCTTAATCACAGTAAGACAAAGAGACTCCTGTTGTGAAGTATGGACCTCTGGTGCCATCATGTCTGCTGTTCACTACATTAGGCATTTAAAAGCTCTATTGACAAAATTAAATAATGGAAAGCTCAAAAAGCAAACAATATTTCAAAAAGCAAACAATATTTCATGGCTTTCAGAACTAAAATGTATCCTGATTCAAGCAGAATGAGCATAAAATAAAAACGGTTGATAAAATGAGTAATGAGTTTAATCGATCATTACTTGAAGCAAATGCAAAAATTAAGTAAAAGTGAAGGAGAATGAGACAGATCTCTGTCTTTACTGACTTATAAGAGCCAAATCATCTCAAGAGAAGAAGAGAAGAAAAGTGTCCAGTTTCAGAACTACCTACAATTTTATGTTGTATTTGTCGAAGTGGAAGTGGAAGATAAACTAGAAGTTCTGATGAAAAACAACGAAGAACGAGTTAAAAATTAATATCAGATTCATTTCTCTCTCAAAAGTGTTATGGCCTCTTCTTCAGCTCTTGAACTTCAAAGGTGTTTTCCAGTGTTAATTTTCTGGTGCTCTTTCAGTTCATCTTCTGTAGTAAAGGCCTTCATGCACTGAAACACACACCGCTGTGTCTTTTCTGCTGTAATATTAAGGATGAATCTTCTCCTTTGTGTGAATCTTCAGGTGTTTCTTCAGGACTGACGCCCAATGAAACAGTTTACCGCACTGATCACAGTTAAATTGTCTTTCTTCAGAATGAGAAGATGTGATTTCAGAGAGAAATCCTGAGCCGCTTCTTCCCAGTGTGAACTCTCATGTGAATCTTCAGACTTGATTTACATGTGAAGCGTTTTTTACACTGAGGGCAGGAGACAGATTTATTGGCTTCTGTTTTTCCTTTCTTGTTCATGTCCATCAGGTCTAAAAGAAACATTAAATCACATTAGATTTCAAATGAGAGACGAACGTGAAATGAAAAGTTAAGCTCAAAGTCAAGATCACTGAGTATAATAGTCATTTTAATCCCATCAAATCTGGCCAACAACTGCTGAGCACGATTATGATCTATTTTAATGTCATGAAGATGATTTGTGTTATAAATCACTAGTTTGGTCATGAAACTCTAGATGACGCAGGCTTGGCAAATGATCTGTGAGAAATCACATAGTTTCCAACACAAAACAAGCTGATTGGCCTCTAAGCTTATTTGTTTGACGTTTGTTGTGAAAGGGCCGTCTGTCAACAAATTCTCATATTTTTGCATAGTGTTGAACTGAAGGAAAAGCAAATTCACGCCTGTACAATAGAGCGCGTGAAAGCATCTGCCAGGGACATAAATGTAAATGTCTCACATGGCAAAAGTTACTTTCAGTGGACTCTTTTACACAATTATTTAGCTAATCATGACTTAAGAAATTCAAAGTGTTCGTGAAATGCTAATGTTTTATTTAAAGTAATTCCAATCTTTAATGCTGGTTTCACTAGTGCCACCAAATGCGCTCAAATGTGTGTCTGCAGCAGCTCTGGGCATCTGACAAAGTTTATATCTTACTGGTCAGCACATTTATTTGAAAGGCAAAGAAACTAGTTGAAATATTCTCCAACCTAAACATCAAACTTTTTGTTCTTCAGTATAATGATGTTTCTTTTTTAAAAATAGTATTTAATGATCAAAACAAACAAACTAACCAGGGCTGAAACAACTAATTGTACGTACATCGTACAACTGATCTTACATTGATAAATGTGACAATCTTCATTTACACTGAACAAAATTTGACAAAAGCAACACTTTTTCTATGTAAACAAAAGGCCTATTTCTCTCAAATATTGTTCACAAATCTGTCTAAATCTGTGTTAGTGAGCACTTCTCCTTTGCCGAGATAATCCATCCACCTCACAGGTGTGATTAGACAGCATGATTACGGCACAGGTGATATATGTATGGCGGCAGGCTGGGCCTCCCCGTCTACATTTATAAGGTTTTATAACCTAGAGGTTCCCGCCTTACAGGCCAGGCTGTTGTCGGTCTAAATATACCAGTACTGTCTGTTCTGATGCTATCGGTTCAGAATACTGTGTCTGCTGAGCACTGCTTGATGAGCACTGCTCGCTGATCGACCGCAAAATGCTTATGGGCAAATAAATAAGACCCACAATTTTCCATCAGTTCAGGCCGTACTCCGCCCTGTCTGTATGATGTAATTTGCATCTGAGGGACGCTGCTACATGTGGAAGAGCGCGGCTCCGCCCCTCCCTCTTCCCGGACTCCCTGTGAGTTCCCCTGGTGATTATGCACTATTTGAACCCCGGGCTTTCGCCCTTGGGTCTTTGGTGTCAGATCCCAGCACGCACAGCGTTTTACATTGGGTCCCCTAGCGTAAGTTACTTACGCAGTACGAGAGACCTCTCATAAGAGAACGTACTCGGTTACTAACGTAACCTCGGTTCTCTCTAGAAGAGGGAACGAGTACTACGTATCTTGCCGTAATTTTTTATTTGGTTTACACTTGTAAGGTTTCTTTCCAGTGTGGATCCTCTCATGTATTTTCAGAGATGATGACACACTGAATCTCTTGTCACAGTGTGAACACTTGTAAGGTTTCTCTCCAGTGTGAATTCTCTGGTGCAGTTTTAAATGGCTTGGTGTAGCAAAAGTCTTCTCACACTCAAAGCACATGTAGTCTCTTAAACCAGTATGTATTTTCTCATGTCTATGTAAATTTCCCAGCAGTGAAAAACTCTTTCCACACACAGAACATGAATGTGGCTTCTCCTTCATATGAATTGTCAGGTGTCTCTTCAGGTGTGATGCACAGAGAAATGTTTTGCCACATTGATCACATGTGAACGGCTTCTCTCCGGTGTGGATCCTCATGTGAACATTAAGGTGTGATGACTGACTGAAACTATTCCCACATTGATGGCATGTGAACGGCTTCACTCCGGTGTGGATCCTCATGTGTGTCTTAAGGGATGATGATTGATTGAAACTATTCCCACATTGATGGCATGTGAATGGCTTCACTCCGGTGTGGATCCTCATGTGTGTCTTAAGGGATGATGATTGATTGAAACTATTCCCACATTGATGGCATGTGAACGGCTTCACTCCGGTGTGGATCCTCATGTGTGTCTTAAGGGATGATGATTGATTGAAACTATTCCCACATTGATCACATGTGAACGGCTTCTCTCCGGTGTGGATCATCATGTGAACATTAAGGTGTGATGACTGACTGAAACTATTCCCACATTGATGGCATGTGAACGGCTTCACTCCGGTGTGGATCCTCATGTGTGTCTTAAGGGATGATGATTGATTGAAACTATTCCCACATTGATGGCATGTGAACGGCTTCTCGCCGGTGTGGATCCTCATGTGTTTCTTAAGGGATGATGGATGACTGAAACTATTCCCACATTGATTGCATTCATGTGGCTTCTCTCCTGTATGAACTCTCATGTGAATCTTAAGAGATTTTTTGTCTGAGAATCTCATTTCACATTGATCACACATGAACGGCTTCTCTCCGGTGTGGATCCTCATGTGACGCTCAAGACTTCGTTTGCTTGCGAGACTCTTTCCACACTGAGTGCAGGTGAAAGATTTCTTGGCTCTTCTTTTCTTTAAAAATTTATTTTTAGTCTTTGAGCGACTCAAAGGTTTTTCTCCAGGTTGGACATGATGTTCCGCCTCCACTTCACTCAGTTCTTCACTCTCCTCCTTCACTTCACTCAGTTCTTCACTCTCCTCCTTCACTTCACTCAGTTCTTCACTCTCCTCCTTCACTTCACTCAGTTCTTCACTCTCTTCCTTCACTTCACTCAGTTCTTCACTCTCCTCCTTCACTTCACTCAGTTCTTCACTCTCCTCGCTCTCTTCCATCGGGTCTGAAATGAAAGAAAAACTCTCATTTTCAAATTTTCTAAATAATCAAAATAATTCAAAGAGAGAAATATGGAGTGAAAGAAGATTAAAATTATCCCAAATGTAACAGACAACTTCTATAAAATATTACAATAATTTATGTCTTTTTATAAATTAATTATACGTCCCTGAAACTTTCCCTGATCTTCCAGTTATTTTTTAAAAACATTATAGGCACAAATCCCATGTTTCTGTAGTGAGAACTATTAAATATGTTTGATCAATGACACAATTATCTAACATGATATGAACATTAAATACACAATACTGCCATATTTTAACACCAACTTTTAGATCGATATTTAATTATGTCAAAAACTACTAAAAAGTTTTAATTAAGGGTCGTTCACACTAAACTTCTTCTTCCATAGACTTCACATGCATGTGAAAGTGGGACACAAGAAACACAAGATCAAGTGAATTTCACTGCGAGAAAGAACACAAATGTTTGCAGTAAAATAGAGTAGATTGTAAATTTGTATATTTTGGAATGATTATTTGTTATACATGTTCGTAAAAATATGCACAAAAAAAGCTTCCTTTACTGACCATTTGTTAAAAAATAAACTTTTGCAGCCATGTCATAGTTGACCTGTTTATCTAAATGTGATGAAGTGCTTGAATGTTTCTAACATGAATGTTCTTCAGCATCATGAATGAATGAAGAATAAACACCAACCTCTTTGTTCTTCAGGATCTTCAGTGTGTTTCATTCTGCAGGGTTCTGGATCACTCATGTTCTCACTGTCCTCTTTAATAAACTCAGTCTTTGCCGATTTCAGCTCTTCCTGATGCTCTGATGCTCGTCTTCACTTGTAGCTGATGGGAATTTACAGCATTTATTGCTGAATTACTGTGGGCGGAGCTTCACTGATGATGTAATTGTAGTGGGGGGAGCTTCACTGATGATGAATTGCAGTGGGCGGAGCCTCACTGATGATGTGATTGTAGTGGGAGGAGCTTCACTGATGATGTAATTGTAGTGGGAGGAGCTTCACTGATGATGAATTGTAGTGGGAGGAGTTGATCTGACAAAATCAGAAATATATAAGTTACTGAGTTTGATTTTATGCTCATGGACATCAGAATATAATAATGTAAATTCTTCCAAATATAAATAATGGTAAGAAAAACAGTTGAAAGCATAAACAGAAATAAACATAGGCTACTGTTAGATTGAATGAACAATGCCAAACCCAGCGCTGAGGGAGAAAAGGTATCTCTCAAGTTTATTAGCATCTTTGTTTCAGAAGATATAGCAAGAATATGAGAGGAGTTACAGCGAGTTAACCAATAAGATAGTATATATACCTTACATCATATATGAATATGATACATTGAATAACAAGGCCATATATAAGGTCAGTTTCTGGCTATCCTACCACATGTACATTAGTAGCCTGGAGGACCCTTATACTGTGTTCATAATAGAGAGAATAGGAGACAGTACCTTCTTACAGAACAAAGAAATCCCTCTGTTATATGCTTTTGCTGAGACTACCATACTAGAATTTCATAAAGCTACATATAGTAGGCAACAAATCCCCTCAGTCTGCTGACACCAATGAAATGAGCTTTAAGTGTCAATTTACAGGAGATCTGAAGACATCAGCATAATAAATGAGATGAAAACAGGAACTATTGACATGAAATAAAGAGTGTTTTCAGCAGATCTGTTAATATTGATGAGCCTCAGACTATCAACACTCATTCAACAAGCCATTCAGGATCATCAGCAGATCATCTCACTTTATTCTGAGTGTTTGCTGTTAGAAACACATTATTTGAGTCAGATACATGATAAAAGCCTGTAACATCATTAACATGTTATATATTTGTATGTACAGAAACTAAAAAATAAAGAAAATGTAACATTTCCTGTGTCAATCTTCAGTAATATGTATCTATATTCCCATGCATGTATAGATTTGATATTTCCCACATTCATTACTCATACAGGGGCAATATAAAGTGTCTACATCCATTTTAATAAGTAAATGTAATCTGCCAAAGATAAATGTCGACAATAATAAATAAAGGTAAACATGAAAATGGCAACAGAAACACTTGAGATCGATTCCCCTCACAGATCTCAAACTTTAACTTGACATTCAGTAACAGTTCTCACTCCAAACATCGAGACAATCACACAAACGAACACAACATCGCTCAGGTCTGAATGAACTCAACATATTCTCCTCATGCTCGCTGCTGCTGCACTAAATGTTTATTTCAGAAGGAAGACGCCAGAAAAGACGCACAAGTATCGCTTTGATCGATGAAAACAATACAGAAATGAGTCTGTCGCTTAATCAAACTGTATAAAGTGTGTGTGATGGTTGTGTAAATATGAGAAATACCGTGAACTGCTCTCCTCACCTCAGAAGACTCGAGGCTGAAACTCTCAATGAGGGAAGAGAGACGGTGTTACAATATATTCGGTTCCTGAAATATTTGGTTCCAATGGGTGGAGCTACCATGAATATTTACGAGACCATAGCGTGGGCGGGGCGACAAATACAAGCGAGTGGAACGGAAATTATTAGCGTGAGCGCCTGCTCGTTTTGTTTTATGGATTATTTATTTCAAACAGGTAATAAAGTTGAACGAAGTTAATCTTAAAGTACTCGTATATATTTTATAAATAATTCATCGTTTTGTAGCATGTGTTTCAGTACTCTGAGTTTACCTGAACTGAACTAATCCTGTAGGAAGCGTTGCAAGACCTACAATAAAGGCATATTTCTCCAAATTCTCCCAGATTAGTTGTTGCTGACATTATAGAACTGTTCGTTTCTCTTGAATTACTGAGATTAGGATTTTTAAAGGTGTGTGATTGCTGGTTAAATAAATATTTACAAATATATTCTTGTGTCTTTATTCTGTCTTCCAAAGTTGTTTGCATATTATTAAAATAGCCTTTAAATTATAGGCTGATAGCTCAAGACAACATAAGAACTCGGAGTTGCATGTTGCATGCTTTGGATGTTGCTTTATACTGACTTAACTGAAAATCTTTTTGATACACAACCTTTACTTTATCAAAAGTTATCATAAATGTTAAGCTTCAGATGCATTAACAGTTGTTTTCTCTAGCAATGCTTTAGAACAGTGGTCAAATTAATTGATAATAATGACTAACCATTAATCATAAAAAATAGGCCTACATCTTATCAGTTTAGTAATGTTATCATTCTTATGTAATCTTTTTGTAAACAAGTGAACAGAAAAACACACTGGTGTAGAAGGCATGGGTATACCAAAATATTAAGGAAAGATATATTTATAAATACATATTTGAATAATATAGTAAATATTTTATTAGTCCTGCTGTATTAATTTGGTCCTTTATCCCTTTTTTTCTCTTGTCTAACATTCTTGTTTTTACAGCTGAATATGAATAAAATATGTAATTTTAAGACACTGTATCTTACTATAAAAATAATTTCGAGAATGATTGCTTTAAAAAACTAAATTTTTACACAGAAATATGTTGAGGCAGATGTTTTTGTTTATCAGTTTTAAACAGTCTAGATCATATTTAGGATAGGTAGATAACTTTATGCATATAGTTTTATATTATACAAATTATATGTATTATATTCTTTAAATGAGAATACTTTTTAATTATATGTCCATATCCCACCACACCTGAGAAACTGACCTCTATTTCTGTGCAATTTACTATTGTACACAGCTTTGGCCAATGAATAATTGGTTCAGTACATATAGTTTGTGAAACATCCAATTAGCTATATGTTTTAAAATAATAACGAGTCTCAACCACAATTCATATAAATAAACCTACCCATCTTTGTTGAATTTGTCACTTGGGCTGTCAATATAGATAAGGAAATGTTTAAAACCTTGTATGAATTGAAAAAATCTGGAAAGGTTCCTCATGGTGTTTCTAAAAATATGTCCTTCTTAGAAGGGCACATAACTTCACAATCAGAGGTGAGTTAAGTAACACTTAGTGATTTCTGTCTCTTCATGATCAAAACATACTACTTTTAGATGAGGTCTTATACTGTATTATACAGTGAGGTTTTTATTTGCCCTAGATGCAAACACCCTTAATGTTGTACTCCAATGCATGATATCAATGAAAGAAAATTGGAAATTTGGCGTTGCCAAATAAAAAACTAAATTAAATGAATCAATTTGCTAGAGTTGTGTCTCTGTTTTATTACAATTAAGTGCATTTACCTTTGGAATGGTACATTCAAAACTACAAATTGCACAAACTGAGTATAAAATTACTTTATTTGGACCTTGCTTTGTATACATCAATACAATTGAAATAAGTATCACTTAATTTGACCAATGTTCTAAAGCATTGCTAGAGAAAACAACTGTTAAAGCAACTGAAGCTTAACATTTATGATAACCTTTGCCAGTTGTGTATCAAAAAGATTTTCAGTTGAGTGTAAAGCAACATTCAAAGCATGCAACAACATGCAACTCCAAGTAGCCTATGTTGTGTTGAGCTATCATCCTTTAAAAGCTATTTCAATAATAGCCTACAGACAACTTTGGGAGACAGAATCAAAACACAAGAATATATTTGTAAATATTTATTTAAACATGCAATAATAGACATTTAAAAAGCTTAATCTCAGTCATTCGTGAGAAACGAACAGTTAGGAGTAGTTTAGGACAAAACGCGATCTGAGGCGCTCACGCTAATAATAGGTGTGTTCGACATCGGCTGCGGCTGGATGTAACCGATCGGCGAGAGTAGCTGCGTGCAGGCGGGGAGGAGCTGCAAACGGAGACATGAAGTCGGACACTTTCTGGTTCCCGTAGTGACCGCTCACGTGGTGTTTGCATACTTTACCACAGCTGAAGTGAAATAAATGCAATTTTTGCCAAATAATGTTTCAGAGACATTTTCATTCAATACTTTATGTACAGCTTCATGCAACGTCTGTTTGAACAAGAATAAAGTTCAACATAAGTTACTATCAATGAAGTGGAGTCTACGTTTTTTAATCAGTTTTAATTTAATAAACATGACACAATATAACATCGCAACTACATGAAAAGAGTGTTTACTGTTATAAAAAATTGATTTGTGAGCGTTAGAGGAACTAAAGGTGTTCGGATAAACACGAAACACACGTGATCGTTGTCATGCAGTGAATCCGGCCAATCGTGGAACAGCTGTGTCGTCATCAGCCCTCGTGCAGCCGCTCTTGAGAAGCTGCGCTGGCTGAGTTCTCTGGCTACTCTCGAATCACTCTCGCGGTACTTTGATGGCATACGTCACAGTCACGTGGCGTCGGCGCTGGATCAAGTCGGACAAAATTTCTAACCGGCATGCACTGCTTCAAGTCAGCCACCGATCGGTCTGCGCAGAGCTGCATGAAGTCGAACAAGCCTAATTTCTGTTCCACTCGCTTGTATACGCCCCGCCCATGCACGCTATGGTCTCGTGAATATTCATGCTAGCTCCACCCATTGGAACCAAATATTTCAGGAACCGAATATATTAGGTGTGTTCGACATCGGCTGCGGCTGGATGTAACCGATCGGCGAGAGTAGCCGCGTGCAGGCGGGGAGGAGCTGCAAACGGAGACGTGAAGTCGGACACATTCTGGTTCCCGTAGTGACCGCTCACGTGGTGTTTGCATACTTTATCACAGCTGAAGTGAAATAAATGCAATATTTGCCAAATAATACACAGATGTTTCAGAGACATTTTCATTCATACTTTATGTAGCTACTGCTTCATACAGCGTCTGTTTGAACAAGAATAAAGTTCAACATAAACTAGCTACTATCAATGAAGTGGAGTCTACGTTTTTTAATCAGTTTTAATTTGATAAAAATGACACAATATAACATCACAACAACATGAAAAGAGTAGGCTATTTACTGTTATAAAAAAATGATCTGTGAGCTTTAGAGGAACTAAAGCTGTTCAAATAAACACGAAACACACATGATCGTTGTCATGCGGTGAATCCGGCCAATCGTGGAACAGCTGTGTCGTCATCAGCCCTCGTGCAGCCCAGTGCAGCCGCTCTTGAGAAGCTGCGCTGGCTGAGTTCCCCGGCTATTCTCGAATCGCTCTCGCGGTACTTTGATGGCATACGTCACAGTCACGTGGCGTCGGCGCTGTATCAAGTCGGACAAAATTTCTAACCGGCATGCACTGCTTCAAGTCAGCCGCCGATCGGTCTGCGCAGAGCTGCATGAAGTCGAACAAGCCTATTGTAACACCGGCGCGAGCGAGCGGTGACGTCAACGGAGCACGCCACGCCCGTACGGGACACCACCGCCAGGGGCGATTCCAGGATTTTATAAATGGGGGGGCACAGGGGGTAGCAAGAACCAGTGAGGGGGGGGCCATGGGAAATAAGAAAATTCAACTGGAAATAAATACTTGTATAGAAAACATTAAGCACGATTTCAAAAATATTTGCAATGCCCTGTGCCCTAATATAGATGGTATTCAATGTGGCACTGCATGTTTTGGACCACACAGTTTTGTTCTAATAAATAAAAAAAATAAAAAAAGACTCTGTCCTCTTTTCATTCTCAACTCCCCCCAATTCTGCCAACCCCCCCCCCCCCCCCCCCCCCCCAAAAAAAACATTAAGTATCGAAATTACACAGAGTTGCATGTAGTTATGGTGTTAGTTAACATTCTCACATTTTAATGCCACAAATATTATTGTGCCTTTAGTCTTTAAAACAACATAAAGTAGTATATCTCTTTTATATTTATGTGGTGGAGTGCGCTGCCGCTGAATAACACTGACAAGTCCTCTCTATTCAGTAACGTTTGTCTGACGAAGTTACAAGCACCACTTCACATTTTCTTCAGGAAATGTACATTCTAGTTAGTGGTGCTTTGAAAAGCACCACTATTGTTATCCTCCATACTTATTAGTGGTGCTTTTCAAAGCAACACTATTGTTATTCTCCATACTTATTAGTGGTGCTTTTCAAAGCAACACTATTGTTATTGCTCATACTTATTATTATTCTTATTAAGTTGGCTTGAGAAAGCCAACATATTGAAATCCTATTTAAACTTATTAAGTTGGCTTGAGAAAGCCAACATATTGAAATCCTATTTAAACTTATTATTATTCTTCTGTGGAAACTATTGACTCAAACTCGCCCTAGAGCTTTAACTCTACATACTCCAAACTCGGCTCAGACACTCAAACTGATCTGAAGTTTTATGCTATATCTTTTCAGACTGATCGGACTTACGGTTTTCCTACAAATGACGATCAAAACTCGGAAAAAGTCCCATTGACTTAACATTGGGCATTCTAAAAAAATTCAAACTCACCAACCGACAAAAATTCAAATCTAAATCCCTTGAAAACTAAATCAAACTGCCATTCTATATATATTAGCCAATGAAACTCATTTAAACTAATAAACTCTAATTTCATACACTTATAAACTAATTAACTTAAATTTAATAATTAATTAACTAATAAACTCATGAATTCATAGACTTATGAACTCTTAAACTCATAAATTAATAAACTCTGAACTCTAAACTCATTTAAACTTATAAACTCTAAACTCAAAAACTTGTACACTTATAAACTCATCAATTTATACACTTATAAACTCTAAACTCAAACTCTGAGTGTGTGTGTGTGTGTGTGTGTGTGTGTGTGTGTATCTATCTATCTACTGCTCTGAATACCATAGCAACCACCCAGAACACCCTAGCAACCACCTAGCAACCACCCAGAACACCCTAGCAACCACCCAAAATATCCTAGCAACCACCCAAAAGACCCTAGCAACCACCCAAAACACCCTAGCAACCGCCTAGCAACCACCTTAAAAGACCATAGCAACCACCCAAAACACCCTAGCGACCACCCAAAACACCCTAGCAACCGCCTTGCAACCACCCAAAAGACCCTAGCAACCACCCAAAATACCCTAGCAACACCATAGCAACCACACAAAACATCCTAGTAACCACCCAAAACACCCTAGCAACCGCCTAGCAACCACCCAAAAGACCCTAGCAACCACCCAAAATACCCTAGCAACACCATAGCAACCACACAAAACATCCTAGTAACCACCCATAACACCCTAGCAACCGCCTAGCAACCACCCAGAACACCCTAGCAACCACCCAAAACACCCTAGCAACCGCCTAGCAACCACCCAGAATACCCTAGCAACCACCCAAAACACCCTAGCAACCACCCAAAACACCCTAGCAACCGCCTAGCAACCACCCAAAAGACCCTAGCAACCACCCAGAATACCATAGCAACCACCCAAAATACCCTAGCAACCGCCTAGCAACCACCCAGAATACCATAGCAACCACCCAAAATACCCTAGCAACCGCCTAGCAACCACCCAAAAGACCCTAGCAACCACCAAAAATAGCCTAGCAACCACCCAAAATACCCTAGCAACCGCCTAGCAACCACCCAGAATACCCTAGCAACCACCCAAAACACCCTAGCAACCACCCAAAATATCCTAGCAACCGCCTAGCAACCACCCAGAATACCCTAGCAACCACCCAAAACACCCTAGCAACCACCCAGAACACCCTAGCAACCGCCTAGCAACCACCCAAAATACCCTAGCAACCACCCAGAATACCATAGCAACCACCCAAAATACCCTAGCAACCGCCTAGCAACCACCCAAAAGACCCTAGCAACCACCCAAAATAGCCTAGCAACCACCCAAAATACCCTAGCAACCGCCTAGCAACCACCCAAAAGACCCTAGCAACCACCCAAAATACCCTAGCAACCACCCAAAATACCCTAGCAACCGCCTAGCAACCACCCAAAAGACCCTAGCAACCACCCTAAATATCCTAGCAACCGCATAGCAACCACCCAAAACACCCTAGCAACCACCCAAAATACCCTAGCAACCACCCAAAAGACCCTAGCAACCACCTAGAACACCCTAGCAACCTCCCAAAATATCCTAGCAACACCATAGCAACCACCCATAACATCCTAGCAACCGCCTAGCAAAAAACGTTCTGGTCCAAACTTTCTCAAGCCAACTTTTAAAGTTTGTCTCGACGAACTTTCGCATCTAGTTAATATTATTATTAAGTTGGCTGAGAAAGCCAACTTACTGATATTGTACTTAAACTTATTATTATTATTCTTCTTCTGAGACTAAAAAAATATAACTTTAATACAGCCTAGAGCTTTAACTCTACATACTCCAAACTCGGCTCAGACCTTCAGACTATTCTGACTCGGTATGCTATATCTTTTCTAACTGATCAGACTTACGGTTTTCCTAAAAATGACTATCAAAACTCGGAAAAACTCCCATTGACTTTTTCAAACTGACCAACCGACAAAAATTCAAATCTAAATCCCTTGAAGACTAAACCAAACTGCCGTTCTATATACTATATGAGCCATTGAGACTCATTTAAACTAATAAACTCATCTATCTATCTACTTCAAACTAAATTAAACTTCAAACTAAATTAAACTTCAAACTAATTTAAACTTTAAACTTCAAACTAATTTAAACTTTAAACTAATTTAAACTTCAAACTACTAAATTTACTTCATTTAAACTAATAAACTCATCTATCTATCTACTTCAAACTAAATTAAACTTCAAACTAAATTAAACTTCAAACTAAATTAAACTTCAAACTAAATTAAACTTCAAACTAAATTAAACTTTAAACTTCAAACTAATTTAAACTTTAAACTACTAAATTTACTTCATTTAAACTAATAAACTCATCTATCTACTTCAAACTAAATTAAACTTCAAACTAAATTAAACTTCAAACTAAATTAAACTTCAAACTACTAAATTTACTTCATTTAAACTTATAAACTCTAAACTCATACACTTATAAACTAATTAACTTATAAACTCATGAATTCATAGACTTATGAACTCTTAAACTCATAAATGTATAAACTCTGAACTCTTAAACTCAAACTTATAAACTGTAAACTCATTTAAACTTATAAACTCTAAACTCAAAAACTCGTACACTTATAAACTCATCAATTTATACTTATAAACTCTAAACTCATAAACTCTGAGTGTGTGTGTGTGTCTGAGTGAGCGAGTTAGTGTGTGTGTGTCTGTCTGTCTGTCTATCAATCTAACTTATCTATCTATCTATCTATCATAAACTTCAAACTACTTTAAACTAAGCTTCAAACCACTTTAAACTTCAAACCACTTTAAACTTCTTAATTTAAATATACCAGCTCCAAAGCAACGCCATAGCAACCAAACTTGAGTACCCTAGCAACCGTTTTGCAAGACCTATATCTCTGTATCAGAACATCGTATAGAGATGAGGTTTGGCTCTTTTGACTCATGCTAGCAAACAGCACTTTCAACATGCTACACATGCTAGCAGTGAATAGCTACATGCTAATAGCGATTAGTTAAGTAAGAACTCTATAAAAACTCCATAGTAACCATCTGTGACAACTACCAACCAACCTAGTAACACCATATCAACCGCTCTGAATACCATAGCAACCACCCAGAACACCCTAGAAACCACCTAGCAACCACCCAGAACACCCTAGCAACCACCCAAAAGACCCTAGCAACCACCCAAAATATCCTAGCAACCACCCAGAACACCCTAGCAACCACCTAGCAACCACCCAAAACACCCTAGCAACCACCCAAAACACCCTAGCAACCACCCAGAACACCCTAGCAACCGCCTAGCAACCACCCAAAAGACCCTAGCAACCACCCAAAATATCCTAGCAACCACCCAAAACACCCTAGCAACCACCCAAAACACCCTAGCAACCACCCAGAACACCCTAGCAACCGCCTAGCAACCACCCAAAAGACCCTAGCAACCACCCAGAATACCATAGAACCACCCAAAATACCCTAGCAACCGCCTAGCAACCACCCAAAAGACCCTAGCAACCACCCAAAATACCCTAGCAACCACCCAAAATACCCTAGCAACCGCCTAGCAACCACCCAAAAGACCCTAGCAACCACCCAAAATATCCTAGCAACCGCCTAGCAACCACCCAGAATACCCTAGCAACCACCCAAAACACCCTAGCAACTGCCTAGCAACCACCCAAAAGACCCTAGCAACCACCCAGAATACCATAGCAACCACCCAAAATACCCTAGCAACCACCCAGAACACCCTAGCAACCGCCTAATAACCACCCAAAAGACCCTAGCAACCACCCAGAACACCCTAGCAACCGCCTAGCAACCACCCAAAAGACCCTAGCAACCGCCTAGCAACCACCCAAAAGACCCTAGCAACCACCCAGGACACCCTAGCAACCACCCAGAGCACCCTAGCAACCTCCCAAAATACCCTAGCAACACCATAGCAACATCCTAGCAACCGCCTAGCAAAAAACTTTCTGCTCCAAACTTTCTCAAGCCAACTTAAAGTTTGTCTCGACGAACTTTCGCATCTAGTTAAGTTGGCTTGAGAAAGCCAACTTACTGAAATCCTATTTAAACTTATTAAGTTGGCTTGAGAAAGCCAACATATTGAAATCCTATTTAAACTTATTAAGTTGGCTTGAGAAAGCCAACATATTGAAATCCTATTTAAACTTATTATTATTCTTCTGTAAATAACTGTTGACTCAAACTCGCCCTAGAGCTTTAACTCTACATACTCCAAACTCGGCTCAGACACTCAAACTGATCTGAAGTTTTATGCTATATCTTTTCAGACTGATCGGACTTACGGTTTTCCTACAAATGACGATCAAAACTCGGAAAAACTCCCATTGACTTAACATTGGGCATTCTAAAAAAATTCAAACTCACCAACCGACAAAAATTCAAATCTAAATCCCTTGAAAACTAAATCAAACTGCCATTCTATATATATTAGCCAATGAAACTCATTTAAACTAATAAACTCTAATCTCATACACTTATAAACTAATTAACTTAAATTTAATAACTAATTAACTAATAAACTCATGAATTCATAGACTTATGAACTCTTAAACTCATAAATTAATAAACTCTGAACTCTAAACTCATTTAAACTTATAAACTCTAAACTCAAAAACTTGTACACTTATAAACTCATCAATTTATACACTTATAAACTCTAAACTCTGAGTGTGTGTGTGTGTGTGTGTATCTATCTATCTACCGCTCTGAATACCATAGCAACCACCCAGAACACCCTAGCAACCACCTAGCAACCACCCAGAACACCCTAGCAACCACCCAAAAGACCCTAGCAACCACCCAAAAGACCCTAGCAACCACCCAAAACACCCTAGCAACCGCCTAGCAACCACCCAGAACACCCTAGCAACCACCCAAAACACCCTAGCAACCACCCAAAATACCCTAGCAACACCATAGCAACCACACAAAACATCCTAGTAACCACCCATAACACCCTAGCAACCGCCTAGCAACCACCCAGAACACCCTAGCAACCACCCAAAAGACCCTAGCAACCACCCAAAAGACCCTAGCAACCGCCTAGCAACCACCCAGAATACCCTAGCAACCACCCAAAACACCCTAGCAACCACCCAAAACACCCTAGCAACCGCCTAGCAACCACCCAGAATACCCTAGCAACCACCCAAAACACCCTAGCAACCACCCAGAACACCATAGCAACCGCCTAGCAACCACCCAAAAGACCCTAGCAACCGCCTAGCAACCACCCAGAATACCCTAGCAACCACCCAAAACACCCTAGCAACCACCCAAAAGACCCTAGCAACCGCCTAGCAACCACCCAAAAGACCCTAGCAACCACCCAAAACACCCTAGCAACCGCCTAGCAACCACCCAAAAGACCCTAGCAACCACCCAGAACACCCTAGCAACCGCCTAGCAACCACCCAAAAGACCCTAGCAACCACCCAAAAGACCCTAGCAACCACCCAAAATATCCTAGCAACCACCCAGAATACCCTAGCAACCACCCAAAACACCCTAGCAACCACCCAGAACACCCTAGCAACCGCCTAGCAACCACCCAAAAGACCCTAGCAACCAGCCAAAAATCCCCTAGCAACCACCCAGAACACCCTAGCAACCGCCTAGCAACCACCCAAAATACCCTAGCAACCGCCTAGCAACCACCCAAAAGACCCTAGCAACCACCCTAAATATCCTAGCAACCGCATAGCAACCACCCAGAATGCCCTAGCAACCACCCAAAACACCCTAGCAACCACCCAGAACACCCTAGCAACCGCCTAGCAACCACCCAAAAGACCCTAGCAACCACCCAAAATATCCTAGCAACCGCCTAGCAACCACCCAGAATACCCTAGCAACCACCCAGAATACCATAGCAACCACCCAGAACACCCGAGCAACCGCCCTAAATACCCTAGCAACATCATAGCAACCACCCATAACATCCTAGCAACCGCCTAGCAAAAAACTTTCCGGTCCAAACTTTCTCAAGCCAACTTAAAGTTTGTCTCGACGAACTTTCGCATCTAGTTAAGTTGGCTTGAGAAAGCCAACATATTGAAATCCTATTTAAACTTATTATTAATATTATTAAGTTGGCTTGAGAAAGCCAACATATTGAAATCCTATTTAAACTTATTAAGTTGGCTTGAGAAAGCCAACATATTGAAATCCTATTTAAACTTATTATTAAGTTGGCTTGAGAGAGCCAACATATTGAAATCCTATTTAAACTTATTAAGTTGGCTTGAGAAAGCCAACATATTGAAATCCTATTTAAACTTATTATTATTAAGTTGGCTTGAGAGAGCCAACATATTGAAATCCTATTTAAACTTATTATTATTATTATTATTAAGTTGGCTTGAGAGAGCCAACATATTGAAATCCTATTTAAACTTATTATTATGTTGGCTTGAGAAAGCCAATATATTGAAATCCTATTTAAACTTATTATTAAGTTGGCTTGAGAGAGCCAACATATTGAAATCCTATTTAAACTTATTATTATTATTATTATTATTAATATTATTATTCTTCTGTGAAAAACTGTTGACTCAAACTCGCCCTAGAGCTTTAACTCTACATACTCCAAACTCGGCTCAGACACTCAAACTGATCTGAAGTTAGTTGCTTTATCTTTTCAGACTGATCGGACTTACGGTTTTCCTACAAATGACGATCAAAACTCGGAAAAACTCCCATTGACTTAACATTGGGCATTCTAAAAAAATTCAAACTCACCAACCGACAAAAATTCAAATCTAAATCCCTTGAAAACTAAACCAAACTGCCATTCTATATATATTAGCCAATGAAACTCATTTAAACTAAAAAACTCTAATCTCATACACTTAAAAACTAATTAACTTAAATTGAATAACTAATTAACTTAAATTGAATAACTAATTAACTAATAAACTCATGAATTCATAGATTTATGAACTCTTAAACTCACAAATGAATAAACTCTGAACTCTAAACTAATTTAAACTTATAAACTCTAATCTCATACACTTATAAACTAATTAACTTAAATGTAATAACTAATTAACTAATAAACTCATGAATTCATAGACTTATGAACTCTTAAACTCATAAATTAATAAACTCTGAACTCTAAACTCATTTAAACTTATAAACTCTAAACTCAAAAACTTGTACACTTATAAACTTATCAATTTATACACTTATAAACTCTAAACTCTGAGTGTGTGTGTGTGTGTGTGTGTGTGTGTGTATCTATCTATCTACCGCTCTGAATACCATAGCAACCACCTAGCAACCACCCAGAACACCCTAGCAACCACCCAAAAGACCCTAGCAACCACCCAAAACACCCTAGCAACCGCCTAGCAACCACCCAAAAGACCATAGCAACCACCCAAAACACCCTAGCAACCGCCTAGCAACCACCCAAAAGACCCTAGCAACCACCCAAAACACCCTAGCAACCACCCAAAACACCCTAGCAACCGCCTAGCAACCACCCAAAAGACCCTAGCAACCGCCCAAAATACCCTAGCAACACCATAGCAACCACACAAAACATCCTAGTAACCACCCATAACACCCTAGCAACCGCCTAGCAACCACCCAGAACACCCTAGCAACCACCCAAAACACCCTAGCAACCACCAAAAATACCCTAGCAACACCATAGCAACCACACAAAACATCCTAGTAACCACCCATAACACCCTAGCAACCGCCTAGCAACCACCCAGAACACCCTAGCAACCACCCAAAACACCCTAGCAACCACCCAAAATATCCTAGCAACCGCCTAGCAACCACCCAGAATACCTTAGCAACCACCCAAAACACCCTAGCAACCACCCAGAACACCCTAGCAACCGCCTAGCAACCACCCAAAAGACCCTAGCAACCACCCAAAAGACCCTAGCAACCGCCTAGCAACCACCCAGAATACCCTAGCAACCACCCAAAACACCCTAGCAACAACCCAGAACACCCTAGCAACCGCCTAGCAACCACCCAGAATACCCTAGCAACCACCCAAAAGACCCTAGCAACCACCCAAAAGACCCTAGCAACCGCCTAGCAACCACCCAGAATATCCTAGCAACCACCCAAAACACCCTAGCAACCACCCAAAAGACCCTAGCAACCACCCAAAACACCCTAGCAACCACCCAAAAGACCCTAGCAACCACCCAGAACACCTTAGCAACCTCCTAGCAACCACCCAAAATACCCTAGCAACCACCTAGCAACCACCCAAAAGACCCTAGCAACCACCCAGGACACCCTAGCAACCACCTAGCAACCACCCAGAACACCCTAGCAACCTCCCAAAATACCCTAGCAACACCATAGCAACCACCCATAACATCCTAGCAACCGCCTAGCAAAAAACTTTCTGGTCCAAACTTTCTCAAGCCAACTTAAAGTTTGTCTCGACGAACTTTCGCATCTAGTTATTATTATTCTTCTGAGCGGAAAAAAATCTGAGACTAACTCCTCCTAGAGCTTTAACGCTACATACTCCAAACTCGGCTCAGACACTCAAACTGATCTGACTCGAGTTGCTTTATCTTTTCAGACTGATCGGACTTACGGTTTTCCTAAAAATGACGATCAAAACTCGAAAAAACTCATTCAAAAACTCCATTGACTTACATTGGGGAGTTCTAAAAAATTCAAACCGACAAAAATTCAAATCTAAATCCCTTGAAAACTAAACCAAACTGCCATTCTATATATATTAGCCAATGAAACTCATTTAAACTAATAAACTCTAATCTCATACACTTATAAACTAATTAACTTAAATTTAATAACTAATTAACTAATAAACTCATGAATTCATAGACTTATGAACTCTTAAACTCATAAATTAATAAACTCTGAACTCTAAACTCATTCAAACTTATAAACTCTAAACTCTAGGTGTGTGAGGGAGGTAGTCTGTTTGAGTGTGTGTGTGTGTGTGTGTGTGTGTGTGTGTGTGTGTGTGTATCTATCTATCTACCGCTCTGAATACCATAGCAACCACCCAGAACACCCTAGCAACCACCCAGAACACCCTAGCAACCACCCAAAATATCCTAGCAACCACCCAAAAGACCCTAGCAACCACCCAAAACACCCTAGCAACCGCCTAGCAACCACCCAAAAGACCATAGCAACCACCCAAAACACCCTAGCAACCACCCATAACACCCTAGCAACCGCCTAGCAACCACCCAGAACACCCTAGCAACCACCCAAAACACCCTAGCAACCACCCAAAAGACCCTAGCAACACCATAGCAACCACACAAAACATCCTAGTAACCACCCATAACACCCTAGCAACCGCCTAGCAACCACCCAGAACACCCTAGCAACCACCCAAAAGACCCTAGCAACCACCCAAAAGACCCTAGCAACCACCTAGCAACCACCCAGAATACCCTAGCAACCACCCAAAACACCCTAGCAACCACCCAAAACACCCTAGCAACCGCCTAGCAACCACCCAGAATACCCTAGCAACCACCCAAAACACCCTAGCAACCACCCAAAACACCCTAGCAACCGCCTAGCAACCACCCAAAAGACCCTAGCAACCACCCAGAATACCATAGCAACCACCCAAAATACCCTAGCAACCGCCTAGCAACCACCCAAAAGACCCTAGCAACCACCCAGAATACCCTAGCAACCACCAAAAATACCCTAGCAACCGCCTAGCAACCACCCAAAAGACCCTAGCAACCACCCTAAATATCCTAGCAACCGCATAGCAAACACCCAGAATACCCTAGCAACCACCCAAAAGACCCTAGCAACCACCCAGAACACCCTAGCAACCACCTAGCAACCACCCAAAATACCCTAGCAACCACCCAAAAGACCCTAGCAACCGCCTAGCAACCACCCAGAATACCCTAGCAACCACCCAAAACACCCTAGCAACCGCCTAGCAACCACCCAAAAGACCCTAGCAACCACCCAAAATATCCTAGCAACCACCCAAAACACCCTAGCAACCACCCAAAACACCCTAGCAACCGCCTAGCAACCACCCAAAAGACCCTAGCAACCACCCAAAACACCCTAGCAACCACCCAGAACACCCTAGCAACCGCCTAGCAACCACCCAAAAGACCCTAGCAACCGCCTAGCAACCACCCAAAAGACCCTAGCAACCACCCAGGACACCCTAGCAACCACCTAGCAACCACCCAGAACACCCTAGCAACCGCCTAGCAACCACCCAAAAGACCCTAGCAACCACCCAAAATATCCTAGCAACCACCCAAAACACCCTAGCAACCACCCAAAACACCCTAGCAACCGCCTAGCAACCACCCAAAAGACCCTAGCAACCACCCAAAACACCCTAGCAACCACCCAGAACACCCTAGCAACCGCCTAGCAACCACCCAAAAGACCCTAGCAACCGCCTAGCAACCACCCAAAAGACCCTAGCAACCACCCAGGACACCCTAGCAACCACCTAGCAACCACCCAGAACACCCTAGCAACCTCCCAAAATACCCTAGCAACACCATAGCAACATCCTAGCAACCGCCTAGCAAAAAACGTTCTGCTCCAAACTTTCTCAAGCCAACATAAAGTTTGTCTCGACGAACTTTCGCATCTAGTTAATATTATTAAGTTGGCTTGAGAAAGCCAACATATTGAAATCCTATTTAAACTTATTATTAATATTATTAAGTTGGCTTGAGAAAGCCAACATATTGAAATCCTATTTAAACTTATTATTAATATTATTATTATTATTATTATTCTTCTGTGAATAACTGTTGACTCAAACTCGCCCTAGAGCTTTAACTCTACATACTCCAAACTCGGCTCAGACACTCAAACTGATCTGAAGTTAGTTGCTTTATCTTTTCAGACTGATCGGACTAACGGTTTTCCTACAAATGACGATCAAAACTCGGAAAAACTCCCATTGACTTAACATTGGGCATTCTAAAAAAATTCAAACTCACCAACCGACAAAAATTCAAATCTAAATCCCTTGAAAACTAAATCAAACTGCCATTCTATATATATTAGCCAATGAAACTCATTTAAACTAATAAACTCTAATCTCATACACTTATAAACTAATTAACTTAAATTTAATAACTAATTAACTAATAAACTCATGAATTCATAGACTTATGAACTCTTAAACTCATAAATTAATAAACTCTGAACTCTAAACTCATTTAAACTTATAAACTCTAAACTCAAAAACTTGTACACTTATAAACTCATCAATTTATACACTTATAAACTCTAAACTCATAAACTCTGAGTGTGTGTGTGTGTGTGTGTGTGTGTGTGTGTGTGTGTATCTATCTACCGCTCTGAATACCATAGCAACCACCCAGAACACCCTAGCAACCACCCAGAACACCCTAGCAACCACCCAAAAGACCCTAGCAACAACCCAAAATATCCTAGCAACCACACAAAACATCCTAGTAACCACCCATAACACCCTAGCAACCGCGTAGCAACCACCCAGAACACCCTAGCAAAACACCCTAGCAACCACCCAAAATATCCTAGCAACCGCCTAGCAACCACCCATAATACCCTAGCAACCACCCAAAACACCCTAGCAACCGCCTAGCAACCACCCAAAAGACCCTAGCAACCACCCAAAATACCCTAGCAACCGCCTAGCAACCACCCAAAAGACCCTAGCAACCACCCAAAATAGCCTAGCAACCACCCAAAATACCCTAGCAACCACCCAAAATACCCTAGCAACCGCCTAGCAACCACCCAGAATACCCTAGCAACCACCCAGAACACCCTAGCAACCGCCTAGCAACCACCCAAAAGACCCTAGCAACCACCCAAAAGACCCTAGCAACCGCCTAGCAACCACCCAGAATACCCTAGCAACCACCCAAAACACCCTAGCAACCACCCAGAACACCCTAGCAACCGCCTAGCAACCACCCAAAAGACCCTAGCAACCACCCAAAAGACCCTAGCAACCGCCTAGCAACCACCCAGAATACCCTAGCAACCACCCAAAACACCCTAGCAACCACCCAGAACACCATAGCAACCGCCTAGCAACCACCCAGAATACCCTAGCAACCACCCAAAACACCCTAGCAACCACCCAGAACACCCTAGCAACCGCCTAGCAACCACCCAAAACACCCTAGCAACCACCAAAAAGACCCTAGCAACCGCCTAGCAACCACCCAGAATACCCTAGCAACCACCCAAAACACCCTAGCAACCACCAAAAAGACCCTAGCAACCACCTAGCAACCACCCAAAAGACCCTAGCAACCACCCAAAACACCCTAGCAACCACCCAGAACACCCTAGCAACCGCCTAGCAACCACCCAAAACACCCTAGCAACCACCAAAAAGACCCTAGCAACCGCCTAGCAACCACCCAGAATACCCTAGCAACCACCCAAAACACCCTAGCAACCACCAAAAAGACCCTAGCAACCACCTAGCAACCACCCAAAAGACCCTAGCAACCACCCAAAAGACCCTAGCAACCACCCAGAACACCCTAGCAACCGCCTAGCAACCACCCAGAATACCTTAGCAACCGCCTAGCAACACCATAGCAACCACCCAGAACACCCTAGCAACCGCCTAGCAACACCCTAGCAACCAACCAAAATACCTTAGCAACCTTCTAGCAACAACATAGCAACCGCCTAGCAACCACCCAGAATACCCTAGCAACCGCCTAGCAACACCATAACGACCACCCATAACATCCTTGCAACTGCCTAGCAAAAAACATTCTGGTCCAAACTTTCTCAAGCCAACTTAAAGTTTGTCTCGACGAACTTTCGCATCTAGTTAGTGGTGCTTTTTCAAAGCACCACTAGTGTTATTGTCACTCATACTTATTATTCTTCTTATTATTATTATTATTATTATTATTCTGCCAAAAGTTTGGCGCGTAATGCGCCCCGCACCGTTTGTCACAGACCCCTGAGTGAGGTGTCAAATCGAGCGGCTCATTGAGGAGAGGTGTGCTATATCTTTTCTAAGCGATCGGGTGTACGATGTTCGCACAGCGGACGAAAAAGCGGCCAAAAAAGTCCCATTGACTTAACATGGGGAGTTCTAAAAACATTTGAATCCCAACTGCCGTTTTCACACACACCACTCCAAAGGGCCTGACACCCCTGCGTTTCTCTCCCTCTCTCTCTCCCTCAGAGGATTTATATTATCAAGCAGCCAATAAGTAATGGCCTAAAATCTTGATAGCCACACCCTAGCAACCAGTTACAGCACCCTAGCAACCACTAAGAGCTCCCTAGCAACCACCCTAAACCAATAAAAAACATTTATTTGTATTTTTTTTATTTTTAAAGCAATATCACACTCGTAGCCTTGCGATATCGCTCCATGCTTGTGTCTATACGGCCCCGTTATTAAAGATTTTAAGAACTCTATAAAAAGGCCTAGCAACCACCCAGAACACCCTAGCAACTGCCTAGCAACACCATAGCAACCACCCAGAACACCCTGCAACCACCTAGCAAAGCCCTAGCAACCACCAATAATACCCTAGCAACCGCCTAGCAACCACCCAGAACACCTTAGCAACTGCCTAGCAACACCATAGCAACCACCCAGAACACCCTAGCAACCACCTGGCAACAGCATCTTTTGCTAAAAACATGCTAGCAACATGCTAATCAAGCTAGCATCATGCTAGCATCATGCTAGCATCATGCTAATCAGGCTAGCATCATGCTAGCATCATGCTAGCAACATGCTAATCATGCTAGTATCATGCTACCAACATGCTAATTAAGCTAGCATCATGCTAGCAACATGCTAATCAAGCTAGCATAATGCTAGCAACATGCTAATCATGTTAGCATCTAGCTAAAAACATGCTAGCAAAATGATATTCATGCTAGCATCTTGTTAAAAGCATGCTAGCATCATGCTAATCAGGTTAGCATCATGCTAGCATTATGCTAATCATGCTAGCATCATGCTACCAACATGTTAATTAGGCTAGCATCATGCTAGCAACATGCTAATCATGTTAGCAACATGCTAATCAAGCTAGCATAATGCTAGCAACATGCTAGTTATGTTAGCATCTAGCTAAAAACATGCTAGCAAAAATGCTAATCATGCTAGCATCTTGTTAAAAGCATGCTAGAAACATGCTAGTCATGCTAGCATCATCCTGCCAACATACTAATCATGCTAACAACATGCTAATCATGCTAGCATCATTCTAACAACATGTTAATCATAGTAAATCATGCTGGAATGTGGTAAATCGTAGTAAATAATCTTAGAAACATGGTAAATCGTGATAAATGATGCTAAAACGTGGTATATCATGGTATCACAACATGCTAATCTTGCTAGCATCATTCTAACAACATGTTAATCATAGTAAATCATGCTGGAATATGGTATATCATGGTATCACAACATTTCAATTGTGTTAGCATCTGCCCAGTGACGAATTTTGCCACTGCAAGCACCACTTCACATTTTCTTCAGGAAATGTACATTCTAGTGTTGTGATTACTATTCACCTAGACAAAACTTCGGCGCGTAACTCGCCCCACACCGTTTGTCACAGACCCCTAAATGAGGTGTCAAATCGACCGGTTTATTGAGGAGAGGTGTGCTATGACTTTTATAAGCGATCGGGTGTACAATGTTCGTCTGGCGGGCGAAAAATTAGCCGAAAAATTTCCCATAGACTTAACATAGGCTCAAAATTTGCTAAATCATATCTTTGATTCAGAAGGTCATAGAGCCTTGGTTTTGGGCTCTTTTGATTTGTCCTATCAAGCAGCCAATAAGTAGTGACATAACAACTTCATAGCCACGCCCTAGCAACCAGTTACAGGCCCCTAGCAACCATTGAACAACATTTACAAGCCATATCTCAGCAACAAAACATTGTAAAAACACAGAGTTGGGCATTTTTTGACCCAGACTTGCAAATACTCTTTATATATTACCCCATAAACTGTATAAACAAACCGTAGCAACCATTTGGAGTACCCTAGCAACCGTACAAACACATGAATGAGCTATATCTCAGCACCAGAACATCGTATAGACATGGGGGTGTGTTTGTTTGTTTTGGTTGGGAAACCAGTCTGTAAATATCATCATGGTAACTGTGTAACCACACCATAGCAACCGTTTAGAGCTACCTAGCAACCATATTGCAACATATAGAAGCCATATTTCAGCTCCACAACATCGTACAGACATGGTTGTTGTCTCGTATGCAATCATGTACAAATCCTAGCAACCGAGTGGTGATTTTTCCACTGCAAGCACCACTTCACATTTTCTTCAGGAAATGTACATTCTAGTTATTATTATTATTCTTCTGTGAATAACTGTTGACTCAAACTCGCCCTAGAGCTTTAACTCTACATACTCCAAACTCGGCTCAGACACTCAAACTGATCTGAAGTTAGTTGCTTTATCTTTTCAGACTGATCGGACTTACGGTTTTCCTACAAATGACGATCAAAACTCGGAAAAACTCCCATTGACTTAACATTGGGCATTCTAAAAAAATTCAAACTCACCAACCGACAAAAATTCAAATCTAAATCCCTTGAAAACTAAACCAAACTGCCATTCTATATATATTAGCCAATGAAACTCATTTAAACTAAAAAACTCTAATCTCATACACTTATAAACTAATTAACTTAAATTTAATAACTAATTAACTAATAAACTCATGAATTCATAGACTTATGAACTCTTAAACTCATAAATTAATAAACTCTGAACTCTAAACTCATTTAAACTTATAAACTCTAAACTCAAAAACTTGTACACTTATAAACTCATCAATTTATACACTTATAAACTCTAAACTCATAAACTCTGAGTGTGTGTGTGTGTGTGTGTGTGTGTATCTATCTATCTACCGCTCTGAATACCATAGCAACCACCCAGAACACCCTAGCAACCACCTAGCAACCACCCAGAACACCCCAGCAACCACCCAAAAGACCCTAGCAACCACCCAAAATATCCTAGCAACCGCCTAGCAACCACCCATAATACCCTAGCAACCACCCAAAACACCCTAGCAACCGCCTAGCAACCACCCAAAAGACCCTAGCAACCACCCAAAATACCCTAGCAACCGCCTAGCAACCACCCAAAAGACCCTAGCAACCACCCAAAATAGCCTAGCAACCACCCAAAATACCCTAGCAACCACCCAAAAGACCCTAGCAACCGCCTAGCAACCACCCAGAATACCCTAGCAACCACCCAAAACACCCTAGCAACCACCCAGAACACCCTAGCAACCGCCTAGCAACCACCCAAAAGACCCTAGCAACCACCCAAAAGACCCTAGCAACCGCCTAGCAACCACCCAGAATACCCTAGCAACCACCCAAAACACACTAGCAACCACCCAGAACACCATAGCAACCGCCTAGCAACCACCCAGAATACCCTAGCAACCACCCAAAACACCCTAGCAACCACCCAGAACACCCTAGCAACCGCCTAGCAACCACCCAAAACACCCTAGCAACCACCAAAAAGACCCTAGCAACCGCCTAGCAACCACCCAGAATACCCTAGCAACCACCCAAAACACCCTAGCAACCACCAAAAAGACCCTAGCAACTGCCTAGCAACCACCCAAAAGACCCTAGCAACCACCCAAAACACCCTAGCAACCACCTAGCAACCACCCAAAAGACCCTAGCAACCACCCAAAAGACCTTAGCAACCACCCAAAACACCCTAGCAACCGCCCAGCAACCACCCAGAACACCCTAGCAACCACCCAAAACACCCTAACAACCACCCAAAATACCCTAGAAACCACCCAAAACACCCTAGCAACCACCCAAAACACCCTAGCAACCACCCAGAACACCCTAGCAACCGCCTAGCAACCACCCAAAAGACCCTAGCAACCACCCAAAATATCCTAGCAACCGCCTAGCAACCACCCAGAATACCCTAGCAACCACCCAAAACACCCTAGCAACCACCCAAAATACCCTAGCAACCACCCAAAATACCCTAGCAACCACCCAGAACACCCTAGCAACCTCCCAAAATATCCTAGCAAGACCATAGCAACCACCCATAACATCCTAGCAACCGCCTAGCAAAAAACATTCTGGTCCAAACTTTCTCAAGCCAACTTAAAGTTTGTCTCGACGAACTTTCGCATCTAGTTATTATTATTATTCTTCTGTGAATAACTGTTGACTCAAACTCGCCCTAGAGCTTTAACTCTACATACTCCAAACTCGGCTCAGACACTCAAACTGATCTGAAGTTAGTTGCTTTATCTTTTCAGACTGATCAGACTTACGGTTTTCCTACAAATGACGATCAAAACTCGGAAAAACTCCCATTGACTTAACATTGGGCATTCTAAAAAAATTCAAACTCACCAACCGACAAAAATTCAAATCTAAATCCCTTGAAAACTAAATCAAACTGCCATTCTATATATATTAGCCAATGAAACTCATTTAAACTAATAAACTCTAATCTCATACACTTATAAACTAATTAACTTAAATTTAATAACTAATTAACTAATAAACTCATGAATTCATATACTTATGAACTCTTAAACTCATAAATTAATAAACTCTGAACTCTAAACTCATTTAAACTTATAAACTCTAAACTCAAAAACTTGTACACTTATAAACTCATCAATTTATACACTTATAAACTCTAAACTCATAAACTCTGAGTGTGTGTGTGTGTGTGTGTGTGTGTGTGTGTGTGTGTGTGTGTGTGTGTGTGTGTGTCCGAGTGTCTGAGTGAGTGTGTGAGCGAGGTAGTCTGTTTGAGTGTGTGTGTGTGTGTGTGTGTGTGTGTGTGTGTGTGTGTGTGTGTGTGTGTGTGTGTGTGTATCTATCTATCTACCGCTCTGAATACCATAGCAACCACCCAGAACACCCTAGCAACCACCTAGCAACCACCCAGAACACCCTAGAAACCACCCAAAAGACCCTAGCAACCACCCAAAATATCCTAGCAACCACCCAGAACACCCTAGCAACCACCTAGCAACCACCCAAAACACCCTAGCAACCACCCAAAAGACCCTAGCAACCACCCAAAATACCCTAGCAACACCATAGCAACCACACAAAACATCCTAGTAACCACCCATAACACCCTAGCAACCGCCTAGCAACCACCCAGAACACCCTAGCAACCACCCAAAACACCCTAGCAACCACCCAAAAGACCCTAGCAACACCATAGCAACCACACAAAACATCCTAGTAACCACCCATAACACCCTAGCAACCGCCTAGCAACCACCCAGAACACCCTAGCAACCACCCAAAAGACCCTAGCAACCACCCAAAAGACCCTAGCAACACCATAGCAACCACACAAAACATCCTAGTAACCACCCATAACACCCTAGCAACCGCCTAGCAACCACCCAGAACACCCTAGCAACCACCCAAAACACCCTAGCAACCACCCAAAAGACCCTAGCAACACCATAGCAACCACACAAAACATCCTAGTAACCACCCATAACACCCTAGCAACCGCCTAGCAACCACCCAGAACACCCTAGCAACCACCCAAAAGACCCTAGCAACCACCCAAAATACCCTAGCAACCGCCTAGCAACCACCCAGAATACCCTAGCAACCACCCAAAACACCCTAGCAACCACCCAGAATACCCTAGCAACCACCCAAAACACCCTAGCAACCACCCAGAATACCCTAGCAACCACCCAAAACACCCTAGCAACCACCAAAAAGACCCTAGCAACCGCCTAGCAACCACCCAAAACACCCTAGCAACCACCAAAAAGACCCTAGCAACCGCCTAGCAACCACCCAAAAGACCCTAGCAACCACCCAAAACACCCTAGCAACCACCTAGCAACCACCCAAAAGACCCTAGCAACCACCCAAAAGACCCTAGCAACCACCCAGAACACCCTAGCAACCGCCTAGCAACCACCCAGAATACCTTAACAACCGCCTAGCAACACCATAGCAACCACCCAGAACACCCTAGCAACCGCCTAGCAACACCCTAGCAACCAT
This sequence comes from Leuciscus leuciscus, assembly GCF_965113295.1. Lineage (NCBI taxonomy): Eukaryota > Metazoa > Chordata > Actinopteri > Cypriniformes > Leuciscidae > Leuciscus > Leuciscus leuciscus. The sequence continues at coordinate 6,909,285 of NC_138725.1, forward strand.
CCAAAATACCTTAGCAACCGCCTAGCAACAACATAGCAACCACCCAGAACACCCTAGCAACCGCCTAGCAACCACCCAGAATACCCTAGCAACTGCTTAGCAACACCATAGCAACCACCCAGAATACCCTAGCAACCGCCTAGCAACACCATAACGACCACCCATAACATCCTTGCAACTGCCTAGCAAAAAACATTCTGGTCCAAACTTTCTCAAGCCAACTTAAAGTTTGTCTCGACGAACTTTCGCATCTAGTTAAGTTGGCTTGAGAGAGCCAACATATTGAAATCCTATTTAAACTTATTATTATTATTATTATTATTAATATTATTATTCTTCTGTGAAAAACTGTTGACTCAAACTCGCCCTAGAGCTTTAACTCTACATACTCCAAACTCGGCTCAGACACTCAAACTGATCTGAAGTTAGTTGCTTTATCTTTTCAGACTGATCGGACTTACGGTTTTCCTACAAATGACGATCAAAACTCGGAAAAACTCCCATTGACTTAACATTGGGCATTCTAAAAAAATTCAAACTCACCAACCGACAAAAATTCAAATCTAAATCCCTTGAAAACTAAACCAAACTGCCATTCTATATATATTAGCCAATGAAACTCATTTAAACTAAAAAACTCTAATCTCATACACTTATAAACTAATTAACTTAAATTGAATAACTAATTAACTTAAATTGAATAACTAATTAACTAATAAACTCATGAATTCATAGATTTATGAACTCTTAAACTCACAAATGAATAAACTCTGAACTCTAAACTAATTTAAACTTATAAACTCTAATCTCATACACTTATAAACTAATTAACTTAAATTTAATAACTAATTAACTAATAAACTCATGAATTCATAGACTTATGAACTCTTAAACTCATAAATTAATAAACTCTGAACTCTAAACTCATTTAAACTTATAAACTCTAAACTCAAAAACTTGTACACTTATAAACTTATCAATTTATACACTTATAAACTCTAAACTCTGAGTGTGTGTGTGTGTGTGTGTGTGTGTGTGTGTATCTATCTATCTACCGCTCTGAATACCATAGCAACCACCCAGAACACCCTAGCAACCACCTAGCAACCACCCAGAACACCCTAGCAACCACCCAAAAGACCCTAGCAACCACCCAAAACACCCTAGCAACCGCCTAGCAACCACCCAAAACACCCTAGCAACCGCCTAGCAACCACCCAAAAGACCCTAGCAACCACCCAAAACACCCTAGCAACCACCCAAAATACCCTAGCAACACCATAGCAACCACCCAAAACACCCTAGCAACCACCCAGAACACCCTAGCAACCGCCTAGCAACCACCCAAAACACCCTAGCAACCACCAAAAAGACCCTAGCAACCGCCTAGCAACCACCCAGAATACCCTAGCAACCACCCAAAACACCCTAGCAACCACCAAAAAGACCCTAGCAACCGCCTAGCAACCACCCAAAAGACCCTAGCAACCACCCAAAACACCCTAGCAACCACCTAGCAACCACCCAAAAGACCCTAGCAACCACCCAAAAGACCCTAGCAACCACCCAAAACACCCTAGCAACCACCTAGCAACCACCCAAAAGACCCTAGCAACCACCCAGAACACCCTAGCAACCGCCTAGCAACCACCCAGAATACCTTAGCAACCGCCTAGCAACACCATAGCAACCAACCAGAACACCCTAGCAACCGCCTAGCAACACCCTAGCAACCAACCAAAATACCTTAGCAACCGCCTAGCAACAACATAGCAACCACCCAGAACACCCTAGCAACTGCTTAGCAACACCATAGCAACCACCCAGAACACCCTAGCAACCGCCTAGCAACCACCCAGAATACCCTAGCAACTGCTTAGCAACACCATAGCAACCACCCAGAATACCCTAGCAACCGCCTAGCAACACCATAACGACCACCCATAACATCCTTGCAACTGCCTAGCAAAAAACATTCTGGTCCAAACTTTCTCAAGCCAACTTAAAGTTTGTCTCGACGAACTTTCGCATCTAGTTATTATTATTATTCTTCTGTGAATAACTGTTGACTCAAACTCGCCCTAGAGCTTTAACTCTACATACTCCAAACTCGGCTCAGACACTCAAACTGATCTGAAGTTAGTTGCTTTATCTTTTCAGACTGATCGGACTTACGGTTTTCCTACAAATGACGATCAAAACTCGGAAAAACTCCCATTGACTTAACATTGGGCATTCTAAAAAAATTCAAACTCACCAACCGACAAAAATTCAAATCTAAATCCCTTGAAAACTAAACCAAACTGCCATTCTATATATATTAGCCAATGAAACTCATTTAAACTAAAAAACTCTAATCTCATACACTTATAAACTAATTAACTTAAATTTAATAACTAATTAACTAATAAACTCATGAATTCATAGACTTATGAACTCTTAAACTCATAAATTAATAAACTCTGAACTCTAAACTCATTTAAACTTATAAACTCTAAACTCAAAAACTTGTACACTTATAAACTCATCAATTTATACACTTATAAACTCTAAACTCATAAACTCTGAGTGTGTGTGTGTGTGTGTGTGTGTGTATCTATCTATCTACCGCTCTGAATACCATAGCAACCACCCAGAACACCCTAGCAACCACCTAGCAACCACCCAGAACACCCCAGCAACCACCCAAAAGACCCTAGCAACCACCCAAAATATCCTAGCAACCGCCTAGCAACCACCCATAATACCCTAGCAACCACCCAAAACACCCTAGCAACCGCCTAGCAACCACCCAAAAGACCCTAGCAACCACCCAAAATACCCTAGCAACCGCCTAGCAACCACCCAAAAGACCCTAGCAACCACCCAAAATAGCCTAGCAACCACCCAAAATACCCTAGCAACCACCCAAAAGACCCTAGCAACCGCCTAGCAACCACCCAGAATACCCTAGCAACCACCCAAAACACCCTAGCAACCACCCAGAACACCCTAGCAACCGCCTAGCAACCACCCAAAAGACCCTAGCAACCACCCAAAAGACCCTAGCAACCGCCTAGCAACCACCCAGAATACCCTAGCAACCACCCAAAACACACTAGCAACCACCCAGAACACCATAGCAACCGCCTAGCAACCACCCAGAATACCCTAGCAACCACCCAAAACACCCTAGCAACCACCCAGAACACCCTAGCAACCGCCTAGCAACCACCCAAAACACTCTAGCAACCACCAAAAAGACCCTAGCAACCGCCTAGCAACCACCCAGAATACCCTAGCAACCACCCAAAACACCCTAGCAACCACCAAAAAGACCCTAGCAACTGCCTAGCAACCACCCAAAAGACCCTAGCAACCACCCAAAACACCCTAGCAACCACCTAGCAACCACCCAAAAGACCCTAGCAACCACCCAAAAGACCTTAGCAACCACCCAAAACACCCTAGCAACCGCCCAGCAACCACCCAGAACACCCTAGCAACCACCCAAAACACCCTAACAACCACCCAAAATACCCTAGAAACCACCCAAAACACCCTAGCAACCACCCAAAACACCCTAGCAACCACCCAGAACACCCTAGCAACCGCCTAGCAACCACCCAAAAGACCCTAGCAACCACCCAAAATATCCTAGCAACCGCCTAGCAACCACCCAGAATACCCTAGCAACCACCCAAAACACCCTAGCAACCACCCAAAATACCCTAGCAACCACCCAAAATACCCTAGCAACCACCCAGAACACCCTAGCAACCTCCCAAAATATCCTAGCAAGACCATAGCAACCACCCATAACATCCTAGCAACCGCCTAGCAAAAAACATTCTGGTCCAAACTTTCTCAAGCCAACTTAAAGTTTGTCTCGACGAACTTTCGCATCTAGTTAAGTTGGCTTGAGAAAGCCAACATATTGAAATCCTATTTAAACTTATTATTATTATTCTTCTTACTAAAACTGTTGACTCAAACTCGCCCTAGAGCTTTAACTCTACATACTTCAAACTCGGCTCAGACACTCAAACTGATCTGCAGCTATATGCTATATCTTTTCAGACTGATCGGACTTACGGTTTTCCTACAAATGACGATCAAAACTCGGAAAAACTCCCATTGACTTAACATTGGGCATTCTAAAAAAATTCAAACTCACCAACCGACAAAAATTCAAATCTAAATCCCTTGAAAACTAAACCAAACTGCCATTCTATATATATTAGCCAATGAAACTCATTTAAACTAATAAACTCTAATCTCATACACTTATAAACTAATTAACTTAAATTTAATAACTAATTAACTAATAAACTCATGAATTCATAGACTTATGAACTCTTAAACTCATAAATTAATAAACTCTGAACTCTAAACTCATTTAAACTTATAAACTCTAAACTCAAAAACTTGTACACTTATAAACTCATCAATTTATACACTTATAAACTCTAAACTCATAAACTCTGAGTGTGTGTGTGTGTGTGTGTGTGTGTGTGTCTGAGTGTCTGAGTGAGTGTGTGAGCGAGGTAGTCTGTTTGAGTGTGTGTGTGTGTGTGTGTGTGTGTGTGTATCTATCTATCTACCGCTCTGAATACCATAGCAACCACCCAGAACACCCTAGCAACCACCTAGCAACCACCCAGAACACCCTAGCAACCACCCAAAAGACCCTAGCAACCACCCAAAATATCCTAGCAACCACCCAGAACACCCTAGCAACCACCTAGCAACCACCCAAAACACCCTAGAAACCACCCAAAAGACCCTAGCAACCACCCAAAATACCCTAGCAACACCATAGCAACCACACAAAACATCCTAGTAACCACCCATAACACCCTAGCAACCGCCTAGCAACCACCCAGAACACCCTAGCAACCACCCAAAACACCCTAGCAACCACCCAAAATACCCTAGCAACACCATAGCAACCACACAAAACATCCTAGTAACCACCCATAACACCCTAGCAACCGCCTAGCAACCACCCAGAACACCCTAGCAACCACCCAAAAGACCCTAGCAACCACCCAAAAGACCCTAGCAACCACCCAAAACACCCTAGCAACCACCCAGAACACCATAGCAACCGCCTAGCAACCACCCAAAAGACCCTAGCAACCGCCTAGCAACCACCCAGAATACCCTAGCAACCACCCAAAACACCCTAGCAACCACCCAAAAGACCCTAGCAACCGCCTAGCAACCACCCAAAAGACCCTAGCAACCACCCAAAACACCCTAGCAACCGCCTAGCAACCACCCAAAAGACCCTAGCAACCACCCAGAACACCCTAGCAACCGCCTAGCAACCACCCAAAAGACCCTAGCAACCACCCAAAATATCCTAGCAACCACCCAGAATACCCTAGCAACCACCCAAAACACCCTAGCAACCACCCAGAACACCCTAGCAACCGCCTAGCAACCACCCAAAAGACCCTAGCAACCACCTAGCAACCACCCAAAAGACCCTAGCAACCACCCAAAACACCCTAGCAACCACCCAAAAGACCCTAGCAACCACCCAAAACACCCTAGCAACCACCCAGAACACCCTAGCAACCGCCTAGCAACCACCCAAAAGACCCTAGCAACCACCCAGGACACCCTAGCAACCACCTAGCAACCACCCAGAAGACCCTAGCAACCACCCAAAATAACCTAGCAACCGCCTAGCAACCACCCAGAATACCCTAGCAACCACCCAAAAAACCCTAGCAACCACCCAGAACACCCTAGCAGCCGCCTAGCAACCACCCAAAAGACCCTAGCAACCACCCAAAAGACCCTAGCAACCACCCAGGACACCCTAGCAACCACCTAGCAACCACCCAGAACACCCTAGCAACCTCCCAAAATACCCTAGGAACACCATAGCAACCACCCATAAAATCCTAGCAACCGCCTAGCAAAAAACGTTCTGGTCCAAACTTTCTCAAGCCAACTTAAAGTTTGTCTCGACGAACTTTCGCATCTAGTTATTATTATTATTCTTCTGTGAAAAACTGTTGACTCTAACTCGTCCTAGAGCTTTAACTCTAC